>NW_028270157.1:13410235-13727712 GCF_037043375.1 Chiloscyllium plagiosum | reverse complement strand
GGATAAATAGGAGGGTGTGGGTGAGGTTTGGGGAAGGTAGCTGGGAAGGTGATAGGTGATGACAGGTGGGAGGTAATAGTGATAGGTCAGTGGGGAGGATGGGGCAGATAGGTTGGAAGGAAAATGGACAGGTGTGGCAGGTCAAGAGGGCAGTGCTGAGTTTCAGGGTTGGATCTGGGATGAGGTGGGGGAGGGGAGATTTGGAAACTGGTCAAATCGACGTTGATGCCATGTGGTTGAAGGGTCCCAAGGCAGAAGATGAGGCATTCTTCCTCCAGTTGTTGGCTGGCTTGGATTTGGCAGTGGAGGAGGCTCTGGGGGACAGGCACCCAACAACCCCACTGCCCTGTGGCTGACCACTTCAACTCCCCCTCCCACTCCCCCCAAGGACATGCAAGTCCTGGACCACGTCCATCTCAAAATCCAAGCTACCCGACAACTGGAGGAAGAATACCTCATCTTCTGCTTTGGGACCCTCCAACCTCACTGCATCAACATCGATGTCACTAGTTTCCAAATCTCCCCTCCCCCACCTCATCCCAGACCAACCCTCCAACTTGACGCTGCCCTTTTGAACTGTCCTACCTGTCCTGATGAAGGGCTTATGCCTGAAATGTCGACTCTCCTGCTCCTCGGATGCTGCCCGACCTGCTGTGCTTTTCCAGTGCCACACGTTTTGACCCTGACTCTCCAGCATCTGCAGTCCTCACTCTCTCCTTCTGGAGGTGTGGCCAGTTGTGGATGCCAAAGGTCACCAGCTTGACAACAACCATCTGATTGGGGGAAGGCGGTGGCCTCCTGGTATTGTCGCTGACTGTTAATCCAGAGAGCCAGAGAATGTTCCAGGGACCTGGGTACAAATTCTATGATGGTGGAATTTGAATTCTATTTTTAAAAAACTGGAATTAAGAGTCTAATGATGATCATGAATCCATTGTTGATTGTCGTAAAAACCCATCAGGTTCACTGATGTCCTTTAGGACTTCCTAACTGCCATTTACATCTGGTCTGGCCTACATGTGAATCCAGACCCACGGCAATATGGCTGACTCCTAAATGCCCTCTGGACAATTAGGGATGGGCAATAAATGCTGCGATGCCCTCATCCCGTGAATGAATAAAGGGAAAAGGAACAGCTTGTGGGTATGAACGATACTGGTGGAAGCCTTTGGACAGATGCAAGGGCAAATGTGGTGTCTTTCCCTCCACAATAGTTAAAGTCATAGAGATGTATAGCATGGAAACAGACCCTTCGGTCCAACCTGTCCACTCCGATCAGATACCCCAACGCAATCTAGTCCCACCTGCCAGCACCCGACCCATATCCCTCCAAACCCTTCCTATTCATACCCAGGTGCCTTTTAAATGTTGCAATTGTACCAGCCTCCACCACTTCCTCTGGCAGCTCATTCCATACACGTACCACCCTCTGTGTGAAAAGGTTGCCCCTTAGGTCTCTTTTATATCTTTCCCCTCTCACCCTAAACCTATGCCCTCTAGTTCTGGACTCCCCGACCCCAGGGAAAAGACTTTGTCTATTTACCCTATCAGTTGATTTGCCCTCAGCAGGTGCTTTAAGCTTTAACCAGTAACTAAGAGACGTTTCAGTTAGTATACCAATTATCTATGCCTCCTGCAAAGAAGTGACAAGAACCTGGAGAAGAGGGATTCAAGAACAGACGACCCTGACAAGCAAAAGGATCATCTTAGTGAACCCCTGTAGACTAGAGCCATTGAGCTGCTCCCCCAGTTTCTTGTCTCCACTCCACCCATTGCACCCATGACACACCTTATCTTCAATTGTCACCTTCATCCTTCTCTCCATTTTTGAACAATTGTGTAACATTGTCATTCCTGCTGGACTTTGACACCACACTGATATCTAAGAAAGACATGTAGTACCTCTGCCAGTTCCACTGACTGTTCCCTCATTGAACTCGGCACCGCCTTCCTAACCTGCAATCTTCTTCCTGACCTCTCTGCCCCCACCCCAGTCTGACCTATCATCCTCAGCTTGACCTCCTTCCACCTATCGCATTTCCAACGCCCCTCCCCCAAGTCCCTCCTCCCTACCTTTTATCTTAGCCTGCTGGACACACTTTCCTCATTCCTGAAGAAGGCCTTGTGCCCGAAACGTCGATTCTCCTGCTCCTTGGATGCTGCCTGACCTGCTGCGCTTTTCCAGCAACACATTTTCAGCGCTGTTCCCTCATTGACCAAGGACTTATGACTAACAGTGATTTAGGACACTGTAGACTTCCCGGTATGTTTGTAGTATAGTGGGAAATTACTGTATTAATGATGACAGTCAATGCTGACATTAACAGTCACATGAGATTCAAATAAGGGAAGACGCAACGCTAACCAAGAAAGATGTGATTGAAATCTACACATTTGAAAGGAAAATGAAGATTTCATAGGACTGACAGAGTGAGGAAATAGTTACTCTTGGATAAGGTAGAGATGCAGCAGACTCAAGGTCGGAACAAGCTAATAAGATAGAGCAGACTCAAGATGTAGTACATACACCTAACCTCAGAGCCCATGGGAAGTCGAGTCCATGAGGGTAAAATGATACAGAAGTCCAACTCACTGAGACTGCAGTAGCAACACAATGCACATTTTCAAATCTGCGTCGTCAGGAACCAATAAATTATCCCAATTTCAGAAAAATCCAATTTAAAAAAAAAGCCGAAAGTTAATCGAAATGTTTACTATTTGTCAGGACTGGCTGTTTACCTTGCCCCTGTCACCTGTGATTACAGCTCCCTGAAGCTGCGGAATGGGGTTCCAACAGCCATTCTTCTTTATCTTGTTAAGAAAGTGATTGTCTCACATTGGAAGCAACGACACTGCAGGGTCAGTCTCAGTTCAAAACATCACTAAAATGGCATCAATTTACCATACCTAAAGGCTATCATTAATGTATTATAAATAAGAATCAATGGCAGTATTACCCTTCCATTACAGAACCAATTTAACTCCCCTTCCTCCACCTCACTGTGATGTGAATCCTTATGAACAGCTTAGGCTGTGTCACCAACCCACCATCCTTCCCCATCTCACACCAATGTTTCATCATGGATCTAATCACTCCAGTATCACTGCCTGCTGCGCCTGTATAGTTGACTGAATTGAAAGATGCCACATGCAGTTGCCCTCTTAATTACTCACTAACCTACTCCCTCTTTCAACCTCTGTTAGTTTTCGTTTGGTCAAGGTTGACTAGGGTCAGGGGTCAGTAAGACTACAGATAGCTCTGGCGACACACTACAGGGATACCCAGCACAGTATGAGGGGCACAGTCTGTCAGTGGGTCACTTATACCAACTGGTCACCACACTGAGTCTGCATGAGTATGCTGTCTGCAAACACAATTCAGTAAAATTGACCAAATGAGTCAAATTACAGAATAAAACTATTTAATTACAGTTAACATTTTTGGACTGTTTTTAAAAGTTGCTGTGCATTTGATGAGGTAGTTTCCTGACCATTCCAGGAGGGGGGCCCTGTAAGGAAAGAAATAGCAGTGTTTGACTCTAATTCTTCACAGTTCTGTTAAAAAGAAAGCTGTATAAGATGCCAAGGCTTACAAGGCTATAGGCCAAGTGCTGGAACATGGGATTAGAATAGTTTTGTGCTTATGTTTTTGACTGGCACAGACTCAATGGGCCAAATGGCCTCATTCTGTGCTGTAGATATCTATGACTTTATGACTGACCTCAGATAGATGCAGTATTTTTCTTCAAGAAACTTGGAAACAATAGACTGATAAGTTTTTCTAATTTCAGATAATTGTAAACATGTTACTGAGTGTTTGTGAAAATATGAGGTAATCATGGGAAATCAGAATTGTTTTCTAGAAGATGGGTCATGCTTGACCAATCTTAAAGAGTCCTTTGAAAAAGTAGGAGAACACAGCTTTTTTATAAAATGCAGTGGATGGGGTTTATATGAATTTTCAAACAGTAGTCCAAATATGTGCAGATTAGGATGGATTGGCCAAGCTAAATTACTCATAGTGTCCAGGAATGTGCAGGTTAGATGGATTAGCCATAGGAAATGCAGGGTGATAGGGCAGGGGGCTGGGTCTTGGCGGGATGCTCTTCAGAGGGTCGGTGTGAACCCGACGGGCCGAATGGCCTGCTTCCGCATTGTAGGGATTCTATGATTCTAAGTAAGCGTGTGATACCAACCTCAGGACAAGAGAAATTACAAGAGAATGGAAGCAGATATTGAAAGGAAAGGGTAGTGGGTCCAGAGATGAGAAACACGTGACAAGTGGAGATTTTATTTGGGTCACTTTTGCTTACTGTAAAAATCTAGTTTTTGAGAATTGAAGGATAATAGCAAAATGCAAGAAGAGGTATTGGGCAATATGACAAGGATGGGAAATGACTACAGGAGGACAACAGTGAACAGATGGATGATCGTCAGTGTATCAAACTGCTAAGTATTACATTTTGGATAGAAATACATCACAAATAAAAAACATTTGAAATGTGGTGAAAGATTGAGCGCACAGGCTTTTTAAAAATGGATAAAGCCCTAAAAAGGGCAAGGGGTAGCTTTCAAAGCATACTTTGGGTTTGTAGATGATGTATGGCAATAGTACAGTCAAGAAATATTTGGAATTCACCCAAGATTATAGTTTAGCAACAAATGGGACAATTCTATACATTTTAGTTTCACATCTGTCATAGGAAGAATGTGAAAAGTAGAAGTTTAATACTTTGGTACCGAGAGTAAGGGGTTACAGACAAAATGGAGGAGTTGAGTAGTTTTCTCACTGGGTCTTCGAGAATGACAAGGAATGTCTTCAAGCCTTTGCGAAGAAGGGATGAAGTGTAAATAATGATGGATTGTTTCCACAAGAGGGCACAATTTTAAAATTTGTGCAAACATTTACAGGTGGATTAAAAAATTTCTGATACATGCTCCAGACCTCATTGCAGTCTTGATTCAAAGTCGGACAAAGGAATTGAAAGGTAGAGGTGAGGTCTAAGTGACTGCCTGTGGCCACAAAACAGCATTTAATTGATTGGCACCAAAGAATTGGAAAAATATTGAAGTCCACGGAAATCTAAATTCTCCACTTGAAGTCATACTTAATGCAAAGGAAGATGGAAGTAAATCATCTCAGCTCCAGGACCTCTCTGCAAGACATCTTCAGAGTGGAGTACTGAGCTCAGATATCTTCAACTGCTTCATCATTGACTTTCTTCCATCATATGGTACACCTTATTGGTCAGTGCGTTAAGTATTGGATTTGGGATGTTATGTTGTGGCTGTACAGGACATTGGTTAGGCCACCTGTGGAATACTGCATTCAGTTCTGGTCTCTCTGTTATAGGAAAGACATTGTGAAAGTTGAAAAGATTCAGAAAAGATTTAGAAGGATGGTTTCCGGTTGGAAGGTTTGAGTTATAGGGAGAGGTTGTGCAGGCGGGGCTGTTTTCCCTGGAGCATCGGAGGCTGAGGAGTGGCCTTATAGAGGTTTATAAAATCATGAGAGACATGGATAGGGTGAATAGTCAAGGTCTTTTTCCCAGGGGAGCAGACTCCAGAACTAAAGGGCATAGGTTAAAGTGAGAGGAGCAAGATTTAAAAGGGATCTAAGGGGTAATCTTTTCATGCAAAGGAAGATGTGTGCATGGAATGAGCTGCCAGGGGAGGTGGTGGAGGCTGGTACATTTACAACATTTAAAGAGCATCTGGATGCATATGAATAGGAAGGATTTAGAGGTATGTGGGCCTAATGTTGGCAAATGGAACTAGATTAATGTAGGATATATGGTTGGCATGGATGAGTTAGACTGAAGGATCTGTTTCCACGCTATATATCTCTACGAGTCTATAAAGTCAAAATTGGGGATATTAGTTTATGATTGCAGTACTCAGTTTTATTTGCAACTGCTCAGATAATGAATTAATCTGTGTACAAATACTACAAGACCGAGACTTAACATTCGGGTTGCTAAGCGAAAACTAACATTGAGTAATGACAAAAATAACAAAGTCAAAAATCACACAACACCAGGTTATGGTCCAACAGATTTATTTGGAAGCACTCGCTTTCAGAGCACTGCCCTTTCATCAGGTGGTTGTGGAGAATAAGATCATAAGACACAGAATTTATAGCTAAAGATTACAGTGTCATGCGACTGAAATGATATATTGAACAAACCCGGATTGTTGTTAATATATATTCAATATATCATTTCAGTCGCATGACACTGTCATCTTTTCTACAAATTCTGTGTCTTATGATCTTATTCTCCACAACCACCTGATGAAAGGGCAGTGCTCTGAAAGCTAGTGCTTCTAAATAAATCTGTTGGAGCATAATCTGGTGTTGTGTGATTTTTAACTTTGTTCACCCCAGTCCAACACCGGCTACTCCACATCAAAAATAACAAAATAACATGAATCACAGAGAGTTGGTTTGCAGGTGCAGCAGGTAATTAAGAATATTGTCCCTCATTACTAGAGAGATGGAGTTAAAAATAGGGAGATTATGCTGCAGCTGTATAATGTGCTGGTGAGGCCACACCTGGAATACATTGTACAGTTTTAGTCTCCTTGCTTGCGAAAGGATGTATTGACACTGGAGGAGGTGCAGAGGAGGTTCTCAAGGTTGATTTGGAGTTGGGAGGGTTGGTTTATGAGGAGAGATTAAATAGACTGGGACTATACTCATTGGAATTATGTGGGATGAGTGGGAATCTTATACAAACATATAAACTTATGGTGGGAATAGATAAGATAGAAGCAGGGAGGTTGTTTCCACTAGAAGGTGAAACTAGAACTAGGAGGCATAGCCTCAAAATAAGGCGAGCTTCTTCACCCAAAGGGTTGTGAATCTGTGGAATTCCCTGCCCACTGAAGCAGTTGAGGCTACCTCGAGTCAAAGACAGATTAGATTTTCAAACAGTAAAGGAATTAAGTTTTCTGGTGAGCAGTCGGGTAAGTGGAGCTGAGTCCACAAAAAGATCAGCCATGATCTTATTGAATGGCAGAGTAGGCTTGATTGGCCAGATGGCCTACCCCTGCTCCTATGTTCTTATTTGTGTCACACAAGTACCATTCATGATCATTTCCAAGCGGGGCAAGTCTCTAATCATCCATCCTTGATAGGAACTACCATTGCTGAATCCTCCATTGTCAACACCTTAGGCATTACAACTGACCTGAAACAACAAGATGAGTTGGTTAGGAATTTGTACCTGATTCCTCACCTCCTGCCTCCCTAGAGTCTTACCATTGTCTACACAGCACGTGTCAGGAGTATGACTGAATGATTGCCGTTTTCCTGGATGAGTGCAGCTGCCCAAACGCTCAGTAAACTTGGCATGATTTAGTGAAAAGCAAAAAAAGAAATCGCTGGTGAAAATCAGTAGGTCTGGGGAGAAAGCAGAATTAATGTTTTGAGTCTGGTGACTCTTCATCAGAATTGAGAGAAGCTAGGAAAACATGGCATTTATGCTGAAGGGGGAGGGGAGCAGATAGATGGAGAAGGAGCACAGAGAGAGATAGAGAGAGAGAGATTAAAGTGGTAACAGAAAAGGGGATTCTTGATTGTAAGCCAGGACACACCAGAAGTTGAATAAGTGATGATGGGAGCTGAGAGTATGAGAGAATGGGTAAGCTGTGCTCGAGACAAATCATGGGAGCTGGAAAAGCACAGCAGATCAGGCAGCATCCGAGGAGCAGGAAAATTGACGTTTCGGGCAGATGCTGCCTGACCTGCTGTGCTTTTCCAGCACCACTCTAATCTAGACTCTGGTTTGCAGCATCTGCAGTCTTTGTTTTTACCCTGGAGACAAACCATGTCATATGATAATAGGCCTGAGAGTGAGTGAGTGAGAGAACGGATGACTGCACTAAAAGCAGCCCCTATCATAACAGGACCCGATATGGGGGTGGGGGGTGTGGGGGGGTGGCGTTGTGTGAAAAATATGGAAGGATGGAATCAGGCTGTAAAATTATCGAAATCAGTCTTGAGTCTCGAGGCTGCAGGATGCCCATGTGGAAAAGGAGGTGCTGTTCTTTGAGATTGCGCTGAGGTTGTCTGGAACACTGAAATGGTTGTTGTGTGGGAATGTGATGGGGTGTTTAAGTGGCAGGCATCTGGAAAAGTAAAATTGAAAAGCAATAGGTTTCATTGGCACTTCATCTTCCACTTCCGACATTCACCCCCATCACCACAGTGGCAGTGTGCACCATCTACAAGACGCACTCTAGCAACTTGCGAAGTCTCCTTTGACAGCATCTTCCAAACCAAAGACCTCTACCTCTTCAAATTAAAAAGGCAGCTACCTGAAAATTTCACGTAAGTGACACACCATCCTGTCTTGGAGTATCGTCACTTATTTTTTGTCACCAGATTAAAATCCTGCAACTCCCTTCTGAATAGCAATGTAGGTGTATCTATAGCCTGCAAACATTCAAGTGGTAATGCCATGACAGATGGATAATATATGGTCCCATTGCCAATGACGATCAGATCCTGTAAACACATGGAAATTATGTTCATTTCAGAGCTGTAACCTTCTCTATATGTCAATTTGATCAAAATAAGTGCTTCATTTTGATATCAAGGGAACTTGGGATAAACTAAATTTACATATCATTAGGGATTTTGACAGTGACTGCTGCTTAAGATGCAACTGCTCAAGGCAGGACTTGGCATAAGTTAGAAACAAAGACTGTGATATGTCTAGCCAAATGTCCGAGAAACAGCAAGTAATCTAGATTTGTACATTGACGTCATTGTCACAAATTTATGTCTTTGAAGACAAAATAAAGGCAAATCCCGCTGATACTGTAGGAAAACAAACGGAAGGTTTTGGCTGGGAGATGCAGGACAATCAATCTTTCAAATGATCAGACATCATGACTCCTCCTGGCTGCATTAATCATCTTCCCATGACAGGTTGGAGAAGAATGAATGGTTAAAGAAACAACTTAACTGACTTAAACACATACAGTGGAATTTTCCCAACATCTAAACAATGTGGGCAATGCATAAATTTGGGGAAAACAACAACAACAAGAATGAAAAAGAAGATTCTTGACAGTGAAATGATAAGGTCTGATTTTCAAAGGGTAGATGAGAATTTCACCAAGTGATGTCAGTGTGAGGACCCTATTACTGTGTATTGCATCTCATTATGAGCAAATCTCTCCTCTCATTTCTGCACAGGTTGCTATTCTCGCAGAGAGAGACTAGAGGGCACCAAACCCAGCTTGAAAGTCAGAGTGGGTACCAGATTGCAGCAGCTCACTGGCATCTTCTCTGGGCCTCCATGTCGACCAGCGTTGTCCATGGTATATCTTACAGCAAACTCCATGGACCGCATCTGCCTCCAGCCTTTGCCCATCGATATTGCCTCACCACATTGTCGTGGTCAGTATTGACTAATGTATGATAGTCAAATAATGCATGACTGCACTTTGGACATCACCAACACCTTACATTGCAATGCTTCTGCTGGTTGACTGTGTACAGAGAGATACACACTCTTATGCATTGGAACACAGTGCATCTCAAAGAACAGCACAGCAGAGGAGCAGGCCCTTTGACTCACCAAACCTATGCCAACACACAATGCCTTTCTAAACACAAAACCTTTTGCCTCTATGCATCCATATCCCTCTACTCCCTGCCTATCCATAGGTCCGTCTAGATGGCTCTTAAGCATTGCTATTGTATCTGCCCCCACCACCTCCTCTGGCAGCACATTTCAGGCACTTACCACCCTCTGTGTAAAGAAACCTGCTTCTCACATCTCCTTCAAATTTGCCCCCTTTTACCTTAAACCTATGCCCCCTATTATTGACATTTCTACCTTGGGAAAAAGACTCTGACTATCCATGCCTCACATAATTTTATAAGCTTCTATCAGGTCATTCCCTCATCCTTCAATCTTCAAGTAAAAACAAACCAAGTTTGTCCAATCTCTCCTCATACTTCATACCCTCCAAACCAGGCAACATCCTGGTAAGCTGTGTCTGTACCCTCTACATCCTTCTGGTAATTTGGTGACCAGAACCATACACCATATTTCAAATGTGGCCTAAGTAAAGTTCTATACAGTGCAACATGACCTGTCAATTTTTAATCTCTCTGCCCTGACTGATGAAGGCAATCATGCCATTTTCCTTCTTCATTATCTTACCTACTTGTGTTGCCACTTTTACAGAACTGTGGACCTATATGTCTAGATTCCTCTGTATGTTGATGCTACTAAGGGTATAATTCCCTCCTGCGTCACACCTCCCAAAATGCATCACCTTGCGTTTGTCCAAATTAAATTCCATCTGCCATTTCTCCACCCAAATATCTTAGCTTGCTTTCTCAGTGCTCAGTCACAATGCACCTACTTAGAAGTTCACAGCATTTCTGACTTGGTGCACTGCCCCTTCATTCAGTTCATTTAGACTTAGGGCAGTCCTGTCTTAGCACAGGCAGAAAACCAAGGAGCCATGCTTGCCAGCACTGAACAGACAAGGGAGGGGGATGTGGGAAGACATATTGCTGCATGGCACCCATGTTATGCCAATGTCACATCTACATGGTGTGCCAGCACCTGACATGGACATTGAGACATGGCTGTTTG
Source organism: Chiloscyllium plagiosum (assembly GCF_037043375.1). NCBI lineage: Eukaryota > Metazoa > Chordata > Chondrichthyes > Orectolobiformes > Hemiscylliidae > Chiloscyllium > Chiloscyllium plagiosum. The sequence goes on along the minus strand of NW_028270157.1, from coordinate 13,717,090 downwards.
GTTGTAAAGTCTAAAGGGGAGCAATCCTTAGGTGGTGCTACACTCTGTCAAGGGTATCATCCGATCTTAGTGCAGGGGCTGACCACTGTCAGTTAGGCACTCAGTGTGATCCAATCTCTTCCAGTCCAGGGACTGGGATATGGTCAGTTCTACAGTTTAAGTACAACCAGTCAAGGGGTTGCTGTGTAATCAGTCAAGGGGGTCAGGTCTGTCCTCATGGGTCAGTCCAAGAATTGGGCTAAGGTCAGTATTGGGGGTTTGGGAAGTGACTATCAAGGCAAGGGGGGAGCCAGTACACCAGGATGGAGAGAAGGCTGTGACTGTGAAGAGATAAGCGCTGGAGGGCAATATTACATGGAACCGCACTGTGAGAGGGGGTAGATCTTCATGAGTGACCACCATTAGGGCTTCGAGTGGGGAGGGGCGGCGGCTGTGAGGAGGGTTAGATAATGAGGTTGGGCATGGCTATATGGTAGGCCTGGAGTTCAGGAAATAATCTCGGGAAACTAAAGAATTAAAGGGTTGAGTGAGAACATGGGGTGGGAACAAAGCTGATGTGATTGATAGGGATTGCTATCCAGAATGGAAGGTTAGCATGGCAGCTACAAGAACCAGATGGAAAGCTGCAACTTACCCTCTCAAACACAACCCAGAAACCTTCCACCAAATCTCAGCTGCACAGTGAAGCTGTAAAATGGCTGCCCACAAACTCAGAGTGGGCAGAGTCAGTGTTTTCTTGTTTTGTTTGGGGATGGGTCCATTGTGGGCAATGAGAGGTTCTTCATTGTTATGTGAGTCTCATGCATTGATGTGGATTTGAAATCCTCGCCTTTACAATGCTGACCATGTCATTGATCATTAAAGATGAATCCTAGTGATCTCTGTGAAGCAGAAGTGATCACAAGTGACTCTTAAATTGTCATCGGCAGTTGACAAATTGCCAAATGCATTCCAAAGATCTCTTGTACAGGTGTACTGTGGACAGTTCTGGGTACCACATGACAGGAGAGGTGTACAAGTAAAAGACAGAGAGAGTGCAAGGAGTGATTTATAAGAATGGCTCTGGGAATGAGAAACCTTAGAGGGCAGATTGAAGCAGTTGCGACTGTCCTCCCGGGAATGAAGGTGGCTTAGAGGAGACTTGAAAAGAGGTTTTCTAAATCATGAGTAGAGTAAGGAGAAGCTGTTCCCTTTTTTGAAAGGAATAGAACAAAAAGACATAGATTCAGAGAGATGTGCAAAAGAACCAATGATAAAAAAAACATTTTCATGCAGCTACTACGGAATACAGTGCCTGGAAATGTGGGTAAGGGTGGAGGGGGCAAGTTCAATTGAGGCATCCAAAAGGCCTATGGATGATTGTTTGAATGAAATTAACATTTGGGGTACGGGATAAAAGCTGCAGATTGGCACAAGGATACAATGCTTATTTGAAGAGCCGGTCCATGCACAATGGGTCAAATGGCCTCCTTCTGACCACTGAAACAAAAGAACAGTACAGTGCAGGAGTAGGCCCTTCGGCCCACCAAGCCTGTGCCACCACATGATGCCTTTCCAAACTAAAAGCATTTTGCCTCTATGTAGTCTGTATCCCTCTATTCTGAGGAAGGGTCATTCAACCCCAAATGTTAACGCTGATTTCTCTCCACAGATGCTGTTAGATCTGCTGAACTTTTCCAGAAATTTCTGTTTTCGTTTCTGATTTACAGCATCCATAGTTCTTTTGGTTTTTATTCCCTCTGTTCCCTGCCTATTCATATTTCTGTCAAGATGCCTCTTAAACATTGCTATTGCATCCATCTTCACCACCCCCTCTGGCAGTACATTCCAGGCGCTTACCACCCTCTGTGTTAATAAGGAACTTGCCTCTCACATCTCCTTTAAACTGGCCGCCTTTTTCCTTAAAGCTATGTCCCCTGGTAACTGATATTCCTAACATTTCTCTGATTTTGAGAGGTTCCATATTGACTGCCCATTTCAACTCTCATCCCTGGAACGATATCGTGTACCCTCTATCCTCACCATGACCAAACCCAGAAGAGGTTTCACTACTTCCTGGGATCTTTGAATGTCGTATCCTGCAGTGCACCTCCTAATAAGCAGACACCATCCTCAATGCCGTGAAGCCAGGCGTAGTAGTCCTGGATCTCACAGCTTCTTATGTGACAGTGTGGCACACTGGCCAGCTTTCGAAGGTACTTTCAAACTGTCTTGGGACAGTTGTTGAAACAGATAGCCTGTCTTAGACGAGGTGTGGGAGAAAACTGGAGAAGCATGCCAGTGGATAAGCACAGTGCCAGTCCCAATTCTGTTGTAATATACTGTATTCTGCACTCTGTTCTGCTACCTGATACACTTTGTACGATCTACCTGCAGAGCACGCAAAACAGTACTTTTCACTGTATCTCGGTACATTTGGCAACAATAAATCAAATCAAATCGATTCATAAGCTGTCATAAGATTCATAAGATGGTATAGAATCAGAAAATCCCTACACTGTGGAAGTAGGCCATTTGGTCCATCAAGTCCACACTGACCCTCTGAAGAGTATCACACCCACATCCCTATTCTATCCCTGTAACCCTGCAGTTCCCAAGACTAATTCACCTCGCCTTCACATTCCTAGATGCTTTGGGCAATTTAGCATGGCTAGTCTTTCTTCTTCAATGCTGATGACATCTGTTGTGTCATCTAGGCTCCATCTTTCAGCACCCCAGAGCAGATCCTTAACAAAGATGTTGCAAAGTTGATGGGACTCCAGTAGCACATGGGAGTCTCATTCTGAACCCCTCTAAAGCCAAATGCTGTGTTTACACCTCCACAACGCCAGTGCCGGAAAAGAACTGCAGACCCACCTGGGCGGTCAGAGTGTAATCCCGAACCAACGTAAATGGGAGTGCCCCTAGTAAAGATTTTTATCCTTCTGGGAACATCTAAAGGAAACAGCAGTAAAGGTCAAAATGGGCAACAACTTATTAACCACCTTTGCCGGATCTATGAGAGGCTGTGTTGCCATAGCGCTCAAACATCAGCAGTTGCCTTACCATCCTTCAAAGCAGCAAACTGTGCACTTGCTGGCATTAGGAGACAGTGAGGTCTGCAGATGCTGGAGATCAGAGTTGAGTGTGTGTTGCTGGAAAAGCAGAGCAGGTCAGACAGCATCCGAGGAGCAGGAAAATCAATGTTTCAGCAAAAGCCCTTCAACAGGACCTCCTGAAGGGCTTTTGCCTGAAACATCGATTCTCCTGCTCCTCGGATGCTGCCTGACCTGCTGTGCTTTTCCAGCAACACAGAGTCATAGAGATGTACAGCATGGAAACAGACCCTTCCGTTCAACCCGTCCATGCCGACCAGATGTCCCAACCCAATCTAGTCCCACCTGCCAGCAGCTGGCCCATATCCCTCCAAACCCGTCCTATTCATATACCCATCCAAATGCCTCTTAAGTGTTGCAATTGTACCAACCTCCACCACTTCCTCTGGGCAGCTCATTCCATACACATAATACCCTCTGTGTGGAAAAAGTTGCCCCTTACATCTCTTTTATATCTTTCCACTCTCCACTAAACCTATGCCCTATAGTTCTAGTCTCCCGACCCCAGGGAAAAGACTGTGCCTGTATACCATATCTTGTTTACAATTGAACGCAACAATGCATCATAAGTTTCTTAACTTATTCTATGTATATCTGTAACATAATGTAACTTTTTTTTCTTTATTTTCTCTATTTTTGTGGCTAAGATTTGTATTTAGGTATTTTATACCTAAGATGATAGTGTGTGTTGCTGATATTGCATCTTTTTATTAACTCCTGTTCTTTTGTGACTTGAGTACGCGTGACAATAAACCTAATTCTAACTGGAACCTGCAAATCAGCACCTTCCCCCAGTTCCTGTCCTTACCAATATCAGTCCTCCCAAACATCAAATGACCAAAACCCACATGTCCAGTTGACTCTAAAATCAAATGTTCAGTACTCCTTCCATCTCCATGTACCATACAAAGCAACTTTCCCGAAGACAATTCCTTTGGATCAAGAATTGGGAAACACAGAGAAATCATAGAATCCCTACAGTGCGGAATCAGGCCATTCACTCCATCAAGTCCACACCGATCCTCTGAAGAGACCACCCAGGTCCACCCTCTCCCTGCATTTCCCACAGCTAATCCACTGACCCTGCACATCTCAGGGTGTTTCAGGGCATTTTAGCATGGCCACTCCACCTAACCTTCACATCTTTGTACCATGGGAGAAAACCAGAGCACCCGGAGGAAACCCACACAGACACAGGGAGAATGTGCAAACTCTACACAGTCACCAAGGCTGGAATCGAATCCGGGTCCCTGCTGCTGTGAGACAGCAGTGCTAACCATAGAGCCACCATGTCACTTAAGAGTTTCTTATAACATACCCTAGTTATTGAATGGCAGGTTTTAAACTACACCACCGGTGAAGGTGATCCTCATTAAATAGGTTTAGGACAAACCTGCGTTCCCTCCCAGGGCTGGAGCCTCAGGACAAACTCCTCCTGAACTTGTAGAGACGGACAAAGAGAGCAGCTTACTGAGGACTATTCACTGTAATCCCGACAAACGAGGCAGTTCTTCGGCTGAAATCCCACGCCAGAGCCTCGGACAAAAATCACAGGCTAACAATCCAGGGTGGTATGGAGGGCGAGCGGTTCTCTCGAAGGGGTCACTGCTCAGATAACACCTTCAATCCAGGTCACATTTGTACTCTCAAAAAATAGGAGACCATTGAGCACATCAGGCCTGCACTGTCATTCAGAACAATTATGGCTGATCTTGAGCCCCAACTTCACTTTCCTGTCTGCTCTCTGTATCCTTCAATTCCACGAGGCAACAGAATTCGGCCTTTCCCAGCTCTTAAATGTATCGCAGGATTGTTTTGTGTTTAGGAGTCCTCAATCAGACAGCAATTTTTTTCCTGGAAAAATCCAGAGGAATTGCCCCTCTTTTGGAGATCTTGCTATGCAAACAATGACTGTTGCTGCCCCTACATTTTGACAAATTGCTTATCAAGCACCTTGTGAGGTTCTGTGGTCAGGAAAGGTGCTACATAAATGCAAGTGCTTCAATCGTTGTAACATGTCTCTATTCATGACTTTGTCAAGGTTCAAAGTCAAATACAAAACCTGTTCAATCGCTGTTACAGCACACAATAAGGTTACAGGTTTCTCAGGAATGAAAGAAATGTATGTGAATAAACAAATCTCAGAGAATGGAGCAATTTTCTTTATTAGAAAGATACATCTAGAACAAACCAGAAGATATACTGAAATTGGTAATGTTACATGCCAGATGTACAGTACTATACACAAAAGTGCATTGTCACAACTGTATTTTGTTTAAAACGAGAGTTGTTCAATGAGTGAAAATGGAAATGCAACAGTACAGAACAAGGCTCAAGTTTCTCTAAGAGTTTAAAGGCACTTCCGCATGTACATACTAGAGATGTACATTGACACAATGGGGTAACGGCCGACAGTAAGGAAACTATCGGTAACTAAAATGGCAGTAAAGGATCCAGAGTTTTGTCAGGTAGGTGGTCAATGGTAGTTACCACTCAGTGTGTCTGTAGCTGTTATCAGTTCCCTGTTACAAATCCACTTAAACTGCAGTTTAAAGAAGCCTAGCCTTGGACTACATATTTTCCGTGATTGCACCCAGAAAACATTTGTCAAATTGATAATTTCCATTATACACTTTTGCTAAATTCAGATCTGCTGTAAGCATTTCTCGCAATCCAGTATAATTATTATTTGAATATACAAATCCTGGTAGCAATGCAAAGTTGCAGAATCCATTTTGGCTGATGTACATTTTGTATTTTTTTAAATTAATTTAAGTGAACTCTATACTACATGTTCCTTAAAAGTACTACCACATTCTTTTAAAGACCACATGAAGTGGAAACTGTAAAATGTTACGAAAAGTTCAACATTTAGTAGGTTAGATTCATGGCAGACAGAAATGACTGTGCGTCACAAGGTCATTAAACCACAGATTGGATGTATGTGCAGCTTTCAATGATTGTGGCCTCAGAGGTTATTTTTGTAAAAAGGGCTAAGAGTTAGGCAGTTGTCTGAGCTGATAGACTGTGGCACTGTTGGGTTAACGTACCAGCGCACTATGCCACAAGGTGGTATAATACTAGCACTCCTTTGGTTATCCCGAAGTTGTATTCCAGTCTCAAAGTCAGGTCAAAGAGGACCATAAAAGAGATATTCAATCTGCCAGTTGGGGGGAGAGGTTACTATCTTCTTCCCCCACTCCAACAGGGAGCGAGCAAGCAAAGTGATGCCACATACAACGGGAGGGTTGGAAATGCAGACATCAGCATGTTCCCAGAAAAAATGTCAAAGGGCTTTGATGTGGAAAAGGTCTCTCCTGGTGGGCAACCCATGCTTTTGACTCAAGCTGCTCTGATAGAGCTAACCACAGAGCTCAGATCAGATAGACAACAACGCAGGGATCGCTGATCCGAAATCTATATGGAGAGCAGAGGAGGTGGTCATGAGGACCAGTTTTAATGTTAAAACGACCATTTCTAACATCCCCATATTAACAAATGGGAGAGAAAACAAAAGCACCGTTTCGGACCTACACGTTTGGGATGTTTTTAATCAATTCGTTCAACTCATGACTAGATGGGACCCTGGTCCTCTGACTCAGAGGTGGGGACACTACCTCTGCACTATATGCTGGCTGTTGCAGATATAATGGGTTTGGCCCCTGACATGCAGGATTGACATACCCTTCCCAGAGTGTGTACATAACCCTCCAGATGGAACAGCCAAGGTGCAGAGGGACGAACCACACTATTCAGTCCAATATAACCAGCAGGGGTTCTGCACAGTGCAAATCTTCACCAATGCGACCGGATGCCTTAAACATTTGCGTTTAGATTTTTCTCCAGGATTTAACGAATGTATACATTTACAAACACCACATTTATGAATCTTAAAGCTAGTGTATGGAAGGAAAAGATCAGGATTAGTGAGCAACTTTTAAGCCCAGATCACTGTTGTTTGTGGGGATCTTGTCAAGGGTTAGCAGATGTAGGGTTTGCCCTGCAACCCAAAACAATTGTTCCAAATGGAGTAACAATCCTTATTAAAGCAGGGATTTTCCACAAGTGAGGGGCAACAGGTCACCCATTTGAAATTTTGAACAAAAGTGACATTATTTTACCTGCACTGTGTTTGTTTTTTAAAATCGGGTGTTATTTTCAGTTCTATCATGGCTTGAGACATTTTGAAGGTTTCACCTCCTTTCCCACTTCTGACCTTCTTACAATGTACGACAAGAGGCGCTGGGGAAAACTAAACAAGTCATAGTGGAGCAGTCCAGTAGCGTAGCAGAAGGAGGCTTGAAGACGAACAGGAAATACTCGTGAAATGTAAACGGAGGATACCTTTTGTGACCATGTAAACATGAGCATTTATATATAAATAAAAGCCAGGTAGGAAACTAAACTCTGTAACGTTGTGAGAAACTGTGAAGTTAGCCCTGTGGCAGGGAGAAGGGAGTATTTAGTGATATGTGGGTCATCTAACTTTGGCGTTTAAGATGGTTGATTTTGAACAAGGGGGCCAACAGCTATCACTTCCAATTCTCGTTCCCATGGAAACTCACATGGCTGGCCAATCACTCCTTTAACACAATTGATAAGGTTAACACAGTGGCATCCATTCAAAACACAATAATATTTATGCTGAAGGACAATCCAACTTCCTCCTTCGGTTCGAATTCCACAGCCCGTGATCTTTCTGGAACAGAGTGGCAGTGCTTTGGAGGGTGACAGTGAGAGACCACTGAAGAGTTGCAAGGTGCACAAACCACGCCCCCACCCCCCAACTCTATCAGAGTCGCATAGCTGCCCGAGTACAACTACTTATTCAAAGTGGATTGTTGTGTGGAGGTCCGTCAGAGGCCAACATGACACACGTTTACCCACAAAACTGCTGTTTATGAAGAGAAACCTTCATTACCCAGGGGGTCACCTTGTGCCACAAGAGCCTTGGGCTCCATCGAGCAACATCAAAGTTCCAAAGAACCCATTTCAATGGTGATTCTGGTGTTTAACCAACCCCTCCTCCCTCTCAATTTTTTCCACGCTTGCCAGCTGGATGCCAGGCAAAGTTGCAGAGTGGAGATGGTGCAGTTAGCAATTTGTAGGGGGAGAGAACAGCAGCCGGGAAGGTAGAGCAAGGGGAAAGGGAAGAAAGGTTCCAGAAGGTCAGTAATGATGGACAAGGAACCCAAGCAGGCAGAGCGTCTCAAAACTACCCAGAAATGATCAACAATATGGCGGTTGGGCAGGACCAGACAGCTTGCTCACCAAGACCAGGAAGGTATCTGGATGGGTATATGAGTAGGAAGGGTTTAGCAAATGGGACTAGATTAAGTTAGGATATCTGGTCGGCATGGACGAGTTGGACCAAAGGGTCTGTTTCCGTGTTGTACATCTCTATGACTCCAAGACAAATGGTAATTGTAGATCATGAGGAAAACATGAAAACTACAGCAAGGATACTCACACATGGTTCACTGAAGAGAATGAAAGATTTAGGGGGATATGGACCAAACGCAGGGAGTAACCTTGGGAAACCTGGTCAGTTGGGCTGAAGGGACCGCTTCCATGCTGTATGACTCTCTAAGACTGGGGTGGTGTGCGAATTTATTCAGGGTTGGGAAGAGATGAGATGGGTGCGCACTTTTCCACTTGATTGTGGGAGAGGGGGATCCTTTATGTTCTCAAATGTAAACTTCAAACCTTCGGCTTTGCTTGCCACACCCAGTGTTCAGTCGCCAACACAGCCAGCTTTGCTGGGGAAGGCTGCAGTACTTGCAAATGCAAGGATTTAGGCGCAGGATCCATTTCCCAAAATAACCGCTTAACCAGGAAAGGTGGCAGCAGCTTTGGACACGGTCACCCTTTCCCACGCTTCCATTCACTTTCAGAGCAGTGCTTTCATGATGCAAACCTGGCGCTGAGGCCAAAGGAATGTTGAACGGAACAGAGGGAGGGAGTGACAGGAGGAACGGCCAGGATTTTGTGGCTGGTTTTCAATAGGTAGTAAAAACCAATGCAGACTTTCACTCCCCGTTCCCCACCCCATCCCATCAGTTCTGGGCAACAAGAGAATATCAAATGCTATTACAATCCCTGCCCTTGTATAAATAATCGGTCTTTCGAGAAGATGGGAAGTCCTTCTTTTTAAGCTAACTTTCTCTCTTCTTTTCAAAATAAAGTTAACAGTTGCAGCATAAGGTTTCAAGTTGAGTTAACGTTGGTGTCAGTCCCACATATAAACAGTCCAGTTTGAAAGGGAGATCAAATCCCCTTGTTAATTTACTACTGAGACATATATTCTAACACTGAAAGAATACATCTCCAATTACAACTTTTAAAATGTCAATATCCCCTTCCTTGTCCTTTGCTGCCCAACATACATCGATCGATTCTTCAAGTCAAAAAGCAGCTTTATTTACATGGTGCAGGATTTGTCTGTGGAGCTCTGGACAGCGGGCGGAGGTGCCACGGTGGGGTTGGTCTTGGGGAGCACCACTGGCTTGGGCCTGAGGGCAGGGGGTTTGAGTTGCAAGCCCATCCTGGGTGACAGGACGGGTTTGGAGGTGCCCACGGGCTCGCTGGAAGAGCTGGTGCTCCTTCGGATGACAGGGTCGACGGGTTTCAGGGCGGCGGGGGGGTGCCCACCTCGTGGGTCGCTGGCGGGGAGAGAGGCCGGCATGCTCTTCTTCTGCTCCAGGGTGTCCAGGACCACATCGGGGGTGTGCTTCACTGTGCTCTGACGTTCCAGCTCCCGCAACTCGTTCAGCGCAGTGTTCATCGTCTCTTCAATGTCCTGGCCGAGAAGAACAGAGAGAGAGAGGGAGGGGGGGTGGGGGGGGGAAGAGAGAGAGAGGAAGGGGGGGGAGAGAGAGAGAGACACAGAGAAAGAGAGAGAGAGAGAGACAGAGAGAAAAGAAAGCACTTTCTTTAAAACTCTTACAAGGGAAAATGGATTTCAAGTCAAAGACCCCTGAAAACCTGCACAGGTTTAGTCACAGAAACCCCCTCCCTGAGCAACCAGGCCTACCTTCATTATAAGGCCCTTGGATCATTCCACAACAACAACCTACATGCACATAGCGCCTTCAATGTGTTTCACAGGACTGTTGTCAAATAGAAGTTGGCATTCAAGAGCTGAGGAGATCAAAGCTTTTTTTATTTATTCATTTTGTGGGACGTGTTCGTCGCTGACTGGGCCAGCATTTACTGCCTGTCTCTAGGTGCCTCTTGAGAAGGTGGTGGTCAGCTGCCCTCTTGAACCAGAGTTTGAGAGAGGGGTTTGAATGAGCTTCTTAAAAAGGACCATGGAGAGAGGTGGAGAGATTCACGAGGGGACCTCCAGGGTTTAACAGGCTCGAAAAATGGGAGTGATTAAATTTGGCGATCCTTAAGTGGCCAGAATAGGAAAAGCTGAGAGGCTGAGGTTACAACCAGACCCATAATGGAAAGCTCTGGAATATCTCTTCTCTCTGACAAAGAGGAGAGAATCACTGGAGAGGTTAAAACAGTCAAGCATAGCAGCCCTGATTTTGATTAGATTCCCGACAGTATGGAAACAGGCCTGACGAGTCCACACCGACCCTCCAAGGAGTAATCCACCCATTCCCCTATATTTACCCCTGACTAATTCACCTAACACTACGGGCAATTTAGCTTGGCCAATTCACCTGACCTGCACATCTTTGGACTGTGGGAGGAAACCCATGCAGACACTGGGAGAATACGCAAACTCCACACAGACAGTCGGCAAAGGCTGGAATCGAACCTGGATCCCTGGCACTGTGAGGCAGCAGTGCTAACCACTGAGCCACTGTGCCGCTCTAAGGGGTGACAATGGCCGAGTGGTACTATCACTAGACTATTAATCCAGAGACCCAGCTAATGTTCTGGAGAAGCTGGGTTTGAATCCTGCCATGGAAGATGGTGGAATTTGAATTCAATAATGAAAAACAAAATCAGGAATTATGAATCTAATGATGACTATGACTCCATTGGCGATTGTTAGAAAAACCCATCTGGTTCACTAATGTCCATGAGGGAAGGAAATCTGCATCCTAACCTGGTCTGGTCTACATGTGACTCCAGACCCACAGCAATGTGGCTGACTCTTAAATGCCCTCTGGGCAATTACGGATGGGCAATAAATGCTGGCCTAGCCAGTGATGACCATGAATGAATAAAAATAAATCATGCACACACACAAAGCAAAATAAAATTACAATTGAGCCTAAAATTTGACAGCAGCAGTGTGGGAACAGTGATAACGAAGATGGTGAGGTACCAGGAAAGTTGAATTTCTTTTGTGGTAAATGGTGACTTTTACTTCAGTTACATTCACATCAAACAAAATTCTCTTGTGCATCCATGCACGTTCCATGGTTTACAAGAGGGAATCAAAAAGGGGATGTTTTCTGAATGTCGTGTTCTGGCACAGGCACTAAGTGTCCATAACAAAAACGGTGAGGGAATAATACTCAACAAGTTTTACATAACCGCTGTGGGAAAGAAGACCAAAACATAAAGGAGATACCCACGCAGTCACGGGGAGAATGTGCAAACTCCACACAGTCGCCTGAGGCGGGAATTGAACCTGGGTCTCTGGCGCTGTGAGGCAGCAGTGCTAACCACTGTGCCACCGTGCCGCCCTGCTCTCGGTTTAGGAAATTCCAACTTCTGGAGTAAAGAGATTCCTCTTCTCAATTCATCCCACCGAGCACATTAGAATTTGTTGCATATTATTAAATGCCCTTGAGCTGAGTGGCTAGCTAGGTCCCTTCAGAAAGGCAGTGAAGAATCTACCACATTGGTCTGGGTCTGGAGTCACATGGAGGATACACCTGGTAAAGACGGCAGATTTCCTTCCCCCAAGGACATTAGTGAACCAGATGGGTGTTTTGCTACAGTTAATGGTAATTTCATAGTTACCGTTACAGAGCTTTCAATTCCAGATTTATTAATCTAGATCAATTAAGCAAATTAATGTCAATTATTTATTCTGAATTGAATTTAAATCCCACCAGTTGCTCTACTGGATTTGAGCCAGTGACTCGGGGTTACCAACATCTCCTGCTGCATCCTACCATGGGTTTCCCAGTAGCTAACTCTATAAACCTACTTAGGTCAGCTTTGAACTCACAACATTAATGTCTTTGCTTTTGGCAAGGTCTCTGAAATAAAGTCCATTACAGCTACAAATATTAATACAGATTTTAAGACAGATATAATTTAGATTCTCTCTGGCCAACCCATGTTTTGAAAAAAATCATCATTTTCCAAGAAATTTGGTTTCTAATCCTTAAATCACCCTCCACACATTTCATTCCAATGAATACAGAATAACACAGCAATGCTCAGCCTTGTAATATGATGTGGAGTGTAGGAAGTTGAGGAGTGACATAATAGAGGGGCATAGATAAGGTGAATAGCAGGTATCTTTTCCCTCGGGTGGGGGGGGATTTCAAGACTAAAGGGCAGATTTTTAAGGTGAGAGGGGAAAGATTTAAAAAAGACATGGGGGAGATTTATGTGTGTTAAATGAACTTTCAGAGGAAGTGGTGGATGCAAGTACAGTCGACAATGTTTCAAAGGCATTTGAATGTTTGGAGGGATATGGACCAATTATAGGAGAAAGTGAGGGCTGCAGATGCTGGAGATCAGAGCTGAAAATGTGTTGCTGGAAAAGTGCAGCAGGTCAGGCAGCATCCAGGGAACAGGAGAATCGACGTTTCGGGCATAGGCCCTTCTTCAGGAATGAGGAAAGTGTGTCCAGCAGGCTAAGATAAAAGGTAGGGAGGAGGGACTTGGGGGAGGGGCATTGGAAATGCGATAGGTGGAGGGAGGTCAAGGTGAGGGTGATAGGCCGGACTGGGGTGGGGGCGGAGAGGTCAGGAAGAAGATTGCAGGTTAGGAAGGCGGTGCTGAGTTCGAGGGATGTGACTGAGACAAGGTGGGGGAGGGGAAATAAGGAAACTGGAGAAATCTGAGTTCATCCCTTGTGGTTGGAGGGTTCCCAGGCAGAAGATGAGGCACTCTTCCTCCAACCGTCGTGTTGCCATGGTCTGGCGATGGAGGAGTCCAAGGACCTGCATGTCCTTGGTGGAGTGGGAGGGGGAGTTAAAGTGTTGGGCTACGGGGTGGTTGGGTTGGTTGGTCTGGGTGTCCCAGAGGTGTTCTCTGAAATGTTCCGCAAGTAGGCGGCCTGTCTCCCCAATATAGAGGAGGCCACATCGGGTGCAGATGATGTGTGTGGAGGTGCAGGTGAATTTGTGGCAGATATGGAAGTGTCCCTTGGGGCCTTGGAGGGAAGTAAGGGGGGAGGTGTGGGCGCAAGTTTTGCATTTCTTGCGATTGCAGGAGGACCAGTTCCAAAACCGTACAACCCAGATGGCCTCCTTCTTCAATGAAACTGACCGACTCCCACAGCTACCTAGACTACACCTCCTCCCACCCTGCCCCCTGTAAAAACGCCATCCCATATTCCCAATTCCTTCGTCTCCGCCGCATCTGCTCCCAGGAGGACCAGTTCCAAAACCGTACAACCCAGATGGCCTCCTTCTTCAAAGACCGCAATTTCCCGCCAGACGTAGTCGACGATGCCCTCCACCGCATCTCCTCCACTTCCCGCTCCTCCGCCCTTGAGCCCCACCCCTCCAATCACCACCAGGACAGAACCCCACTGGTCCTCACCTACCACTCCACCAACCTCCATATACAACGTATCATCCGCCCTCATTTCCGCCACCTCCAAATGGACCCCACCACCAGGGATATATTTCCCTCCCCTCCCCTATCAGCGTTCCGAAAAGACCACTCCCTCCATGACTCCCTCGTCAGGTCCACACCCCCCACCAACCCAACCTCCACTCCCGGCACCTTCCCCTGCATCCGCAAGAAATGCAAAACTTGTGCCCACACCTCCCCCCTTACTTCCCCCCAAGGGACACTTCCATATCCGCCACAAATTCACCTGCACCTCCAGACACATCATCTATTGCATCCGCTGCACCCGATGTGGCCTCCTCTATATTGGGGAGACAGGCCGCCTACTTGCGGAACGTTTCAGAGAACACCTCTGGGACACCCAGACCAACCAACCCAACCACCCCGTAGCCCAACACTTTAACTCCCCCTCCCACTCCACCAAGGACATGCAGGTCCTTGGACTCCTCCATCGCCAGACCATGGCAACACGACGGTTGGAGGAAGAGCGCCTCATCTTCTGCCTGGGAACCCTCCAACCACAAGGGATGAACTCAGATTTCTCCAGTTTCCTCATTTCCCCTCCCCCACCTTGTCTCAGTCAAATCCCTCGAACTCAGCACCGCCTTCCTAACCTGCAATCTTCTTCCTGACCTCTCCGCCCCCACCCCACTCTGGCCTATCACCCTCACTTTGACCTCCCTCCACCTATCGCATTTCCAACGCCCCTCCCCCAAGTCCCTCCTCCCTACCTTTTATCTTTGCCTGCTGGACACACTTTCCTCATTCCTGAAGAAGGGCTTATGCCCGAAACGTCGATTCTCCTGTTCCTTGGATGCTGCCTGACCTGCTGCGCTTTTCCAGCAACACATTTTCAGCATGGACCAATTATAGGCAGGTGGGATTAGATTTGTTTGGGATTGTGGTTGGTATGGACTTGCTGGACTGAAGGGTATGTTTTTGTGCTATATGACTCTCTCAGGCATTGGATACCAGTCACAAAAGATTTTTAAAAAGACATGGAGTGGAACTTGCTTTTTAAAACACAGAGGGTGGTTCACATGTGGAATGAACTTACAGAGGAAACAGGTACAGTTAAAAGACGTCTAAAAGACATTTGGTTAAATTGAGGAATAGGAAATGCTTGGAGGAGTATAGGCTAAATGCAGGCAAGTGGGATTAGATTAGTTTGGGATTATGGTTGGCATGGACTGGTTGAACTGAAGGGTTTGTTTCCGTGCTGAATGACTGTATGACTATGACATTGAGTTGACTAAAGTCTGGACTTTGTCCATACAGTGTCTTAAGACAGGATTCTTGCCTGGTGCGATGCTCAATAATTTAATATTTTTTGAAGTGGTCAAAATTTGCCGAAATGATTAAAATTTGCCTAAGCTCCAGTAGAAGGGAAAGTGAACGTCTTACTTACAAAGTGAGCAAGTATTTGGTTTGTTTTTAACTTGGGGTCTCATGTAGAATGAGAATTGAAATAATCTGATACAAGGGGGCTATAAACACAAGACAACTACTAATTAATCCAACGGGGAAGGAAGATAAATTTGTTTCATCAGAGCGGTGAGGATTTGGAATTCACCAGCACAGGAAATTGAAAGTGGCTGAGGTGAATGACCTAGACATTTTGAAAGGTAAACAAAACAAGAACAATTTCTTTCCAGCTACTCCAGTCCATTCCTGATTTTGTGCGGCATCAACTCTGCCCTCAACCAACCCTAACTGCCCTGCCCCACAGGAGCTGCTAATGCCCTTCCCTCTGGAACTCCCTGCTAAATCTCCCCGTCAATCCTCCTCCTTTAAGATGCTCCTTAAAGCGACCGCCTTAACCAGATGTTTGGCGACCTGCAGCTCCTCAGCGGTCAATGTCAAATTTTGTTCGGCAACATTCCTATGAAATGCCTCGCGAGGTTGCACGGTGTTAAAAGCGCTATAGAAATGCAACTTGTTGTTCCTGGGTTTAGCTACATGGGCAGTGGCAGCAGCTGATATATGAAAGAATGGAGGAGCTCAGCTCAGCTCTCTCTCTCTCTCCTCCAGTGCTAACCCACTTTACCAATGACAAGAAAGCAAACAGTGTCTGATTACTGCCCAGTGAACTTTGGCAAAACGTATCGCTGCAGTGCGATGCAAACTTGGCTCAGTTGAACAATGACTGGGTGAAATGAATGGGGACAAAAACCAAAATGGCAACCATGCGACAAAAGGTTCAAGAAATGTTTCATTGAAAGAGTACAAGTCAACACTGAAAAGTTTAAAACATCAAGGCAGATGATTAAAAATAAATTGATGTCTTGCACAGACCTGGGCGATTGTTTCAGGGTCTAGAGGTTTATGCTCACTGAAGCAGTTGTATTGACCGGAGGATGTAGACCTTCTGATTGGTGGACTCTCGATCTTTTTGAGAGCCTCCTGTCGGCTAAGGTTGGAAAGGCTGCCAAGGGCACCTCGGCGACGCCTCTCCGGACTGTCCACTGGCATGCTGCGATTCTGGTGGAAAAGGCGGGAGCTGGCGTGGGTAGGCATGATCAAAGGGCCACCGTCCCCAGAGCTACTTACTAAGCCATGGACTGGGTGCACTGCACAGTGCCCGTCGTTGGGTCTCAACGGGCGCCGAGCTGTTGGTGGTTCTGGTCTCCTTTTCTGTCTGGAGGACACAAAAAAAACCATCAAAGGCACACCTTCTTTTGCGCCCCCACAGTTTGCAGAAATGCCTCATTTTCTTGTAGAACATCAGTCATGAAACTTCAGAAACAATTCACTGGCACTGAAGGACGTGAATCTAAAGTGGAACCAGGTCAGGGTTTCAGGGATAGGGCAGGTGGTCGGCATTAAATTCCAAATGTTTACTGCACTGAAAGAGACCATTTGGCCCATCGCGCCCATGCCAATCGACAGAGACCTGACTGCACTAATCCCATCTTCTCACGTTTGTCGGCCTTAGCTCTGGAGACTATGCAATCTGCTGTGGCGGGATTCAAACCCAGGTCTCCAGGAAATTGTCTGTGTCTCTGGATTAGAGATCCAACAATAATACCACCAAGCAATTGGCTCCCCGTTATCTAATCCTCATCTGCATGTTGAAGTGTTATGGCCAGAATCTTCCAAGCCCCTTGGATGTGGGTGGAAGGTTGAGAGGAGGGAAGGGAGGGAAGGAAGAGTGAGGGAGAGAAGGACGGAAGGGAAGGAAGGAAAGGGAAGGAAGGAAAGCACAGGGAGGGGAGTGAAGGAAGGGAGGGAGGGAAGGGAGGGAGGGAAGGGAGGGAGGGAAGGGAGGGAGGGAAGGGAGGGAAGGAAGGAAAGGACAGAGAGGGGAGTGAAGGAAGGGAGGGAAGGGAGGGAGGGAAGGGAGGGAGGGAAGGGAGGGAGGGAAGGAAGGGAGGGAGGGAAGGGAGGGAGGGAAGGGAGGAAAGGAAAGGAGTGAAGGAAGGGAGGGAGGGAGGGAAGGGAGGGAGGGAAGGAAGGGAGGGAAGGGAGGGAGGGAAGGGAGGGAAGGAAGGAAAGGACAGAGAGGGGAGTGAAGGAAGGGAGGGAGGGAGGGAAGGGAGGGAGGGGAGGGAGGGAGGGGAGGGAAGGGAGGGAAGGGAGGGAAGGGAGGGAAGGGAGGGAGGGAGGGAAGGGAGGGGAGGGAGGGAAGGAAGGGAGGGAGGGGAGGGAGGGAAGGAAGGGAGGGGAGGGGAGGGAGGGAGGGAAGGAATATAGACAGACAGACTGTTGCGACAGCTCTCTGATATGGTCAATCATTAACCTGAAACGTCCCCTCATTTTCTGTCTCTCACAGATGTTGCCTGACCCACTGAGTATCTCCAGCAGTTTCATTTCTAAATCAAATTCCCAGCATCTGTGACATTTTGTCGTTGTGCTAATGGCGTACGAATTCCTTTGCCTGGCAGGAACTGACCTTGCTGCATAAACATCAGGAACACGATCGGTCGGTGAGCTGACGTCATTTTTGGAGGACAGCTTGTCTTCGGCTGTTGGCCCACTGCTGCTTTCACTGTCAGCTTTCTGGCTCAGAGTGTCAGAAAAGGTATCATCCCTGAGAGGAAACACACGCCAGGGTCAGCTTCAACGTTCAGCAGCTCTCCCAGCTCCAGAAACCCAACTGGAAGCTATGGAGGGTTCAAACTTAAAATTGAGAATGCTCCTTTCTCTTTAACCCTCACCCACAAACAGAACAAAACAGCACAGAAGAAAGGATGGGGGGCTACAAGGTAGGAAGGAACTAAAGAACAGACTTAGGAGAGCTAGAAGGAGGTCTGATAAAGCTTTAGCGGGTAGGATTAAGGAAAACACCAAGGCATTCTACACTTATGTGAGGAACAAGAGGATAGTCACAGTGAGGGTAGGGCTGATCAGGGATAGTAGAGGGAACTTGTGCCTGGAGTTGGGGGAAGTAGGGGAGGTCCTTAATGAATACTTTGCTTTAGCATTCAGTAGTGAGAGGGACTTTGTTGTTTGTGAGGACAGTGTGAAACAGGCTGATATGCTCAAACAGGTTGATGTTATGAAGGAGGATGTGCTGGAAATTTTGAAACACATGAGGATAAATACGTCCCCTGGGCCAGATGGGATATACCCAAGGTTGCTACGGGAAGCGAGGGAAGAGATTGATGCTCCTTTGGTGATGATCTTTGCATCGTCACTGTCCACTGGAGTAGTATCAGATGATTGGAGGGTGGCAAATGCTATTTCCCTTGTTCAAGGAAGGGAATAGGGATAACCATGGGAATTTATAAGGAAGGAAAATTTCTCAGGAGTTCTGAATGGTGCACTGGGGATTTTGTTTGGTTTTATGTTTCAAGATCATTCAAACTATGGTATATTTAGGTAGTTCTGTAACTCTGTAACTTTGTGTGCTCATGTTCCAATGAAAGACCACCACATTCAATTAAAAATATGAGCTATCAAGCCAGATTTCATTCTGGGGTCTGACTTGTCCAGTAGTAACATCAGTTGGCTCAGTAACAAAGATGAGAACCATTACTTACGTGTCCTGCACCACAATGTACTGATGGGGCACGAGCCCATCAATCCCATTATGTCTCCCCTCCCACCAGTCCTCAGACGCTCTGTGGTAGAGAAGCAACGAAGCTCCCTTCTTAAACGACAGCTCTCGAGCAGAGCGTCCGGTATAATCAAATTTGGCGATTGCTTCAATGGGTTCACCTTCTGAAACACAGCAGAACAGGCTGCCTCAGTTACTTCACTTCTCTTTACCGAAAACGATACCTCAAGTACTTATATTTACCCCACTACACTCCACGTACCACATCAAAGATATTCACACCAACAAGATACCAGCTTCGAGATATGTATAATCAAAACACTCCAATTAATAGATAAAGAAAACACACCCTTTTAATGTCTTTTTTCAGGCATTTGTTTTGTCCCGAGAAAGTAATAGGTAAGGTTTCTCTTGGACTGTTGCAGCTCTTGTGTTAATGTTCCTTTCACAATGCTGTTAGGTAGAGAAGTGCAGGACTCTGTCCAGTGACCATGAGGGAACAAAGGTGTATGCACCAGAGGGGGCATTGCTAGCTGGGACAATGTTTATTTCCCCGTCCCATTTGCCCTTGAGAAGGTGGTAGTGAGTTGCCTTCTTGAACCACTGCAGTCCATGCCATCTAGGCCCGCAAAGCTATTTGGAAGGTTGTTCCCTGATTTTGACCCAGTAACAGTGAAAGAGCAGTGATTTATTTCCAAATCAGGATGGTAAGTGACTTGGAGGGGAACTTGCTGGTGGCAATGTTCCCATGTATCTGCTGCCCCTGACCTTGAAGGTGGTAAAGGTCACCGGCTTGAAAGATTCTGTTTAGGAAGTCTTGCTGCAGTGCATCTTGTAGATGGTATACACAGCTGCTACTGAGTGTCGGTGCTGGAGGGAGTGGATGCCTGTGGATCCAGGCAGGTGGGAGGTATACCACCACCTCCTGACTTGTGTATTATAGATGGTAGATTGGCTTTGGGAGTCAGGAAGTGATGTACTTGCTGGAGAATTCCCAGCCTTTGACCTGGTCCTCCAGTTAAAACCGGACTGCAATTGAACCACTGACATCGATTCATAACCTTTTAAACTTTTTAATCCCCGTCTGCGATTCCTCAGTGTCCCATATACTTTCCTCACCAAATGAGTACATGTTAATGAAATTGCACTCTGAGTTCCAATGGCAGATTGGAATCAATCACAAAGGGGGGGAGAGACAAGAAGAAAAGGGGGGGGGAACATGAGTTCAAATCCCACTGCGTTGAATTTTAATTTCATATTCAACAAATCTGGCATTTAATCAATAATAGTTAATTTATTTATGAACCCAGTGGGTTCTTATTACAATCCCCTTCAAAGGAAGGGAACCTGTCTTCTCTACCTGATCTGCCCTACATTTGACTAAGGACCCACAGCAATGTGGTTAACTCTGGGCAAATGGGACGGCCAATAAATGCTGACTCAGCTTATACCATGAACCAATTAAATAACAGGTGGGTGGAGAAAAAGAGTGCAAGATTTGGAAGGATGGGTGTGGAAGGCAGAAGAGAGAGGATGGAGGTGAAAGGTGAGGAAGGGAGATGATGGAGGTGAAAGGTGAAGAGGGGAGAGGACGGAGGTGAAAGGTGAGGAGGGGAGAGGACGGAGGTGAAAGGTGAGGAGGGGAGAGGACGGAGGTGAAAGGTGAGGAGGGGAGAGGACGAAGGTGAAAGGTGAGGAGGGGAGAGGATGGAGGTGGAAGGTGAGGAAGGGGGATGATGGAGGTGAAAGGTGAGGAGGGGAGAGGATGAAGGTGAAAGGTGAGGATGGAGCTGAAAGGTGAGGATGGAGGTGAAAGGTGAGGAAGGGGGAGGATGGAGGTGAAAGGTGAGGAAGGGGGAGGATGGAGGTGAAAGGTGAGGAAGGGGGAGGATGGAGGTGAAAGGTGAGGAAGGGGAGGATGGAGGTGAAAGGTGAGGAAGGGGGAGCATGGAGGTGAAAGGTGAGGAGGGGAGAGGATGAAGGTGAAAGGTGAGGATGGAGGTGAAAGGTGAGGAAGGGGGAGGATGGAGGTGAAAGGTGAGGAAGGGGGAGCATGGAGGTGAAAGGTGAGGAGGGGAGAGGATGAAGGTGAAAGGTGAGGATGGAGGTGAAAGGTGAGGAAGGGGGAGAATGGAGGTGAAAGGTGAAGAAGGGAGTGAGGGACAGAAGGGAAAAAGTAGGAGGAATGAGAGGGATTTAAAGAGAAGAAAAAGGAGTGGAGTGATAGACCAGTGGGAAAGAGAGAGAGAGGACAAAGAAGGAAAATGAGTTTTTGCTCAGTGCTCTTCATTGGAATCATGGGTAAGATTGGGATTCTACAATGGGTTAGCCTTAGCTGTGAAATGGATCTTTGGTGCAAATTGGCAATGAGCACACTAGCCCAGTTTTCTGAATAGCAAGACTGCAATATACAGGAGTTAACTCGACTGAAAGCAGTGCAGAATGGAATGTTAACATTTCCATACGCCTGACCCAAACAAATCCACCTTCAAAAATAAGAAATGCCGGTCAAGACACCAGGGAGAAACTCCCCATCCCTATCTCAGAGGAACGCCGTGGAAAGAATTGCATTCAAAATGGCAGGTAGATCTCATCCAAATAAAAACCCCACTCCCTCTGTACCTCTATCTTCCTGTGCTGATCTCCTCTTGCTATGCTCCCCCCGTGCTGAATCTCCCCCCGTGCTGAAGGTCCCCTCGCACTGATCTCCCCCCATGCTGAATATCCCCTGTGCTGATCTCCCCCCGCGCTGAACCTCTCCCTGCGTTGATCTCCCCCTGCGCTGATCCCTGCCCCGTGCTAAACTCCCCCCTGCTGATCTCCCCCGCGCTGATCTCCCCCTGTGCTGAATCTCCCCAGCGCTGAATCTACCCCCGTGCTGAATCTCTCCCTGCGCTGGTCTCCCCCCCCCTGCTGAACTTCCCCTGCGCTGATCTCTCCCCAGTGCTGATCTCTCCCCATGCTGGATCTCCCCCCTGCGCTGATCTCCCCCCCCCCCGTGCTGGTCTCCCCCTGCGCTGATCTCCCCCCGCGCTGATCGCGCCCCCCGTGATCTCCCCCCGTGCTGATTGACCCCCCCCGTGCTGATCTCCCCCTCGTGCTGGTCTCCCCCTGCGCTGATCGCCCCCCCATGCTAATCTCCCCCCCGTGCTGATCTCCCCCCCCCGTGCTGATCTCCCCCTCGTGCTGATCTCCCCCTCGTGCTGATCTCCCCCCGTGCTGAAGGTCCCCCCGCACTGATCTCCCCCCATGCTGAATATCCCCTGTGCTGATCTCCCCCCGCGCTGAACCTCTCCCTGCGTTGATCTCCCCCTGCGCTGATCCCTGCCCCGTGCTAAACTCCCCCCTGCTGATCTCCCCCGCGCTGATCTCCCCCTGTGCTGAATCTCCCCAGCGCTGAATCTACCCCCGTGCTGAATCTCTCCCTGCGCTGGTCTCCCCCCCCTGCTGAACTTCCCCTGCGCTGATCTCTCCCCAGTGCTGATCTCTCCCCGTGCTGATCTCCCCTCGTGCTGAACTTCCCCTGCGCTGATCTCCCCCCCCCCCGCCGTGCTGGTCTCCCCCTGCGCTGATCTCCCCCTGCGCTGATCGCCCCCCCCCATGCTAATCTCCCCCCCGTGCTGATCTCCCCCCCCCGTGCTGATCTCCCCTCGTGCTGATCTCCCCCTCGTGCTGATCTCCCCCTCGTGCTGATCTCCCCCTCGTGCTGATCTCCCCCTCGTGCTGATCTCCCCCTCGTGCTGATCTCCCCCTCGTGCTGATCTCCCCCTCGTGCTGATCTCCCCCCGTGCTGATCTCCCCTCGTGCTGATCTCCCCCCCGTGCTGATCTCCCCTCGTGATGTTTGTTAAAGTGCAGAGGGAAGCTGGTGTGCTAATGCGCTGCAGCTGTTGAGTATCACGGCAATCAGGTTAAAAACCCAATGACAAGTCTCTTAACAGAGAGAGAAAGGAGTCAGTGACCCTCATGGGGAAAGTGGTTGGGCTTTAATCCAAGTCCCCAAAAGATCCTCATAGCAAGAGTCAGCAATGATGGCCTTCAGGCCCTGAACATAACACTGAAGGCTCAGATATCCCAGGTGCTTCCAATACGCTAAGTGGCAGTTCTGCTGACAGTAGCAGGTTGGGGCTGGATGGCCAGCAAGTAAAACAAACCTTTTATTAACAGGCACCTGATCTGGTTGATCGGATATTCCGGTTGATCAAGGGATCAATGAACCACCATCACCTCCAAGTCAAACTCCTTCCAGATTCTGACCCAATAACGATGAAGGGGAATGGTTGCTGCCAAAGTGCTCCCAGTTGCGTGTGCCAGTGATGCACGTGCTCAGATTTACTGTGCTTATTTGGCCACCGCCACATATTTACTGGTGAGTTATTTCCCAAAGTTTGCAATCCAGAACTCTGCGCGTGTACGATGAGAAGCTTTGGTGGTGTCAGGAGACTCAGCCACGAAGGAGCAGCTCACTTTCAGAGAGAGGAAATCCCTAACTCACAGCACAGAGGGTGCACTGACAGCACAGAAACAGAGAAAATAATAGCTGGAGTTGGCCCTTCAGGCCTTGCTGCCCTATTCCTTTTGATCATGGCAGATCATCCAACTCAGTATCCTGTTCCCATTTCTCCTCATGCCCTTTGATTCCTTTATTCCGAAGAGCTGTATCTATCACTTTCTTGAAAACAATCAATGTTTTGGCCTCAACCACTTTCTCTGGTAGGGAATTCCTCAGGTACACCACCGTTTGGGTGAAGAAATTGCTCCTCAACTCAGTCCAACATGTTCTACCCCATGTCTCCCTGGCTTCTGGACTCCCAGTTATCAGGAAATCCTTCCTGTGGTTACCCTGTCACAAGGATGTTGCCAGGGTCGGAGGGTTTGAGCTATAGGGTGAGGCTGAATAGACTGGGGCTATTTTCCTGGGGCGTCGGAGTCAGAGGGGTGACCTTCTAGAGATTTATAAAATTATGATGGGCATTGATGGGGTAAATAGACAAGGTCTTTTCCCTGGGGTGGGGGAGTCCAGAACTAGAGGGCATAAGTTTAGGGTGAGAGGGGAAAGATTTTAAAAGGACCTAAAGGGCAACTCTTTCACGCAGAGGGTGGTACGTGTGTGGAATGAGCTGCCAGACGAAGTGATGGAGGCTGGTGCAATTGCAACATTTAAAAGGCATTTGGATGGGTATATGAATAGGAAGGGTTTGGAGGGATATGGGCCAAGTACTGGCAGGTGGGACTACATTGGGTTGGGATATCTGGTCGACATGGACGAGGTGGACTAAAGGGTCTGTTTCCATGCTGTGCATCTCTATGTCTAAGACTAGTCCTGTCAGGATGTTATAGTTTTCTATGAGATGCTCCCTTCATTTTTTTAAAACTCCAGTGAATATAGTTCAACCAATCCCGGCACCCGAGGAAGGCCATGCTTCGAGGTGGCAGCTCACCCACCACCTTCTCAAGGACAAGTTAGGATGGCCACAAACATTGGCTCTTCCAGAAAGGGCCCACATAGAGTCATAGAGATGTACAATACGGAAACAGATCCTTCGGTCCAACCCGTCCATGCTGACCAGATATCCCAACCCAATCTAGTCCCACCTGCCAGCATCCCGCCCTTATCCCTCCAAACTCTTCCTATTCATATACCCATCCAAATACCTCTTAAATGTTGCAATTGTACCAGCCTCTGCCAAATCCTCTGGCAGCTCATTCCATACACGTACCACCCTGTGTGTGAAAAAGTTACCCCTTAGGTCTCTTCTATATCTTTCCCCTCTCACCCTAAACCTATGCCATCTAATTCTGGACTCGCCCACCCCAGGGAAAAGACTTTGTCTATTTACCCTATCAGTGCCCCTCATGATTTTATAAACCCCCATAAGGTCAGCTCTCAGCCTCGGGTGCTCCAGGGAAAACAGCCCCAGCCTGTTCAGCCTCTCCCTGTAGCTCAGATCCTCCAACCCTGGCAACATCCTTGTAAATCTTTTCTGAACCCTTTCAAGTTTCACAACATCCTTCTGATAGGAAGGAGACCAGAATTGCACGCAATATTCCAACAGTGGCCTAACCAATGTCCTGTACAGTCGCAACATGACCTCCCAACTCCTGTACACAATACTCTGACCAATAAAGGAAAGCGTACCAAACGCCGCCTTCACCGTCCATCCCAAGAATGAAGAAAATAATTGCTGACCAGTACCAGTCAGAAAGAAAAGCTTCTACAGTCATGATATATGATAAGTGTTGCCGGCTGCAGAAGAATAGGTTTGATATATGATAAGTGTTGCCGGCTGCAGAAGAATAGGTTACTCTGGATTTATACTTTCTTTGCTTCATTCCTGGGTCTGTCATGGACTAATTGATCAAGATTGATGACCATAATTAGTAAATGACTTCCATTACGGAGGCATCCAGTGACTGCTAACATTGCAGAAGCCACACACCAGACAGAATACGGTCATTTGC
This sequence comes from Chiloscyllium plagiosum, assembly GCF_037043375.1. Lineage (NCBI taxonomy): Eukaryota > Metazoa > Chordata > Chondrichthyes > Orectolobiformes > Hemiscylliidae > Chiloscyllium > Chiloscyllium plagiosum. The sequence continues at coordinate 13,691,810 of NW_028270157.1, read as the reverse complement.
CCTCCAGCAATTCCTCTGTCAAAGCACTTTTCAAAAATAAAACTGGCAGTTTTGCAGTAACCGGGTCTGCGAGTGCTGCATCGGTCAATGCAAATTCAACAGATGACGAGCAGAGACGTTTAGGCCATTCAAACAGGAGTGCTTTACAATTTGGCACCATTCCCATCAGATAAGATCACATCAACTCATCACTGCCGCTGAATGAGAGAATTACTTTCGCAGATGTCGTTTCAATCAATACGCTTTTCTGTTGTGTCTAGTGCCTTTATATTGCTTATCAGAATCAATAAAAGGCAGGGTCACCCAGCACCAGCTTGGTTCATACACAATCCTCCTGATTTTCTCTCTCTGCGTTTTTGTTAGATTCGCTATCAAAAAGTTCAGCAGGCTCTCAGATGAGAACTAGAGGATTTAACTGAAGACACCTGAATCTGGAACAGAAAACCCCCGTGTCTCATTTGGCTGGTCAACTCCAACATTTTCTGACCTGATAAACATGAGGCTTCTAAACTGTCAACTGCTGAAAACGAGACTGAAAATTAAGCCCATGAGCAGCTCACATTCCAAGTGTCCTTTTACACGAATCCAGTTATTGTTCCTTCCCATTAGTATCACCAGAGTCTGAGCTGACGCATGAGAGAGATGACAGGCATTGAGTTAACCTGAGGGTCACCTTGCGCTCAGGTGAGGTTGAGAAGGTGAATGGTCACCTCAGCTGGTGTGGGAACTGAACCCATGCTGTTGATGTCACTCTGCATCACAAACCAGCTGTGCGGCTAACTGAGCTAACCACACCCTCTCTCATTACTATCCACTGCTGGTTCACACAGAATGCTAACTGCAGTGTATATACAAGGTGGGAGATGATGATCTCCAAGTGTGTGATAATCATAACACACGATGGTGACTGGAACAGACAGTCACTTTAGATTGAACCTCGGCAATGAATGCGCAATCAATTCACTCTCTTTGTATAAAAACACTTTTTTTTCACCTTTACATCAGCATCTGCCCATGACAGCATTTCTAGAGGGCATAGGTTTACGGTGAGAGGGGAAAGATATAAAATAGACAGAAGGGGCAACTTTTTCACACAGAGGGTGGTATGTGTATGGAATGAGCTGCCAGAGGAAGTGGTGGAGGCTGGTACAATTGCAACATTTAAGAGACATTTGGATGGGTATATGAATAGGAAGGGTTTGGAGGGATATGGGCCGGGTGCTGGCAGGTGGGACTAGATTGGGTTGGGATATCTGGTCGGCATGGACGGATTGGACTGAAGGGTCTGTTTCCATGCTGTACATCTCTATGACTCTATGACCTGTTAAAAACACTGGGCTTTCAATTGCTTGCTGTGTTTTTTTAAAAATTTAGAATCTCCCTCCCAAAAAGGATACAGGTGGGAAATAGAAATGATCAACAAAGATCCGTACAGGACCTTATTGCACATTGCCAAAACAGTTCTGAGTCTTTTGGAGACAACAGTTAGTTTGAAGTGCAGAGAGCCACATCCGGTGGGATAGTAATTCCCATCAACGGCAATTTAGATGGAAATTGAGCTGTTACTTACTAATGGTTGCCAATGCAAAAACAGCCGGAGTGCCACCTATGCCGCATCGGATGCTGCCTGACCTGCTGTGCTTTTCCAGCACTACTCTAATCTTGACTCTGATCTCCAGCATCTGCACTCCTCACTTTCGCCAAGGTGCCACATATGCCATCACACCCATTGTGTGGGAATCCATCCTTGTTCGCACCACCCCCTGACTCTAATGGGAAACTCTCTCTGTTTAATCTGCAGAATTTGGATTGAAAACAGGGAGCTAAACTGAACCCTCAAACTGACACAGCCCTGCACAGCTTTAAGCCAGTGCAGAATGACTCTTCACATGACAGTGAATCAGTGAACAACTGGGGCATTGAGAGTAGGGACTGTTCCTCCTCAAAGTAGCTGCACTGTGGTCATGTAGGGGGCATGAAAATAACCAAACGTTTGTAATTTTAGTCACTTGTTTAGACTGGAGAAGATGAGGTGTTTAGTGTTAGAGACGATCGAGAGGAGTTTTGATAAATATGTTTAAAATCACAAGGGGTCTGGACAGAGTGGATGGGGGAATCTGTTCTTGTTGGTGGAAAGACTGAGAATCAGCAAACACAGATATGGCAGGACAACCAGAGAGAAAGAAACGTCTGCCACAGAAAGAAGATATCACGGTTGCTGGAGATCTGACACTAAGTGCTGGAGAAACTCAGCAGGTCAGGCAGCATCTGTAGACAGAACAACAACAGTTAACATTCCGAGTCCAGTATTGGAATGAGAACTGTCGGAGAGTCATAGATTTATAAAGATGTATGGCACGGAAACAGACTCTTGGGTCCAACCTGTCCATGCCGACCAGATATCCCAACCCAATCTAGTCCCATTTGCCAGCACTTGGCCCATATCCCTCCAAACGCATCCTATTCATATACTCATCCAAATGCCTCTTAACTGTTGCAATTGTACCAGCCTCCACCACTTCCTCTGGCAACTCATTCCATACACACACCACCCTCTGTGCGAAAAAGTTGCCCCTTAGGTCCCTTTGAAATCTTTCCCCTCTCACCCTAAACCTATGCCCTCTAGTTCTGGACTCCCCCACCCCAGGGAAAAGACTTTGTTTATTTATCCTATCCATGCCCCACATGATTTTATAAACCTCTATAAAGTCAGCTCTCAGACTCTGACACTCCAGGGAAAACAGCCCCAGCCTGTTCAGCCTCTCCCTGTAGCTCAGACCCTCCAACCCTGGCAACATCCTTGTAAATCTTTTCTGAACCCTTTCAAGTTTCACAACATCCTTCCGATAGGAGGGAGACCAGAATTGCACGCAGTATTCCAACAGTGTCCTAACCAATGTCCTGAGTGGTTCTGGCCTGGAATGTGGTACCTGACAACATGGTGGAGGCAGATTCAATCACAGCTTTCAGAAGGGAACGGGATAACTTTCAGAAGTGAAAATAGCGTTCAGGGCTTCTAGGAAATGGCAGGGGAATGAATTAGCTAAACTGCTTCAAAACTGTGAAGAGGAATCAGATTGGACTCGAAACATTAACTCTGGTTTTCTCTCTCCACAGATGCTGCTGGACTGCTAAGTTTCTCCAGCATTTTCTGTTTATATATTGAACAAGGCTGACCACACTGATGGTGAGGGGGGGCTTAGCAGGGTTGGACTTATTTCCCTAACTGTTTTATACTCCTCCCCACGTTTTGATGTCAGACATAGCACTTCCAGGCCCCACAGCCATTTCAGCAATTCTCATTTATTATTCAGTGTCAACATAAACTTACTTACTGCCTTTGAAGTAATGAAAGCTTCCAAGGTTATTCTCACACAAAGCATTAGAGAGCAATATTCCTCACTGAAGCCTGTAAGACAATATTAGGGCAGACAGCGACAAGCTGTGGCCACAGAGGTAGATTTTAAAGACGCGTCCAAGAGAAGGAAAAGCAAGGCAGAAACGTGGAGGGAAGGAATTCTGGAGCCTGAGCCTTAAAAGTGATGACAATGTCAACAGTGCAGTGACTTGGACACACAAAATGGCCAAGCGCAAACATCTAAGGGGCTTGGAGCAGGGGGGAAATCAAACAGAGACAGAAATGTGAAGGAGGATACAGGGGGCTTTGAAAAGTAGACTAAAAACTGTATTTAATTTTTTGTACTAATTCCTACTCTGAATATGGAGGTTAGCCTGATGGGAGTGGAGATTGGGAATTTGGCTTCAAACTCTAGTGCACCGTCTCACCCCTTTTCCCCCCTCCAACCCCTCTCCCTGCAATAGGACTTCTTGCTCATCCATGTCTACATTGGGAATCTGAGTGGATAAAGTGTGGAGCTGGGAAAAACCCAGCAGCTCATGCAGCATCAGAGGAGCAGGACACTCAGATTGGAACCTTTCATCAAGATTTTGCCTGCTCTAATCTCCCATCCACAGCCTCCAACCTTATCGTTCCCCAACCCCACAACGCCTGTTTCTATGTCCTATATCCAAAATTCGTAAACCTGACCGCCCCTGGTTGACCGACTGTCTCTGCCTGTTCCAACACCCCTACTCTTCTGATGCTGCATGACCTGCTGTGCTTTTCCAGCTCCACATTTTATCGACTCTGACTTTCCAGCACCTGCAGTCCTCATTATCTCCACATTGGGAATCCCGCTATCAAAAACAAACAAGACCTGAATCTATGACATGTACACGAGTTGGGGAATGTTTGTTAAAGCCTGGTTTCCCCGGTGTTTAAAGCCCAGATTTACAGAGCAGGAACATACCATCCTCACTGGTGTGCGTCTCAGTACCAGCCTCGAGATCGACATCCTCCAGTGTCCCATGTTCACTGTAGGGACTGTCACTGTTGGACAGAATGGAAAAGAAAATGGCTTAATTCTGAAGGCAGTCAGGCATTTCACGAGAATGAAAAGTTGTCTTGATTATAGAATTGATTCCTAGTCAGTCAGTCAGTCAGTGGTTCAACATCTGTTCAAGGCATTTAAGGTAATTGAAAGATTCGATAGGATCGTGAGAGTGTGACCATTGCAACATGTGGTTAACTTAAAATAAAGTGAATTACAATGAAATAAGGATAGAATTAACTAAAGTGGACTGGGTTGATAGATGACAGAATTGAGGACGGCAGATGCTGGAGATCAGAGACAAGATCAGAGTGGCGCTGGAAAAGCACAGCAGGTCAGGCTGCATCCGAGGAGCAGGAGAATCAATGTTTTGGGCAAACCTGTGGAAGAGCTTTTGCCTGAAACGTCGATTCTCCTGCTCCGCGGATGCTGCCTGACCTGCTGTGTTTTTCCAACACCACACTAATCTTGTCCCTGGGTGGATAGATGAGCAGGAATGACAGTAAGCCAGCAGTGGCAAACATTTCAGGAGGTAGTTCATGACAGTCAGCAAAAATACATCCACTAAGGAAGAAAGAGTCTGAGAGGGATAAACAAAATATAGCTAACTAAGGAAGTTAAGCAGAGTATAAAGTTAAAATTAAACACATATAAGGAGTCTAAAAGCAGTGATAGCCTTGATAAACTACGCGGGCAAACTAGCGAGGAATGTAAAAACAGACAATAGAGCTTCTTTAAATATGTAAAAAGTAAGACAGAGGTCAAAGTGAACGTTAGCCCCTTAGAAAATGAATCTGGGGGGATGGTTATGAGGAATAAGGAAATGGCAGAGTAATTATTCAGATACTTTGCACTAGTCTTAACGATGGAAGATACTTTGACCATTCCATTTATACTAAATGTGGGGGAAGAATTAAACAGCATCACCAAAGATGTGTTACACAATCGAATGCAGCTAAAGACAGATAAGTCCCCTGGTCCCGATGGCTTCCATCTTGGGATACTAAAATAGGTAGCTACAGAGGTAGTGGATGAACTGGTTGAAATTTTCCAAAAATCACTGGATTCTGGAGAAACCAAAGGATTGGAAAACTGCCAATGTGACATCCTTTTTAGGAAGGGGGGGGGAGTCAGAAAGTAGGTAATTATAGGCTGATCAGCCTCCCATCTATTGTTGGAAAAGTATTAGATCAAAATTACTAAGAAAGAGCAGATCATTTGGGAAATCATAATCTAATCAAACAGAGTCCACATGGTTTCATAAAGGGGAAATCTGACTAATTAATGTCTGGCTAACGTATTAGAATTTTTCGAGGAAATCTTCAGCACACGGGATCCAGTAGACGTGTTTCATTTGGGCTTCCACAAAATGTTCAACAAGGTACCTCACAGGTAGCCGAGTCATTAGATGCCTCACAGAAAGCTGAGTCATTAGATACCTCACAGAAAGCTGAGTCATTAGATACCTCACAGGTAGCTGAGTCATTAGATACCTCACAGATAGCTGAGTCGTTAGATAAGAGCCTGTAGTGTTGGAAGTAATATATTGGCATGGATAGAGAACTGGCTCATGGGCAGGAAACAGCCAATGGGCATCAGGAGTTCTTTTTCACATTGGTGACCTGTGACCAATGGGCTTCCACAGGGATCAGCACTTGAACCGCAACTCTTTCCAATATATATGAATGATGTGTAGGAAGGAAGCGAATGTACTGTAGCCGAATTTGCAGATGATACTAAAATAGGTGGAAAGACAAGTTATGAGAAGTTTACAGTGATATTGATAGTTTAAGCGGGCAAATAAAATGGCGAATGGGAATATAATGTGAGAAAAGATGAAGATGTTCATTTTAGAAAGGAGAACATAAGAACAGAGTATTATTTAAATGGAGAAAAACTGCAGAAAGCTGCAAAGGAATGTGGGGCGGGGGGGGGGGGGGTGGAGAAAGCTAGCACACAGCTGCAGCAGCTAAGGAACGATAATGGAATGTTGGCCCATTTCTCAAGGGGGGGTAGAGTACATGAGCAGGGAAGTCTTACTGCAACTGTACAAGGTGCTGGTGAGACCACATCTGGAGCACTGAGAGCAGTTGTGTTCCCTCTGTTTAACGGAAGATATCATTTCATTGGAGGCAGTTCAGAGAATGATGATCCCTGTTATGGAGGGACTGAGCAAAGGCTAAACAGCTTAGTTTAGAAGACTGAGAGGTGATCTCAATGAAACATACAGGATTCTTAAGGGGCTTGACAGGGTCAATGCTGAGAGGGTGTTTCCTCCTCACGGGAGAGTCAAGGACCAGAGGGCATAGTCTCAGAATAAAGGGGCACCAATTCAAGACTCAGAGGAGGAGGAACTTCTTCTCTCAGAGGGTTGAGAGTCTTTGAAACTCCTTGTACAGACAGCGTGTGGACAGAGACCTTGTATATATTTAAGGTTGCGATAGATAGATTTTCAATCAGTCGGGGTATCAAGGGTTACGGGGAAATGGCAGGAAAATGAACGTTAAAAATGTTGAATCAGCCACCGTCCTAAAGCATGGCTGAAGAAGGGCTTATGCCCGAAACGTCGATTCTTCTGCTCCTTGGATGCTGCCTGGCTTTTGTGTTTTTCCAGCATCACATTTTTCAACTCTGGTCTCCAGCATCTGCAGTCCTCACTTTCTCCTAAAGTATGGCTGAGCAGGCTTGAGGGGTCAAAATGACCCACTCCTGCTCCTATTTCCTTTAGTCTTAACAACAACCTTCATTTATATAGAACCTTTAAAGTTGTAAACATTCAAAGACATTTCACAGGAACATCATCAATTAGTATTTGACTCTGACTGTTAGGAGGAGATGGTAGGACAGATTAGTTAAAGGGGTAAGCAGCTTCTTAAAGGAAGACAAGTAGATATGTGCCTAGGGTTAAACAGCAAATTAAAGGGAGCCTTTGGTAGAACAAACTAATTGAGCATAACCTTAAAATTCGAGATAGGCCACTGAGGAAGTCAGGAAACAAGTCTTTACACAGCGGCTAATGGAAATTGGGAATTCTCACTCTCTTTCTCTGACAAACCTGAGGCTGGGAAGTCAATTAAAAACTGATATCGATTGGACTTTGTGAAGCAAAGTGCTTAAGAGTTAACAACCAAAAAGGCTGAGTAGATCAATGTTATGGCTCATTCGGGAAAGTTCATCGATTCTCAGCTCTGCTACTCCGTGTCACGACTAAAGTTAATGATTTAGTCAAAGTATGCAAATTTACCTGCCTGTGGAGTCAGGTTAACAGAAAACACTGACCAGCTTCTGTACTTAACATGAATGATTGTTTTATTACAAATTAATACATTCTAATAAAAAGTAAACAGTTAGAAACTCTCAACATATGTCTCTAAGGGTTAAAACTCTAACCTATTGTGAACCACTCATACAGGAGAAAGTGAGGTCTGCAGATGCTGGAGATCAGAGCTGGAAATGTGTTGCTGGAAAAGCGCAGCAGGTCAGGCAGCATCCAGGGAACAGGAGAATCGACGTTTCGGGCATAAGCCCTTCTTCAGGCTTCTTCGATTCTCCTGTTCCCTGGATGCTGCCTGACCTGCTGCGCTTTTCCAGCAACACATTTCCAGCTCTGAACCACTCATACAGCATACACGCGCGGGCACACACACACACAAACACACATCCACAGACATATGTGCGCAGAGACGCACGTACGCAGACACATACATGTGCAGCAAAACCAAGCATTGGTTTTATGGGCTGGTTTTCCATTTAGACAGAGCTGTGGGGAATGGAGTGCATTATTTCCTCCTCCAACTTCATTGTAATTGAGTCCTTTCCCTCACTTCCTACCTTTCCCTGTTTTTGTTATTGTTGCTTTGTCTCTGGTGGGCAGTGTTTGTTAATTGCTCAGTAGTTTAATTAGTTCATTTGGTGGTGGGTACTCCAAAAAATGGCTGGCTTTCTATTTCGAGAGAGGTGGGCGCTACAGGGGCTGGATTGCATTATCTCCCCTTTCAACTCCATCTTGAACTAGACCCTCCCTTGTTTTCCCCACCTCCTTTTTGGTTTCTGTCATTGTTGCACTGCCTGTTGCAATTGTCACAGTTTAGTTGTTTAAATTGTTGATTTGGTGGTGAACTTTAAGAAAACAGGAACAGAAGTGTGCCATTTGGTCCTTTGAGGACTATTCAATCGGATCATTTCAAAAATAAAACATCTGGCTTTCCTCAGTAAGGTGAAGAACTTGGGATGTGGTGAGAGCAGTCTGGTGTTTGTATTGAACTAGAAGGTAAAGTCACCATAGTCTTACCATACCATAGGGCTGCTCTCTCATCAGAGAGAGATAACTGGTGGTGGGTATTAACCTGAGGGACACCTCAACTCAGTGAAAGAGAGAGATTGAGCAGGAGAATCCTTCATGGGAACCTGCAGGAATGGAACCCATGCTGTTAGCATCACTCTACATTGCAAAGCAACTGTCCAGCCAACTGAGCCAAACCAACCCCAAGTGTGGGAGATGGACTACGTCCTCCCTTGCTAAATAGCTGAGGAGTGGTGAATCACGTGTTCGGTTGAGACAGGGACAACAAGGATGAAACATCACGACATGTTTGAACGTTACAGGAGTTTATAAAATCATGAGGGGCATGGATAGGGTAAATAGACAAGGTCTTTTCCGTGGGGTGGGGGAGTCCAGAACTAGAGGGCATAGGTTGAGGGCAAGAGGGGGAAGATTTAAAAGGGACCCAAGGGGTAACTATTTCATGCAGAAGATGGTGCATGTGTGGAATGAGCTGCCAGAGGAAGTGGTGGAGGCTGTTACAATGACAACATTTAAAAGGTGCCTGGATGGGTATATGAATAGGAAGGGTTTAGAGGGAGAGGGGCCGGGTGCTGGCAAATGGGACTAGATTAGGTTGGGATATCTGGTCAGCATGGACGAGTTGGACTGAAGGGTCTGGTTCTGTGCTGAGCATCACTGTGACCACCCCCATATCTTCAGGTGCATCGATATTACTCCCTGGAAACCCTAACCAGATCTTACGTTAATATACTTACATAATAAAATGACATGAAGCATTTCACAGAATCGCTATCAAGAAAGATTTAACTCAGAGCCAAATCAGATGATATTAGGTCAGGTAACAAAAAATAATCAAGGGGCAGGTTTTAAGGAGTGTTTTAAAGGAAAATGATATTGAGTAAGACCAAGTAATAATGTTAGAAATGAGGTAAAAATGTTGTTTTTGCAGATATAGAAAAAGCATACAGAAAAGGGGTACAGCAAAAGAACTATTAACTCTGCAGGTATTTAGGGAAGAGTATCTCTACTTTTCAGTGCATAATTATGGATAATTAAGTACTAACTTTAATGTAGATTTATTAAAGAAAATAATTCCTTTTACCATAATGTTTAAAACAACAGTTTCAGCAAAAAGCTAAGATTACTGAAACATATAAGCGAAGCACGAAAAAGATACATTGTTAAGATGTATGTACAAGAATGGAATGTACCTATGGACAATGAAAGAAGTTACAAAGTGGAACATCGAGATAAGAGTTTAGAAGAGAGATTGGGTAATTCGAAGTCTGGAGAGATGACCTCACTCAGCTCAAAGGGTATAACTATACACTAACTTAAGTTCTAATTGGCTTTCATTTGCTTATGCAATTGAAGCCCTTACTTGCAAGTTTGTAATAAATTGTCTTGTTTCCAGCTTTGGTGGTCTCGTCTAAATTTTATTGAATTTTGTTTCTAACAATAATAAAAAGGGAGACAGCAAAAATGAGAGACAGAGAGACAGCAAGAATGAGAGAGAGAGAGAAAAACAGCAAGAATGAGAGAGAGATAGCAAGAATGAGAGAGACAGCGAGAATGAGAGAGAGAGAATGAGAATGAGAATGAGAGTGAGAGCGAGAGAGAGAGAGACGGCGAGAATGAGAGACAGCAAGAATGAGAGTGACAGCGAGAGCGAGTGAGAGAGAGAGAGAGACAGCGAGAATGAGAGAGAGAGAGACGGTGAGAATGAGAGAGAAAGACTGTGAGAATGAGTGACAGCGAGAGCGAGTGAGAGAGAGAGAGAGAGAGACAGCGAGAATGAGAGAGAGAGACACTGAGAATGAGAGAGAGAAAGACCGTGAGAATGAGTGACAGCGAGTGCGAGTGAGAGTGAGAGAGAGACAGTGAGAATGAGAGTTACAGCGAGAGCGAGTGAGAGAGAGAGACAGTGAGAATGAGAGAGAGAGACAGCAAGAATAAGAGAGAGAAAGACAGCAAGAATAAGAGAAAAAAAACAGCGAGAATGAGAGAGAGAGACAGTGAGACTGAGAGAAAGACAGCGAGAATGAGAGAGACAGCGAGAATGAGAGAAACAGCGAGAATGAGAGAGATGAGAATGAGCAGAGTGAGAATATGAGAGAGAGATAGTGAGAATGAAAGAGACAGTGAGAATGAGCGACAGACAGCGAGAATGAAAGAGAGAGACAGCGAGAAAAAGAGAGATAGCGAGAACGAAAGAGAGGGAAATATAGTGAGAACAAGAGAGAGAGACAGCGATAGAGAGCAAGAATGAGAGACAGTGATAATGAGTGAGAGAGATAGCGAGAATGTCAGACAGAGACAGCGAGAATGAGAGAGAGCGAGAATGAGAGAGAGAGACAGTGAGAATGCAGAGAGAGAAATAGTGAGAATAAGAGAGAAACAGAGAGAGACAGCAAGAATGAGAGAGAGAGAGAGCCAGAATAAGATAGACAGCGAAAATGACAGAGAAATAGTGAGAATGAGACAGCCAGAATGAGAGTGAGAATGAGAGAGATAGTGAGAACAAGAGAGAGAGACACAGCGACAATGAGAGAGAGACAGCGAGAATGAGAGAGAGCGAGAGAGACAGCCAGAATGAGTGAGAATGAGAGAGAGATACACAGAGACAGTGAGAGAGAGAGACTGTGAGAATGAGAAAGAGCGAGAGAGATCCAGCCAAAATGAGAGAGAGAATGAGAGTGAGAATGAGAGAGAGATACACAGCAACAGTGAGACAGAGACAGTGAGAGTGAGAGAGAGAGAGAGACAGCAAGAATGAGAGAGAGAGAGAGAGAGAGAAAAACAGTGAGAATGGGAGTCCGAGTAAAAATGATAGAGAAATGAACAAGAATGGTAGAGAGTAAGAATGACAGAGAGAGAGGGGCAAGGAAGGAATTTCAGATTGTGTAGGGGCTGGCCTGGACAGTTGAAAGCATGGCTGACATAGGAAACTTGGGATTAACTTGCACGACACTGCTGAGAGAAAAACCAAGAGAAAAATTATAAGAAACATTTATTCTTTTTCTTTTGTTATTGTTGCACAGGGTTGTGGAAAAAGGCTGTTTGATTACCAGTGAAAGCCTGGTCAGGCAGTGAAAGTGGTATTGTCACATGACTAGAAATCAAGCTCGAGGCTAAGGTCCTGGGGACATCAGTTTCAATCCCACTGGGGCAGATGGTGGATGTTGAATTCAATAAAAAATATAGAATTAAAAGTTACTCTAAAGGTGACTATGTAACCACTGTCGATTATCGTAAAAACCCATCTGGTTCACTAATGACCTTTAGGGAAGGAAATCTGTCATCCTTACCCAATCTGGCCTACACGTGACTCCAGATCCACAGCAATGTGGCTGACCTTTAACTGCCCTCTGGGGAAATTAGGGATGGGCAATAAATGCTGGCCTAGCCAGCGATACCCTCATCCCATGAATGAATTTTTAAAAAAGCAGTGACAATTCAGCAAGCTCTCTGATTGGTGTAGAAAGATGGGAAGTCATGTGATGGCACTGACGGCAATATGGCAACTCAGAGCAGCACATATGGAGCTCAGTCAGTGCCAATGTTTTATTGCAATGTGCCCATAATGCAGCTGGGCAGAACAGGAGGACCCAACCGTCAAGAATTGGATGAGCAATGGAGAACCCTTCGAAATCCCCTTTTAGAAAACAACTCTGAATAAACCCTGTCAGTGGCTCGGCCAACCCTGCCTTGCCTTATCCTGGTACAATGATCAGATTGGTATTGCTCACCAGTAGATGGCAGGCTTCAGGGAAGAGTGACTCCGAATGGACTGAGCTTACCAATAGTCGTCACCGGCCATACACTTTTCATAGACGGGTCCCTCCAGATCCTTGGGGTCAGGAAATATCAGCTCACAGTGGATGATGATCGTCTTGATCAGCTCGTTCACGTGGGCCTGGCACAAGACTTGGTCTTGCGTGTCAGGCACAGGCATCAGGGTAGGGCCGAAGCAGATCGCCAAATTGTAAGGATCCATCATGTTCTCGTCATTGTATTGAGACAGGCTGCCGAGAGAGAGAGAGAGAGAGAGAGAGAGAGAGAGAAGGTGATTAATGTCCTACATCAGAAGCCTCCTTCAATGCCACAGCACTAGACCCTTTATTAAGCAAATGGAATTTCCTTCAGTCTTTTCTGACTGTACATTAAGGGGTGGAGAAAGGGTAGTTTCCTTCAAATGCTCTAAAGATTTCCTGCTCAACTCCTGTTGTTCCAATCAAGGAGCAGGATAGACCAAATATCTCTTATATTACAGATCATTCTGCTATAATGCGCGTTGCGTTAATGCAAATTCGCTATAACACAATTGACGAATTGGGGACACTGTTTCTATAGCGTGAACTTTTAAAGCATGTATTGGTTATAACACAATTCTGGCTCTATTAGTTTAAACGGCACCGCTATTACACTATTTTCTTATAACACAGGACTACACAAAAACAGAACTACTGTATTATAGCAGAACTTACTGTATAAGGAAACGGATAATATTTATAACATGAAAACAGGCCTTCAGCCCAACAATCTCTGCTGGGGTTTATGTTCCATGTGAGATTCTAATCATCCTTCACCAAAATCCATTAACACATCAATGAATCCCTACAGTGTAGATGGAAGCCATTCAGCACATCCAGTCCACACCAACTCTGCAAAGAGCACTCCACCCAGACCCAGCCCATTCCCATAACCCTGCATTTCCCATGGTCTATCCACCTAGCCTGCACATCTTTAGACTGTGGGAAGAAAGACACGCAGACATTAGGAGAAGGGCAACTGTCCATGAGGAGGACAAAGGCTGGAATCGAACCAGGGTCCCTGCTGCTGTGAGGCAGCAGTGCTAGCCATGGAGCCACTGTGCTGCCCATCCTTCTGCACGTGTTTGTCACATTTCTTCATTAAGGTCTCTCCAGTATTCACCTCAATAACCCTCATGAGAGTGAGTCACACATTATAAACACTGCCCTAGACTAATACAGCATGGAGATGACCCATGTGGCTCAATGTGCCTTTGGTATCCAATTAGCACTCTCTTCTCATACAGTATAAATGTTGGGTTTCCCCTTTACACTGGCATTCTTGCAAATGGTCCTGATGAGTACAAGGTGAACAGTCTTGACAAAATATATCTTTTTTTCTCCCCAGTAATAGTTACGTGGGACCAAATGACCATTTACTTGCTGGCAAAGAGAAAAGGAGTAGCTGGAATGGAAATGAAGTCAACGCAGGATGCATCATGTTCTCAACTAGTTCACTGAAATTCACTTACAGACAAAACAAAACGTGACAGGGTTCTCAAACCAGAACCTTGGGAACAGGGGATCTCGATAAACCATTTATTTTACCCTGACCTCTTGTTTCACTTGTTTTTAGTTATCACAAAATCCGAAGGGGGTTCATCCTTCAAATAGTCACTTTAGAAGATCGCACGAAGCAGGAGTGGGAGGAGCCATTTGGCCCTTCATGTCTGCTCCACCATTCAATAAGGTCATAGCTGATCGGATTGTGGGCTTGATTTCACTTTTCCGTCAACTGCACCTCCACCTTCCACACACACCCCAACATCCCACATCTGCCAAAAATCAATCAAACTCAGCTTTGAATATGTTAAATGACACAACCCCCCACGGCATTCTGTGGAAGGGGAAGACAATTCCAAAAATTAATGACCTCCTAAGGGAACAAATTCCTCATCCTGATACTAAAAACCATCAAGAGACATACAGGGAGAGAGCAAGAGTATGGTCTTGAGATAGAGGATCAGCCATGATCACGTTGAATAGCAGAGCAGACTTGATGGGCTGAATGGCCTACTCTTGCTCCTTTTTTGCCCCCAGTGATGAAACTGCAGTGACAACAGACTGAACTGCACAATGTTCCCTCAAGAGAGACCTCCCTGATCCCAGGATTTCTCCATTTTACTCACCAGCTGCCAAATTGGGCCACTTACTTGGAAAATGATCCTTTCAGTAGCTTCATCATAAACACAAGGGTCTCTTCTGAATATGTAGAATATGACAGGGGCAATACTCACTGGTTTAAAAAGGCAAAAAGGTATCTCATCACGATGATCACAGAGCGGGGAAGGGTGAGGAGAATCTTGCGAAGATGAAGAGCTCTCTCATACAGATTCTCTACTCCTGGAATGGCAAAACATGGGAATACAGTCACTTTGAACAAATACCATGCTCAGGCAAGGCTGACAAACATAACATTGTTCTATCATTTGAACAAATGTCAACATAAAGATTGGCATTAATACAGTTCACAATCTTTAGAATCTCAACTCACTTTGCAGTACCAATTTAATATAAAAATAGAAACCGCACAACAAACTCTCAGACAATGGTGTTAACCTGATCGATAACCTGTTGAGAGACTCAAACTAACAGGATATACCAGATGAAAGGTTCAGATTCCTGGGTACTGGGACCAGTCCAAGCAAGAAAGGTTGCATCTGGGAAAGACTGGTACTAATGTTGTTGGAGGTGGATGTTGGTGGGGAAGGGCTTTTGGGGAAGGTCTAAACTAGAATGGCAAGGGATGAGAAACTGAGCAGGGAGCCTAGGCAGGAGAAACAAGGATAGAAAGAAACAACAGAATCACAAGAAACAAAAGTGGAAGGCAGAAAAATCCAGGGTAATAAACCAATGGGACCAAATGAAGGTTTAAACAAAGAAAGACAAGGCTTTTGTCATCATGCACAGAGCATCTGCAGTAAGTTAGATTAATTAGCCAAGCAAGTAGATATAAACAGTTATGATTCAGTTGTGATTAAAGTGACATGGCTGCAAGGTGACCAAGGATGGAAACTGAACATCTAGTGGCATTCATTAGTTATAAAGCTCAGACAAAAGTGTAAAGGAGGTGGGGCAACATTTTTAGTAAAGGACATTCAACACGATAGTAAGGAATGATATTGGCTCAGAAAATTAACATGTGGGGTCTGTACGGTCAATGATAAGAAACACCGAGGGGCAGAAAATGTTGTTGGGAGTGGAGAGTACTCCACCATACAGCAAAAAGGAGAAAACATCACTGGGATGTCTGTGGGCCCTCAAACTGTAATTCAGATGAAAGGGAAACCACTATTATCTACTCAATTTCGCAAACCAAATATGGAAATTTTCAGGGGAATGTTGACCACACCGGAAAATCTGAGCTCTCATTCATAGTGTTTACTTTAAATTCACTCATAGGATTTGGGCACCACCAGCATGGGGAACATTTACTGTCCATCCTTAACCACACTTAAGAAGATGGTGAGGAGCTGCCCTAGTTTGAATACCAGAGTGACTGGCTGGGCCAGTTCAGAGCACAATCAACTACATGACTGTCTGCTTGGAGTCTCGGGTAGACCAGACTGTGTAAGGATGGTTGATTTCCTTCCTGCAAAGACACTTGCAAACCAGATGGGTTTCAAAACTTTGGTCATGACTGGTCCTACCCATTTTATTCCAGGCTTAAACTTAAATTCCCAGTTGAATGCATGTTTGTAGATTAGTCGTATAATGGGCACAGGTTTCAGATTATGAACACAGCACCATGACCAACTACTATTTCCACATAATATCAAACATTGCTTAATAGAGATTTATAGAGTGTGGTGTTAGACTTAGAAGATGCATGTGCTCAGTTTGTTAAGCTTAGTCTGCTTGTTTTGCATGGAGCTGTGATCTTAAATGGATTTGAACAAATTGGCAAGTTTTAAATTAACTTTTTACATGAATTTATTTCTTCATATAGCCTCTCTATTTGTCTGGTTTCAATGAGGTTTCTCTCGTATACTTTTATTCCGGTGTATATTTGAGAAAATCAAGGATATTCACTTACGTGAATAATAAATATTTATTTAAGTTTCTGCCTGTTTTCTCTTCCGACTGTGTTTGTTTGGATCTGGGCTGTAAATGGCACTCGTACAAAGCTGAATGCAATCAGCTCAATAAATGAAAAGACAATTTTAGCATGGAGGACACAAGTGCTATAGTCCTTGCCTGACTACGTTGTCCACGTGTGGTGCATGTTTATATTTATATTTCCCTCGTTTTAAAATGTTGATTTATTTCAGGGAAAATATTTTCGTCGGTGGTATCTCAGATTAGTTTTGATTGCTTCAGTGGGGGTTGGAGTGCAAGTTTCCAGATGCTTTGCTCTCTCCTTCATTAGTTTTGGGGCTTAGTCTCTCCTGGGAGATTCACAGCAGTGGGAGGGAGTAGCTGGAGGTAAATCTCAAGGCATCATAGGTTTTGGGGGGGGGGGGGGGGGGGGGTCAGGCTTGATGGGCCAAATGACTCCCCCCTTTTCTTTTATACATTTTTATGGTAGCCACACGTCAAGTACTTGGGAGAATTCGGAAAGCTACAGATACCATTGACACTCTCTCACTATTTCTATTAGTGTGTTTGGACCCGAACAAGTCACTGGCTGTGATTTCCCCTGGAGGCCAGTCAATTAAGGACAGCGGGTGGTCCCACAAAGTGGGCACGCTCAATCAGAAACCTTCCAATCGGAAAGGAAGCAGAAACTAGGAGCAGCTGGTCATTTTTGTTCATTGAGCCAACTAAGTTATCCAATAGGATCATGGCTAGTCGTCTGTCCCACTCTCTCTCCCTCTCCAATCACCCTGAAGCCTTCGCTGTCTAGAAAATCTTTTTAAAAATATATATTCAGCAGCTTGGCCTCCCACAGCCTTTTGTGGTGGAGAATTTCACAGTTTCACTCCCCTCTTGAGTGAAAAAAAAAATCTCATCATCTCAGTATGAAAAGGGTTCCTGCATATTCTCAGATTGTGGTGTCTTGTCATACAGCAGGTTCTGATGGTAGGTGTGTGAGAGAAGAGGCAACCTGCTCTTCAACATTTTATCATTAAAGTAAACTTAAAAAGACAGTGGTTTTTGCACAGCTAGGTCTCTGGGAGAGGGGAGGGTGCGGCTTACAGGGAGGGTCTCCAGAACCTGCCTGCAGCGCTGGGCCGCCAAGACTGCCACCTGCAGGCTGCCTCCAGGAAGTGCAAGTGGAACCCACTTGCTGTGGGGACCAGGAGCTCAACTGGAATACCCCAGTCGGGCCTCAGGTAGACCTGGAATACCCCAGTCGGGCCTCAGGTAGACCTGGAATCTTGGTTACTCGCCACCCGCAGAAGGGTAGCCCTGTCACACCCTGCCAATCCTACCCCTGCAAAAACCTTCCAAGGAACTGCCATGCTGGCTGGTGGGGTGATTTGTTGCCCTTGAGATGTGTGAATTTGAGAGAACAGGAAGAACTCTATAAAAGTGACACCCAGAAACCACCCAGGCAAACTGGGGGCTGTTTGGAGTGAAGGCTCCATGGTGCTTGTGCCACCATGTTGTATCTTCTTTCTTGCTGCTCTTTCACACAACAGAGCCCCCCCCCCCCCACACCAACACCCATTACATCTTGACCTATAATGTTGCTTTGGAGTCCTGGGGAGGTTGGCCCCTCTGTTGCTTTACAGAAAGCTAGGGGGAGCCCTCACCTGGTTCCTTTTCTCATCTGTCTGCCCATTTTCGTGGAAATGATCAACCATAGCCTCACCTCTCCCCCCCACCCCCCCACCTCTGTACTCCAACCTCCACTAAGCCTACAAGAGCCCACTGTCTGCCCACAGCCCTTCTCCCTGCCCACTCTAAAGAAACCTCTGATCCTGAAATTCTGCCCTCCTGCTCATTCCTGATTATCTCCACTCTGCCATTTGCTCCAGCTGCCAAGATCTCAAGCCCTGGAATTGTCTCCCTTCCTCAGAGTTGCTTCTCAAAATTGAGTCCTTGACTCAGGTTTTTGTCAACTGCCTTTCACACAAGCAGTAGTCAGACAAGAGAGCAGGCTGAGGCTGGTACAGAAGTTACAGAGAGCACGTCGAATAGACAAGGTAGACAGGACCACAGCAGAGAATGAGGGAAGACCGATGGATTAGAATGCATTTATTTCAATGCAAGAAGCCTGACAGGTTAAGATGAACTCTGGGAACATGGGAATGGGATATCATAGCTATTAGACAGACATGGCTGAGGGAGGGACAGGACTGGCAGCTCAATGTTCTGGGGTACAGATACTATAGGAAGGTTGAAAGGGGAAGCAAGAGACGGGGGGGGGGGGGGGGGTGTGGCATTTTTTTTTGATTAGGTAAAACATCAAGGCAGTACTTAGAGAAGCTATTCATGGGAGATCATCAAGGGGGTGATCACTTTGATAGGATTGTTCTGTAGCTCCTCCCCCCCCCCCCCAATAGTCAACAGGAATTTGAGGAGAAAATATGAAGGGAGATAGCTGTAAGATTAATAGGGCTTCAATGGTAGGGAATTCTAACTTTCTAAACATAGACTGGGACTGTCATAGTATAAGGGCTTGGATGGAATGGAATTTGCCAAGTGTGTTCAGGAAACCTTTCTCATCTTGTGCAGAAGGCCAGACTAGCAAAGGGGCAAAACCCAACCTCCTCTTGGGAAATAAGGTAGGGCAAGTGACTGAGGTGTTAGCAGGGGAGCATTTTGGGACCAGAGACCATAATTCTATTAGTTTCAAAATAGTTACGAAAAACGATAGGCTTGGTCCACAAGGTGAGGATCTAAATTGGGACAAGACCAATTTTGATGATATTAGACAGGAGCATGCAGTAGTTGATTGGGGGTAGACTGTTTACAGGTAAAGGCATGTCTGGCAAGTGGAAGGCTTTCAAAACTGAGATAATGAAAGTTCAGGACCAGCATGCTCCTGTTCGTTAGAAGGGCAAGGCTGGCAGGAACACTAGATGATTAGAGATATTGAGGAATTAGAGATATCTGGTCAGGAAAAAGGAAGCATATGTCACATATTGACAGCTGGGATTAAGCAAATCTGTTGAGCAGTATAGGTGGTGTATGATTACATTTAAGAGGGAAACCAGGAGGACAAGAAAAAAGGGGACATGAGATAGCTTTGGAAGATAGGGTAAAGGAGAGTCCAGAGATTGAACAAGTATATTACAGCAAAAGAATAACTAGAGAGATCAATGAGGCCATCTATGTGTGGAGCCACAGGATAGGTCTTCATCGAATATTTTGCATCAGTGTTTACTGTGGAGAAAGATATGGAAGCTAGGGAACTCAGGGAAATATGTAGTGATATCTTGGAAAAGAGTCCACATTACAGAAGTGGAGATGCTGGAGGTCTTAAAATGCATAAAGGTAGATAAATCCTGGGGACCTGGTGAGATGCATCCCAGGACATTGTGGGAAGCGAGGGAAGAAATTGCAAGGCCCTTTGCTGAGATACTTGTGTATCATCGACAGACAGGAATGGGTTGCCAGAAGACTGGAGAGTGGCTAATATTGTGCCATTATTTAAGAAAGGCTGCAAGAAAAAGCCAAGGAACTATAGATCCATGAGCCTGATGTCAGTGGTGAGTAAGTTGTTGCATTGGATTCTGAGAGACTAAATTTACGTGTATTTGGAAAGGTAAGGACTGATTATGGATAGTCAGCATGGCTTTGTGCGTGAGAAATCATGTCTCACCAAATTTTGAAGCGATGACCAAGATAGATAGATGAATGCAACGCAGAAGACATTGTCTACATGGACTTCTGCAAGGCCTTCAATAAGGTTCCGCATGTTAGACTGGTTCGTAAGGTTAGATCACATAGTATCCAGGGAGAGCTAGCCAACTGGATACAAAATTGGTGGTAGTCGAGGGCTGTTGTTCAGACTGGAGGCCTGTGACCAGTGGTGTGCAGCAAGGAGTAGTGTTGGGTTCACTGTTGTTTGTCACTTATGTAAACAAATTGGATAAGAATATAGGAGTCACAGTAAGTTTGCAGATGACACCAAAATTGGTGGTAAAGTGGACAGTGAAAATAGTTATCTAAGATCATATAGATTGATTGATCAACTGGGCCAGTGGGCTGAAGAATGGCAGATGGAGTTCAATGCAGATAAATGCAGGATGTTGAATTTTGGTAAGACAAACCAGGACAGGACT
This sequence comes from Chiloscyllium plagiosum, assembly GCF_037043375.1. Lineage (NCBI taxonomy): Eukaryota > Metazoa > Chordata > Chondrichthyes > Orectolobiformes > Hemiscylliidae > Chiloscyllium > Chiloscyllium plagiosum. The sequence continues at coordinate 13,671,145 of NW_028270157.1, read as the reverse complement.
TACACAGTTAAAATTAAGTCTCTGGGGAGTGTTGTCAAACAGAGACTTAGGGTGTGGGTAAAAACAGGGACTGCAGATACTGGAAACCAGATTCTCGATTAGAGTGGTGCTGGAAAAGCTCAGCAGTTCAGGCAGCATCCAAGGAGCAGGAAAATCGACATTTTGGGCAAAAGCCCTTCATCAGTAATCTATTCCTGATAAAGGGCTTTTGCCCAAAACGTCGATTTTCCTGCTCCTCGGATGCTGCCTGAACTGCTGTGCTTTTCCAGCACCACTCTAGTCTAGACTTTAGGGTGTAGGTGCATGGTTACTTGAAAGTGGCATCACAGGTAGACAGGATGGTGAAGGAGGTGTTTGGCATGCTTGCCTTCATTGGTCAGAGCACTGAGTACAAGATATTGGTAAGGACACATTTGGAGTACTGTGTACAATTCTGGTCGCCCTACAATAGGAATCATGTGATTAAACTGGAAAGGGTGCAAAGAAGATTTACAAAGATGTTACTGAGACTGGAAGGTTTGAGTTATAAGGAGAGGCTGGATAGGCTGGGACCTTCTTCCACCGAGCATTGGAGGTGGAGGCTGACCTTACAGATATCTATAAAATTATGAGGGGCATAGATTAGGTGAATAGCCAAGGTCTTTTCCCTAGAGTAGCGGAGTCCAAAACTAGAGGGCATTGGCTTTAAGCTGAGAGGGGAAAGATATAAAAGGGACCTAAGGGGGAACTTTATCACTCAGAGTGGTGATGCGCATATGGAACGAGCTGCCAGAGGAAGTGGCAGAGGCAAATCCAATTACAATATTTAAAAGACATTTGGACAGGTACATGGATAGGAAAGGTTTAGAGGGATTTGGGTTAAATGCAAGCAAATGGGACCAGTTTAGTTTGGGAAACTGGTCAGCATGGACGAGTTGGGCTGAAGGGTCTATTTCCATGTTTTATTACATGAAGTCCTTTAAGTATCTCAGTGTCAATCTTTGACTCATAACTACATTTGTGGAGATCCCTGTGTTCTACTTTGATATATCAGAAAGACAGTCTACAAATGCAAGTCAGTGTTCATGACTCATTGAGGAAACCTGCCCTGGGATGAAGTTGAACTTTCCAAAGCTACTAGTCAGTCACTCCATGGGGATGGTTCCAATGGAGCATAGTATATTCTACGGATATTTCCGTCGAATGACAGAAACGTATTTCATTTAAACAGAAACAAAGTGGAAAAGGGGAATTGAGTAAGAACAGTACGATCTCAAAACCAACATTTGCTATAAATTCCTGCAATGGACCTCCTGTGTCTGACTGCATTGAAAAGATCCATTCTTGGAAATTAGCCTCAAGTATTTCTGTATCCCACTGCTTGTCACATGACATAAAGGATCAAATTACCAGCCATATGTTCATCACACTTGACTTCTGGCTCACGTTCTGCTTTACCACAGTAAGTAGTAAATGGTAGGCACCCATCTGAATCAGGCTATTCATTGATGCCTTGTACCTCCGCCAGCTTGCTCCCACAGTTCTGCGCAGGCCCTAGTAAACAAGGTGATGATTGTAGTCCTCCACCTGGGAGCCTAATGCTTTAGGCATAAAGGGTAGTATTTGACAAACGGACAATGCCCCCCAGGCACAGTCCCGGTCATTGTCACTTTGCCATCAGAAGCTGTGCCTCCAGCTGCCAAAAGATCCCAAACTCTGGAATTTCCTCCCTTTCTTTCACATAGCTGCCCCTCACAATTGACCTCCTTGACTTGGCCATTGGTCACCTATTCTCCTATGCTTTCATATATCTCTTCGACTGACACCTACAAATGTGAAGGGCCCTGTCATTTACTACATTAAAAGACACCATTCACATGGATGGTTCCAATAGTGGAGATGGTTAGATAGGAGCTAGAGGGTGACGGTGGGGGTTGCATAAGGGGCGGTGGGTGATGGTGGAGATTGGATGGGGGCAGTGGGTGACTGTGGGAGTTGGATAGGGGGCGGTGGGTGATGGTGGGTGCTGGATATGGGATGGTGGGTGACGGTGGGTGTTGGATATGGGGCGGTGGGTGATGGTGGGTGTTGGATATAGGGAAGTGGGTGACAGTGGAGATTGGATAGGGGGCGGTGGGTGACTGTGAGAGTTGGATAGGAGGCGATGGGTGATGGTGGGTGTTGGAAAGGGGGCGGTGGGTGATGGTGTGTGTTGGATAGGGGGCGGTGGATGATGGTGTGTGTTGGATAGGGGGCGGTGGGTGACTGTGGGTGCTGGATAAGGGGCGGTTGGTGACCGTGGGAGTTGGATAGGGGGGTGGTGGATGATGGTGGGAGTTGATAGGGGGCGGTGGGTGACGGTGGGTGTTGGGATGGGGGTGGTGGGTGTTGGATAGGGGACGGTGGGTGATGGTGAGGGTTGGATAGGGGGGGGTGGGTGATCGTGGGTGTTGGATGGGGGAGGTGGGTGATGGTGGGTGTTGGATGGGAGCAGTAGGTGACTGTGGAAGTTGGATAGGGGTGGTGGGTGATGGTGGGAGTTGGATAGGGGGTGATGGGTATTGGATAGGGGGTGGTGAGTGACGGTGGGTGTTGGATAGGGGGCGGTGGGTGATGGTGGGTGTTGGATAAGGGGAGGTGGGTGACGGTGGGGGTTGGATAGGGTGCGGTGGGTGATGGTGGGTGTTGAATAGGGGGCGGTGGGGGTTGGATGGGGGCGGTGGGTGATGGTGGGGTTTGGATAGGGGGCGGTGGGTGTTGGTTAGCGGGTGGTGGGTGATGGTGGGTGTTGGATGGGGGCGGTGGGTGACGGTGGGGGTTGGATAGGGTGCGGTGGGTGACGGTGGGGGTTGGATAGGGTGCGGCTGGTGTTGAATGGGGGCAGTGGGTGACGGTGGGGGTTGGATAGGGTGTGGTGGGTGACTGTGGGTGCTGGATAGGGGGTGGTGGACGATAGTGGGTGTTGGATAAGTAGGTGATGGTGGGTGTTGTTTAGGGAACGGTGGGTGATGATAGGGGTTGGACAGAGGGCAGTGGATGATAGTGGTGATTGGTGGTGAATGCCTCGATCCCTGGAAGAGAATATTCAGAACAATCCTGTCCTGTCCTGTCCTGTCCTGTCACAGTAAAGTGCAGCAGGCAGCTATGTTCCTGCAACTTGGGACCTTTGTCCCCTTGGGGCTAGGTAAACACACCCTCTGGAGCTGACAACCAGTTGGACTGTGGCAGTGCAACCAGTTCAGCCAATCTTGGCAGTGCTACTGGCTCGCAATGCCACCGGTCCCTGGAGCTGGATAACAGCAGCTGCCACAACTGCATGCTGGTCTACAGAAGAGGTCTGATCGGTCCAGAGGTCCAGGTAAGCCAGGGAGGCTTTGATTGTGAACCCTAGCAGATGTAGGCCATTCAGCCCATCAAGTTATATATACACTCATGCATGTAATGCTTTAAAGCTGTGAATTGTACTGCAAACAGTGAGTAAACCTCATTTCATTCAACATCAGTTTGCCAAGTGCTGCTCATCTTCAGGTATTTCAGAAAAGATGTTGTGTCGAAATATTTCTTCAGCTACATTCAGAGGACCAAACCCCATGTCTGCTGGGGTTTCCTCCAAGTGCTCCAGTTTCCTTCCATGGTCCAAAGCCATGCAGGTTAGGTGGAGTGGCCGTGCTAAATTGCCCATGGTGTTCGGAGACGTGCAGCCTAAGTTGGTTCGCCATGTGAAATAGAGGCTGGGGCTGGTTCTGAGGGGGATGCTCTTCAGAGCACTGGTGCAGATCCAATGGACCTCTTTCTGTACTGTAGGGATTCTAGGATTCTGTTACTTATCCTACATCAAGGGCTAGCTTAGTGGGTAACCAAATGTGTTCCATAAGTCAGACTTGCTCGAGATATCCTAGCAGCAGGAATATCACGTCATGGATCACTATAAAGAGATGCAGCTAAGCCCTGGAATAGAGTACTGCTCTCAGAATCTCACTGTTTACTGATAATCAGACATTTGTGGGCTCAACTGCTCAGTTTGAGCATCTCAGCTTATCGTGTAAAATATGAATAAGTCAAGATCCATTAGATAATACAATCCAACTCTTTCATGGGATGTGGAATTACTAGTAAAATTGCCATATGTCGTCCATCCCAAAGTGATGAAGTGTCAACCATATTGGTGTATGGACTGGGCCATATCAGATAAAGAGGTCAGATTTCCTCCATTGGCTTCTATGACAATGGATGAGAGATGCGTCGTTCACCAATGCTGGGGTTAGCTTTCAGTTCCAGATTTATTAACGGAGCTCAAATTCCACCAACTGTTGTGATGGGATTTGAAGCTGGGTCACAGACCATTCCTGTGGATTTCTGGATTACTAGCCCAGTCATGTTCTCACTACACCACTGCCTCCCCCTTCATCAACTGCTTAATTTTGCATTTCCATCACGTACTATTGTAAAATCCATGCGGGGGAAAGGAATCCTCAAGGCATTGCTTATGCAGTTTGCAAGTCGAGGGGCCAGAGTGTTTAGTTTCTTGTAGGAAGTAAATTTTACACGATATTCTAATTCTCAAAGACTGAACTTTCCTGTCCCTTCAACAACTTTACAATCACGGAAACTGCAGGCCATCCATTTCAAACATAAGGCAACAGATGAAACACAGACCCTTGAACTTGATCCATCATTCAATATGATCAAGGCCTTATCTTCCACCTGATCTCCATTTTCTAGTATTTGACTCATCCGCAACCCTCTGGTATAGAGAATTCCAAATTCTAAAAATTCCCAACAATTCTGAGCAAAACAACATCACATCAGTCTCATCTCAGTCCTAAACAAATTACAATCTTTGATCCTGGATTCCCCTTGTCCAGGGAAGCAAGATCTACCTCATCAAGCCTCATACAGCTGTGCTGAGAAATGATATTCCCGGAAATACATCCAGGGAAGTTATTTGGGTGGAACTGAGAAATAAGAAAGGGATGATCACCTTATTGGGATTGTATTATAGACCCCCAATAGTCAAAGGGAAATTGAGAAACAAACTTGTAAGGAGATCTCAGCTATCTGTAAGAATAATAGGGTAGTTATGGGAGGGGATTTTAACTTTCCAAACATTGACTGGGACTGCCATAGTGTTAAAGGTTTAGATGGAGAGGAATTTCTTAAGTGTGTACAAGACAATTTTCTGATTCAGTATGTGGATGTACCTACTCGAGAAGGTGAAAACTTGACCTACTCTTGGGAAATAAGGCAGGGCAGGTGACTGAGGTGTCAGTGGGGGAGTACTTTGGGGCCAGTGACCATAATTCTATTTGTTTTAAAATAGTGATGGAAAAGGATAGACCAGATCTAAAAGTTGAAGTTCTAAATTGGAGAAAGGCCAATTTTGATGGAATTAGGCAAGAACTTTTGAAAGCTGATTGGAGGCAGATGTTCACAGGTAAAGGGATGGCTGGAAAATGGGAAGCTTTCAGAAATGAGATAACAAGAATCCAGAGAAAATATATTCAAGTCAAGGTGAAAGGGAAGGCTGGTAGGTACAAGGAATGCTGGATGACTAAAGAAATTGAGGGTTTGGTTAAGAAAAAGAAGGAAGCATATTTAAGGTATAGACAGGATAGATCGAGTGAATCCTTAGAAGAGTATAAAGGAAGTAGGAGTATACTTAAGAGGGAAATCAGGAGGGCAAAACAGGGACATGAGATAGCTTTGGCAAATAGAATTAAGGAGAATCCAAAGGGTTTTTACAAATATATTAAGGACAGAAGGGTAACTAGGGAGAGAATATGGCCCCTCAAAGATCAGCAAGGCGGCCTTTCTGTGGAGCCACAGAAAATGGGGGAGATACTAAATGTACACTTTGCATCAGTATTTACTGTGGAAAAGGATATGGAAGATATAGACTGTAGGGAAATAGATGGTGACATCTTGCAAAATGTCCAGAATACAGAGGAGGAAGTGCTGGATGTCTTGAAACGGTTAAAGGTGAATAAATCCCCAGGACCTGATCAGGTGTACCCGAGAACTCTGTAGGAAGCTAGAGAAGTGTATGCTGGGCCTCTTTCTGAGATATTTGTATCATCGATAGTCACAGGTGAGGTGTCGGAAGACTGGAGGTTGGCAAACGTAGTGCCACTGTTTAAGAAGGGCAGTAAAGACATGCCAGGGAATTACAGACCAGTGAGCCTGACCTCAGTGGTGGGCAAGTTGTTGGAGTGAATCGTGAGGGACAGGATGTACATGTTTTTGGAAAGGCAAGGACAGATTAGGGATAGTCAACATGGCTTTGTGTGTGGGAAAACATGTCTCACAAACTTGATTAAGTTTTTTGAAGAAGTAACAAAGAGGATTGATGAGGGCAGAGCAGTAGATGTGATCCATATGGACTTCAGTAAGGCGTTCAACAAGGTTCCCCATGGGAGACTGATTAGCAAGGTCAGATCTCATGGAATGCAGGGAGAACTAGCCATTTGGATACAGAACTGGCTCAAAGGTAGAAGACAGAGGGTGGTGGTGGAGGCTTGTTTTTCAGACTGGAGGCCTATGACCAGTGGAGTGCCACAAGGATCGGTGCTGGGTCCTCTACTTTTTGTCATTTACATAAATGATTTGGATGCGAGCATAAGAGGTACAGTTAGTAAGTTTGCAGATGACACCAAAATTGGAGGTGTAGTGGGCAGCGAAGAGGGTTACCTCAGATTACAACAGGATCTGGACCAGGTGGGCCAATGGGCTGAGAAGTGGCAGATGGAATTTAATTTAGATAAATGCGAGGTGCTGCATTTTGGGAAAGCAAATCTCAGCAGGACTTATACACTTAATGGTAAGGTCCTAGGGAGTGTTGCTGAACAAAGAGACCTTGGAGTGCAGGTTCATAGCTCCTTGAAAGTGGAGTTGCAGGTAAATAGGATAGTGAAGAAGGAGTTTGATATGCTTTCCTTTATTGGTCAGAGTATTGAGTACAGGAGTTGGGAGGTCATGTTGCGGCTGTACAGGACATTGGTTAGACCACTGTTGGAATATTGCGTACAATTAGATTAGATTAGATTAGATTACATTACAGTGTGGAAACAGGCCCTTCGGCCCAACAAGTCCACACCGACCCGCCGAAGCGAAACCCACCCATACCCCTACATTCACCCCTTACCTAACACTATGGGCAATTTAGTATGGCCAATTCACCTGACCCTGCACATCTTTGGATGGTGGGAGGAAACCGGAGCACCCGGAGGAAACCCACGCAGACACGGGGAGAACGTGCAAACTCCACACAGTCAGTCGCCTGAGGCGGGAATTGAACCCGGGTCTCTGGCGCTGTGAGGCAGCAGTGCTAACCACTGTGCCACCGTGCCGCCCAATTCTGGTCTCCTTCCTAGCGGAAAGATGTTGTGAAACTTGAAAGGGTTTAGAAAAGATTTACAAGGATGTTGCCAGGGTTGGAGGATGTGAGCTATAAGGAGATGCTGAACACGCTGGGGCTGTTTTCCCTGGAGCATCGAAGGCTAAGGGGTGACCTTATAGAGGTTTACAAAATTATGAGGGGCATGGATAGGATAAATAGGCAAAGTCATTTCCCCGGGGTCAGGGAGTCCAGAATTAGAGGGCATAGGTTTCGGGTGAGAGGGGAAAGATATAAAAGATACCTAAGGGACAACTTTTTCACACAGAGGGTGGTACGTGTGTGGAATGGGCTGCCAGAGGAAGTGGTGGAGGCTGGTACAATTGCAACATTTAAGAGGCATTTGGATGGTATATGAGTAGGAAGGGTTTGGAGGGATATGGGCTGGGTGCTGGCAGGTGGGACTAGATTGGGTTGGGATATCTGGTCGGCATGGATGGGTTGGACCGAAAGGTCTGTTTCCATGCTGTACACCTCTATGACTCTAAGCGCTACTCAAAATTCTACTCTGATTAGATCACCTCTCACCATTCTCTGTGGTTTGTATGAAAAGCCGATGCACCTCAAACAAGAGCAGAACAAGTTGGCAAAACTCAGGCATAACTTGACTTCTGATGCAAGTTAACATTTCCAGTCATCGGTTTCTTTCTGTGCTACCTGACTTGTTGAAAGTTTCTAGCTTTCGTCCCCCCTTCGTTGAGATTTCCAGCATCTGCAGTATTTTTCCTTTCTATTTCTACTCCAGCTCTGCTTATAGGTTCACCTTCTCTTCCCAGGATGATTCGGATACCTGGCTGAACTAGTGGAAGGTTGCCGGAGGGAACACTGATTATGGACATAACCCCATGAGCAATGGTGAGAAAGGGAGGTCTGTGTGTATGCATCTGTGCCTTACATTCCTCAAACAAAACATGAAAGATGGAAAAAATTAATTCTTTACTCCAAAAGTCATATACTCAGTGCTGTTCCAGCACAGCAGTCTGTGTTGAGTCTTGTAAATGTAAACATTCCTATTTGGGAAGCCTCAAACTTGTTGCACTTAGTGAGAAAGCATTTGTCAAGCCATAAAGGTATTCAAAATGAGAGGGAAAGAACTCTACAAGCCAGTCCAACTTGTAGTTAAACACAACGGTGTGTTTAAACATGTTCTTGTTAAACTCTTTGTCTTAGGATTTTACAAATTTATAGAATCCCTACAGTGTGGAAGCAGGCCATTCGGCCCATTGAGTCTGCACTGACCCTCCGAAGACATTCCATCCAGAACCACTCCTCTACCCCATCCCTGTAACCCTGCACTCCGCATGGCCAATCCACCTACCCGGCACATCTTAGGACTGTGGGAGAAAACCCACGCAGACATGGGAAGAAAGTGCAAACTCCACACAAACAGTCACCTGAGGGTGGAATCGAACCTGGGTTCTTGGTGCAGTGAGGCAGCAGTGATAACCATGGAGCCACCATGCTGCCCCAGCGGCTGTGAGATGCTTGATTGCTATTCATCAGTTTCATTTGAAGAATTTGCACAGAAACACCAGTCTAACATGTGTATACTTTGAAGAGAGATGTGCCTCCCATTTCTATGTGTCTTCAGGAGAAACATGCCAATTAGCGCTTTCTGAGCACTTTTCAAACAAGCAACAATTCTCACTCTCTGGGTAACTTACAAAAACATTCACAACTGGTTCTTGCAAGACACTGTTCAGAATGATGCAGAATGCAGCAGTTCTAACATTAAAACCTTTTGACCAGATGCTATCAATTTCAATGGTGCACAAATCACAAGGATCCCATTTAACAAGGAATACAATCTGGCGAATTACTGCTTGTGAAGACTCATTCGGACAGTTAATCAATGACTGAGGGATGGTTTTCTCTCATGAGGTACACAGATTTTACAAAGTAGCAAATCCTTACTTAAAAATGTAGGAGCATGAGGAGGCTGTTCAGCCCTTCAAGCCTGTTCTGTGATTCAATGAGATTCTGGAATCTCTCTCTCACTTACATTTTTCCACCATTGCTGCATGCTATTTGAATCTCTTGTTGAACAAACATCTACCAACCTCAGTCTTAAGATTTCATTTGGCTTCACTTTTTAAGAGTGTCAATTCCCACCATAATTTGTGTGTGAGGCCTTCCTGACACTGGAGCTTAAAAGAGTGAGGGGGTCTTTACTGATGTGTCGATGATCCTGAATGGAGTTGACAAGGTGGATATGGAAAATATGTTTCCTCTTATAAATGAGTCAAAACCTTTGGCAGGGGGTGGGGGAAGAGATACTGTTTAAACATTAGGCATCTCCCTTTTAAGGCAGATGAGAAGAGAATTATTTCTCTGAGGGTTGGATAACTTATGATACTCTCTGCCCAAGAAGGGAACGGAAGTGGGGTAATGAATGCGTTCAAGGTGGCAATGGATGGATTCGGCTGAGGCAAGGAAATCAAATGGGATGGCACAGTGGCTAGTACTTCGGCCTCACAGCACCAGGGTCCCAGGTTCGATTACAGCTTTGTGTGACTGTCTGTGTGGAGTTTGCACATTCTCCCTGTGTCTGCGTGGGTTTGCTCCGGTTTCCTCCCACAGTCCAAAGATGTGCAGGTTAGGTGAATTGGCCATGCTAAATTGCCCGTAGTGTTAGGTGTATTAGTCAGAGGGGAATAAGTCTGGGTGGGTTACCCTTTGCCACGTCGGCATGGATGTGTTGGGCCAAAGGGTCTGTTTCTACACTGTCGGGAACCTAAACTATTTGAGACCCATGGAAATTTAGAATTTATATCATTGATGCCCTCATCAAATGGAATAGCACCCTTCAGGGGCCAAATGGTCTACTTCTGCTCCCATTTCATATGTATGCTCATAACGTTTCATTCCTCGGTGGATGGATATTTTACAAAAAAATCTCCTTGTTCTTGGATTGCAGAAAATCATTTTTCACCATCTCCCTTTAAAATAACTATCACTTAAAATACCATGCAGCACCCCCACACTGCAACCATCCATTGCCTGACATGTAATATTCATGACAAATAATCAATGATGGTAGCTACATTACCCACAATGCTTAGTTCTTCAGAAACTGATCTATTCATTGCAGTGTTTTATACCAACTGGGGCAATACTCCATCCTGGAGAAAAGCAAATTACTGCGGATGCTGGAATCTGAAACCAAGAGAGAAAATGCTGGAAAATCTCAGCAAGTCTGGCAGCATCTGTAAGGAGAGAAAAGAGCCGACGTTTCAAGTCTAATTGACCCTTTGTCAAAGCTTTAACGAAGGGTCAGATAGACTCGAAACGTCAGCTCTTTTCTCTCCTTACAGATGCTGCCAGACTTGCTGAGATTTTCCAGCATTTTCTCTTTTTTGGTTTCAATACTCCATCCTGGACGGATTATAGCTCTATTGTTTATGAAGTTGGTCAGTGTAACCTTTACCCCTCGTTTATTCGCAGCCGTGACAGAGAATCCTCTGGTATTCCAGGAATCTCTAAGGAAACCTGGGATCTTCCGGGTACCTTTTCATACACAGGAGCTCTGAGTCTCCAATGATTTTTCTAAATTTATTCATGGGATGTGAGCACTGCTAGCGAGGCTGGTGTTTATTGACCCCCATCCTCCAAGTTGCCCTTGAGAAGGCAGTGGTGGGCTGATTTTTTTTAAAAATCACTGCAGTCCTTGTGCTGTAGGTAGACCCACAATGGCCTTAGGGAGGGAATTTTGACCCAGCAACAGTGAAGATATGTTTCCAAGTCAGGATGAGTGGTTTGGAAGGGAACTTGCAGGTGGGTGGTGCTCCCATGTATCTATTGCCCTTGTACCATCCAGATGGAAGTGGTTGTGGATTTGGAAGGTGCTGCCCAAGGATCTTTGGTGAATTTCTGTAGTGCATCTTGTAGATGGTATGCACTGCTACTACTGAGTGCTGGTGGTTGAGGAAGTGGATGTTTGTGGAACTGCTTTGAGTGTTCCATGCACAGCACAAAAAAAATAAACTGAAGTTTATTGAAGGATGTCATTAAGCAGTGGCTTCAGCACTCAATTCGTGATCCAGCAACTTACACTAAAAATCAAGAGATCAGAATTTAAAATCAGATCATGGGAGTTCGGAGAGTTCTTGTTTGTGTTTTTCAATCTGGAAATAGAAAGTATGAAGCTCCTGGGTTCTAGTAAAGCTTCAATTGGTCCACTACATCGTATGGAATACATGTGACTCCAGTCTCACACCATCATTATTGTTAACTGCCTTCTGAACTTCCAAATGTACACAGGTTCCTCTCATTTATTCCATCAAAAACCCTTGCAGAATTAAAAACTTTTATTAAATCTCTTCTTAACCAGTCCCAGTGCCTCCAGCCTCACCATATAACTGATCATCCCCGGTATTATTCTGGTGCCCAGGGATGTGCAGGTTGGGTGGGCTAGCCATAAGAAATGTGGGGCTACAGGGATAAGCCAGGGGTATGGGTCTGGGCGAGATGCTCTTCGGAGGTTCGGTTCCGGCCTGATGGGCCAAATGACCTCTTCTTGCACTGTAGGGATTCCATGATTCTAAATCTACTGTGCTCCCTCTGTAGTATACAATCATTAAATCAAACAGAACAGATTCTTCCACCCATCACTTCTGGACGGCCAAAAATATACTCCTACCTACACTAGATTAGATTAGATTCCCTACAGTGTGGAAACAGACCCTTCGGCCCAAGCAGTCCACACCAACCCTCTGAAGAGTAACCCACACAGACCCATTTCCCTCTGACTAATTGACCTAACACTATGGGTAATTTAGCATGGCCAATTCACCAGACCGGCACATCTTTGGACTGTGGGAGGAAACCGGAGCACCCGGAGGAAACCCATGCAGACACGGGGAGAATGTGCAAACTCCACACAGACAGTGACCCAAGGCTGGAATCGAACCTGGGACCCTGGCGCTGTGAGGCAGCAGTGCTAACCACTGTGCCGCCCACTAGTCCCACTTTCTTACACGAGGTCCTTGGCATTGAATGTCATGACATTTCAAGTGGGAGAGAGTGAGGACCGCAGATGCTACAGTCAAGAGTGTGGTGCTGGAAAAGCACAGCAGGTCAAACAGCATCCGAGGAGCAGGAGAGTCGAATTTCAGGCAAGAGCCCTTCAACAGGAATGAGCTCAAGTGCTCATTCAAGTCATTTTTGAGGTTTCACACCTCCACTACCTCCCCAGGCAGTGCACTTCAGACCCTCCAGCACCCTTTGAGTGAAAGTATTTTTCCTCACATGCCCTTTCATTTTAAAATTATACCCCCTTGTTCTTGACCCTTTGACTATTGAGAACAGTTGATTTCTATTCACCCTGTCCATATCTCACAATCTTGTACACCCCTATCAAGTTGCTCCCTCAACCTTCTCTATCCAAAGCAAACAACCAGAGATTATCCAGCCTCTGGCTGAACAATCTTGTGCAGAAAGATCTCAAAAGTTGATTCCTCCTCGCAACGAGGCTGAAACAATAACATCTGCATTCATTTCCTTTCAATCTGTCCAGGAGAAAGTGAGGACTGCAGATGCTGGAGATCAGAGCTGAAAAATGTGTTGCTGGAAAAGCGCAGCAGGTCAGGCAGCATCCAAGGAGCAGGAGAATCGACGTTTCGGGCATAAGCCGGATTCCTGAAGAAGGGCTTAAGGCCGAAACGTCGATTCTCCTGCTCCTTGGATGCTGCCTGACCTGCTGCGCTTTTCCAGCAACACGTTTTCTCCAGCATCTGCAGTCCTCACTTTCTCCTAGTTGATTTTAATCTACTTGCAAGGATGCCTTCCTTAAAGAAGCTCTCTTCGTCCCTCTACAGATTCCTGAAGAAGGGCTTATGCCCGAAACGTCGATTCTCCTGCTCCTTGGATGCTGCCAGCATGTTTACTTAGATATCAGGGAATCACTCATTTAAAATGATGCAGTGGTTGTAAAATTACTCTGAGCTGTACTGAGGAGATGGTAAAGCTTCATAAAATGCAAGTTGTTTTTCTCATTTTCATTTTTTTTAAAAAGAAAAAAATCTTAACAGGGCTCTCAGATTTTTGTGGGCTGCACATCCCACATCACTAACACCGTCAAAGGAACTGCATACTTATATAGTGTGAGCCAAATTCTTCAAATAAAAACAAAATTCGAAATACTCAAGTAACCAAGCAGGGATGGAATGAAAGAAAAACTTTTAATACAAATTCAGGTTTTTTGGAATGGGACAGATAGAGAGAAAAAGAAAGCACGTGTGGGATAGACAGAGTGTGAAGGGGGGGGGGGGGCGGGGGAAGAGAGAGAGAGAGAAAGAAAGGGAGAGAGAGAGAGGAAGAGAGAGAGAGAGAGACATGGACTGCACACGACATGGTTGCACACATTCGCACAAGAGAGAGAGCTGGCTGCACAATAGAGGGAGAGAATGACAGTGCTCAAGAGAGATATTACTCAAAAGTGTGTACATGAGGGGATAGACGATGTAAGAGAGATGGAGAGAAACTGCAAGAGACAGAACATAAGAGACAGGAGAGCACGAAAGCATGAAGAGCCAAAAGCAAGACAGCGAGTGCACAAGGGAGACAGAGTGACTGAGTATTTTGGAGAGTGAGAGAGAGGACAGAGAAGGGGGGTAAGGTTGAGAGAAAGGAGAGAGTGCACAAGGAGTACAGAGGACTTGAGAGAGAGTAGGAGGGGAACAGAGGGAGGGAGAGAGAGAGTGTGTGAAGGGACAAGTGTGAAAAAAAGAGAAAGGTAGACAAACCGAGCAAGGATGGCAGAGGGTGAATGTGATAGAGATGGAGAGGGTGATGACAGTGAACAAATACTTACGGACACAAGGAATGAGCTCGTTAAATCTTTCCCTAGGAAAGAGTGGGTTTTCCAAACCTCTGAAGTAGAGCTTCAGAACTCCTGCGACTGAGTTAATGTCATGGTTATCCTGATCATCAGCTAAAGGATCTTCACCTATTTCAGAACAAACAGAAACATCAGTACAAGCAATATTAGCTGAGTGACAAAAGGCCATGCACAATCCTTTGATATAATCCAAGATGTGGTCATGATTCTGTTAAAGAATCCACAAAAACATTTAAAGGAGAGCAGATAGTTCTCCTGATGTCACATTGTTCCTCCACAGTCCAGAGCTAACGGGCATACACTTACTCATTGTAACTTGCTGTGTAGATTGGCTGTCATGTTTGCTAACAGCTGATACAACGTGAAAAATAAAAATCACTGGACATAAAATGAGGATATGAGAAAGCACTTTCTGAATGCAAGGATTTATTTCATAACATTTGTAATAAAACTGTCAGTCTGTCAAATGCCCTGGCACAAGAAGCAAAATACTGCCATATGTTCCTTTTCAGAGACTGGACTAAATTAGACAATCACTCACTACTGAAACCTTGCAAGATAACAATAATTGCTAACATACTCTCGAAATATCTGTCTGTCTAAATGGGCTTTACCAGCAGCTTTATGAATGGGTTGATCAAACCAGAAACCTTTTGGGGCTTAACTACGTGATACAACATTTCATAAACTATTGAGTGTCCAATGTACTCAGCCTGCTCAGGGTTAATATATACAAACCCTCCAATTAAAGCACATCCATTAGGATAAAGGCAATAATGTGGAAACTGTTGAAAAACAGGATAATATTAAACTTCTGAACTAAGAAAGGAATAATGTCAATAGTTTAAACGGGTCGTGATTCACCTACCAAATTACAGGAAGTCAAGTGACTTTGGAAAAACAGCCTAGCAAAGCTTTTAGGAAGATTCGAGATGGAATTTATAATTTATAATTAATCGCTAGAAAATCTAGCTTTGGGGTCCTAGTGCTGATGGTTACCTAGCAACCCTTTCTGATCTTGGTTTCTGTTTTTGAAACCGAGTGAGTGAGAAGGGAGAGAACCACAAAAGCTTACAGTAAAATAGCTGCAACTTTCCCTTTCCCCATTCTTGGGTTTCAGTAATTGGGAACCTGATTAAATTTCTACATCTCAGTATTTTGTCTGCCTTGTAAATCCTGAGTGACCATTTTCTGGAGACTTGGAAGTGGTGGGTTTTGCCCACTGGGGTATGGTGCGGGAAATCAAGAGTCTGGACTCATGTCAAAGATTCTGATAAGTATGCAATTTACCTGATTTTCAGAACCAGAGCAGGTTTCTGAATGTAACAGGAATTATTATTTATTTCAAATAAATAGACATTTAGATAAAGGTAAACAATGTAGAACCTGTCTGTATATAACTCTATTAGTTTAAACTTCAACACCCTTATAAACTCCTTTTCCAGACACACATATGGACAGCCAGAGACAGATACAAAAACATTGGTGCTATGGAGGGAGGGAAAAACTGAGAAGGCAGCTCAATGCTCCCTGCCCAAAGGGTCTGCTGAGATGGTCCTTTCGTTCTGTAAGGATATGCTGTTCATCGATTCTTCTCTTCTATATACTTTCATTTGTTTGTAGAAATTACAGGGTCACTGGTTTACGCTATTTAAAATGATCGCCATGTCACCTGCAATCCTTCCACAATCCTTGCTTTTTAAAACAGCACTTTTCCCATTTCCGTCAATCAAAATGACAGAAAAATAAAAAATGATACAGTCTTTAAAAGCCATCCAAAGCAAAGCTCAACTTAAAGAGCTTCCATCAGTTTACGGCTTCCAGCAATTTGATTTCATTAATAAGAAACTCGGCAGACTGACAAATTCTACCTGTTTTCAGACCATTGAACCATAAGGGCATTTGTATTTTGTTTTTATTCAAAATAGCATCTTTGCAGAGTTTGTTGTCTTTTATGTTGTGAGAATGTGCTTGTGTTGTGATCAATAGAAGATATAATTCTAGTGTCAGACTATAGCTCAGGTATTAACTAGTTTTGCCACTCTTTGTTTTGAGAAATGAGTTTTGTTTATAATAACCAGACTATTTTTGCATTCATTAAAGAAACCTGGAGAACATCTCTTTTATTCTGGATAATGTTACAAAAGGGAAACAATTTTCGTGACTGAATCAAATCTTTTACACAAGTGGTATCACTGGTGGAGTAGGGGAATTATTAACTCCCTCATAGTATAACAATAATGATGAGAGTATGTATTTTAAATCTCTCTAAGTGATCTAACACGGTCCAATTTCAAAACAGTGAAGGAATCTGTTGATGACAGTGGTTAGTACTGTTGTCTCACAGCAGCAGGGACCCGGGTTCAATTCCACTCTCAGGCGACTGTCTGTGTGGAGTTTGCACATTCTCCCCGTGTCTGTGTGGGTTTCCTCTGGGTGCTCCGGTTTCTTCCCACAGTCCGAAGATGTGCAGGTCAGGTGGATTGGCCAGGGTGTCTAGGTGGATTAGCCATAGGAAATACAGGGTTCCAGGGATAGAGTAGGGGGTGGGGTCTGGGTGGATGCTCTTTGGAGGGTCGGTGTGGACTCAATGGGCTGAATGGCCTGCTTCCAAACTGAAGGAATTCAATGATTCTTTCTCTCAGACTCTAATGGCAACACACCTAGTTTAAATTGTAACCTAAAGTTGTAGGTGGGAAACTCGGTGGAGTATAAAGTGGGTGATTGAGTGATCCAACCCAGGGTGGATCAGCTTATAATGACCCAGCCCCTCTCTCGATTCATAAATTGCACCCGATTAGTGTTTGGTCTTCAAGGAAAGTCGGCATTAATTCAAAAACTACAGATTGAACACTGCCTCACTGACAGCAAGTAGTGTCTGATGCCACATATGACTGAGAAATTTAGAGCACTGTGCTTTGCAAAGGTACATCACCCTCCCCCCACCACCACAACTCGTCAAAATGAGAAAGGATCCTTAAAAATTCAAGCACTGAGTTACTAGCCACATTAATCAAGTTGGCAAACTATTCCCAGGCGCAGGAGTCATTACAAAAGCAATTATCTTTCTAAAGCATCACGGGCTGGAGACATTTCTTATCAGCAGGCTGTCACGTTTTGCAAGGCCAGAATAAATGTGCCGCTGCTGAATGGGATACGGATGCTTAGTTATTCCAGCATTGCCTTTGCAATTACTCACCTCGCTCAAATGAATTTTTAATATCATTGACTTCAGCCTGTGATCCAGGAACTCGGAAGATCCCCTGATGCTGAAGACCTGGAGACAGTGTGGGGAAGAGAGATGTGAGAATGTGCCCGATTCGTGGCAATTGGTCAAATGTCAACATGTTGGTTAAATAAAAAATAGCAGTGACAACCTAGTGGGCACAGTGTCAGATACCAAGGGAACAATGTGAGACAGGAGCTGGGCTGGACTGTTTGGTTCCTCTGCTGTTCAACAAACCTCCTCTGACCATGACCTTTATCGTTGAGGAGGACAAAGGCGGTAAATGCACCACTTGCAAGTTGCCCTCCAAATTATACCTCGTCTTGACTTGGAAATACAACACCGTCTCTTTAGTGTGGCTGGGTCAAAATTGAGGAACTCCTTCTCTCATGGCATCATGGGTAAACCCGCATATACATGGTCTGCAGCGGTTCAAGAAGGCAGCTTACCACCAACTACTCCGGGGCAATTAGGGACGGGCAATAAATGTTAGCTCAGCCAGAAATGCCCACACCCCATGAACAAATTAAAAAACACTAGCTGGCATACATCTCAGCTCCTTCTCCCCATTACATATTCTCTAATGCTTTCCATCCCAAAAAATGTATCCATCTGATGTTTGAACATACATTCTGCTCTACAGAACTCCAAAGATTCACCATGATTTGAATTCTGATATCATTCCTGATCTCGGTCTCAAATGGCTGACCAGGAGGCTGTGCTTCTGGTTCCCAGTCTCTCGGCCAGGGAAACATTTTCTCAGCCTCTACCCTGTCAAAAAACTCCTTCAAAGGGTTCAATTCAATCACCTTTAATTCTTCTAAACTCCAGAGAATATAGGTCTAGTCAATCTCCCCTGAAAGGACCACCCTCTGATCCTCGGGAGTGTCCTAGTGAACCCTCATTGCCTCCATTCCAGGGAAAGTATGTCTTAATGTAGGCAAGAAGACCTTAACAGGAACATACCATATAAATTGATAAATCGCACGCAACTTTCCACAATTAGGGGAATGGCTTGTCCAGAGTCCTGGAAAAGGAAATTTGAAGGAGATTGCAATTATCTGTAGAGGTCACGTCTGATCAGAGCACAAATACAAAGAGTGTCTGCTGTCTACACGTCTTTAACCATCAGACGGACTAGACTGATTTCTCATTTCTGAGGTAGGTTCATGATACTGGGTGGGCAACATCTACAATCACTGCACCCCTGCACAGCGGAAGGCTCCATTGCATTTGGCCATGAAAAGAATCCCATTCACAGAATCAGCTGTGATACCCAGGCCTGGGCACCCACCAACAGGGTGTGTGGAGCACGTGCCCACCTGCTTGGCAGATTCTCGATCTGGACCGGATCACCGAAGGAAGGGTGGCACAGTGGCTGCCAGCCCAAACGGTGCTCCTGCAGGACTGGCACAGGGCTCAATACAGCAAAGACTCCAGGTCTCAAAGCGGCCATTCTCACGGCGAGAGGAGAATGACATTTAACATCGGACAAGATGGAACAAAAAGGAAGGAAAATGATAAATCATGCCTTGGTGAACTAAATGACAAACAAATGACAATGGTTAAAATATAACGTGGAGCCTCAATCTTCTTGATGGCATTATATCCTTGGACTTCGGCTTCATAAGAGGTTACACTTCACGCACTTGTAATCAGAAAAAGCATGATAATAGACAATAGGTGCAGGAGTAGGCCATTCTGCCCTTCGAGCCTGCACCACCATTCAATATGATCATGGCTGATCATCCTGATCATGCATGAGATAACAGACATTCTTTTTATTTGACTTGACTCACAGAAATTTGAGTTAGAAGCCTTGTTAATAAAAGAAGAAATGCAAGTAGGAAAATTAAACTGTGGAGAAGTTGAATGTTTGCAAGAGTCCAATGATTGAGGCAACTTTAAATTCCTCTCTGCTCACTCAGCACCAATCCACCATTCCCACTTTGTGAAATGTAATTAACAAAGGGAGAGGTGGGAGGTGGGTTTGATCTGAAGCTGATAACCTAGTTTCTCTCCCCAAGCAAGCTACCTGACCTGTCGAGTGCTTTCCAGGGTTTTGTGTTTTTATCTTAACAGCAGCTGTGGAATTATTGCTTTTCTTTAAGAAGCTGTTGCTATGCCGATACTCTTCTCCCAAGAAGTTTCTGAAACTAGAATGGAGCTGGGAGAATGGCAAAACATCCTCTGGGTTCAGTTCTGAAGCAACACTGGAACTATTTTGAAGTTTGAAGTACCAGTCTTACTCTGGTTAACTTGGCAGTGACTTTCTCCAATGAATAAGTGCCTTCTGGATATCAGTATCAGCTTCGGCAGAAGTAGATTTTGACACAATAGTCCTGGCAGTATCTGTGGAGACAGAGACAAAGCTAACGTTTCGTGTCTGGTACGAGTCTTCAGGAAAAGAAACGTTAACTCTGTTTCTCTCACCACAGATGATGCCAGACCTGCTGAGTTTCTCCAGCACTCTCTATGCTCTTTTCAGATTTCCACCATCCGTAGTATTTTGCCTTTATCTGATGCAATAGTACCCGACTTAAGAAGTTTGTCTCTGACTTTGGAAAAGTGACAAAATTCAATTGCGCGGTATTTTAACTAGAGTGCCCTTTGAGTCTCAGTAAACTGATGCAAACATTCTCGATTATAATTTGCTCATTCGCTGCATGTTAACCCAGGCAGATATGCCAAGCCCTTCACAATGGCACTATACCTGGTTTCTGGCGTGAGAATTTCTTCGACCTCTGATAGGAGCAGTGGTAAGAGAGGAGGGCGAAAAGGAAGATAGTGAGACAGGCAGCAGCAAATACAGTGAAGGTGCAAGACACAGACTAGGGCCCCCAGCCAGAGGTTTGAATATAATGGAATTCCTTCCGGGGGGGGGGGCAACTTTCTTGCACCCGCTTGAAATTTTAAAGAAACTAGCTCCCGCTGACTCAGCTTAGAGGAGCAAACCATTATATTCTGGCTAAAGACAAAGCAGGTGGTCAAAACAGGTTTGAATATAGAGGGGCTTTCCTCAACGTCAAGGATGTCATTGCTTATGGAGTTTGCCCAGCTCATTAAAAACACCAAGTATGCAGTTCAAATTCATCTCAATTTTGTGATTGACAAAGGGGGAAATGCGGACAGCAGCAAATCGAGTTTAAATCAAACTCCCTGTGATTTCTCCACAATTGAAAAGCATTGCAATTCTTGACTTGAGGAAGCAGGTTCTAAAACAGATGCACAGCCGGGGGCCCCAGGACAGAACGGAACGTAATGGCAATCCCTCACAATTCTGGATTTATAGAGACAACATTCATGTCCCAACGGCAAGGGCAGCAAAATGAGTGAGAGTGCCCTTCGAACATTTAACTCGAGGAACACACCATTACATTCCGACCGCTGAGGTTTAAAGTAAAGCTTCTCCACCACCATTACACTCGATGCCAGTACCTTGACAAACGTTTCCAAATCCCCATTAAATAACTTAGCATTATATTCTGATCGGGGCCTGGATTTCTTGGCTTTCTGAGGTTTAGGGGGCACATTTGGAGGCCTGAGGAGAGGACGGAACAGAGTTTGAAAACAACTTAGAAAAGTATCTGTCAATTTGGTGTGTCACCGGGAGCAACGTAAACCGTCGACATTCTGCCGTCATCAGACATTACCTGTGCAAGTTAGAAAACATAGGCATCCCAGAAAAAAGGACAGACATACAGTTTCAATCAAAACCAAAAGAACCGCGTATGCTGTAAACCAGAAACAAAAACAGAGGTTCCTGGCAAAGCTTAGTAGGTCTGGCAACACCTGTGGAGAGAAATCAGCGTTAACATTTCGGGTCTGGATTCTGAGGAAGGGTCACTGGACCCGGAACGTTAACTGTGATTTCTCTTCACAGAAGCTGCCGGATCTGCTGAGCTTTTCCAGCAACTTCTGTTTTCATTTCTGATAAAGTTTCAATCATTGGGAGATACACTGGGGACAATACACTAATGACCTTGCTTTCAAAGCATCATTGTGCAAGACATAGGGATTCTAATCCAGCGAGTGAACTGCAACGTGAGCCCAATCTTGTATTGACATTTAACTGACCTACAATCTATTAACAGTACGGCCTCTTAAACCCATTACAGGCAGTTCTTCCAGAACACAATAGTTGCAACCTCGTGCAACCTCGTGCAATACAAAAATTGTGCAATACAAACAGCATTTAAGTTATTGGTGATCTAATCACGTTATAGCCAACATGCAGTTTAACAGTTCGCGATTTTAAAACAGTATTTCCTATTCACCCAATCGCATTACAGTCAATTCACGTTAATGAAAGACCCGTTATAGCAGAACTGCCTGTACTTCACCCAGGTTTTGTGCACAAATAAACTAATCTTTCGATTGGGCTGTTTATCATTAAAATCCCAACAGATCCAAGCTCGAGATATATGGTTTTAACCACAGAATGTGGGGAAATAGATGGTGGCATCTTGAAAAATGTCCATATTACAGAGAAGGTTGTGCTGGATGTCTTAAAACGCATAAAAGTGGATAAATCCCCAGTATCTTAGAACTCTATGGGACTTAGGGAAGTGATTGCTGGGCCCCTTGCTGAGATATTTGTATCATCGATAATCACAGGTGAGGCGCTGGAAGACTGGAGGTTGGCTAACGTGGTGCCACTGTTTAAGAAGGGTGGTAAGGAAAAGGAGGGAACTATAGACCGGTGAGCCTGACATCGGTGGAAGGCAAGTTGTTTGAGGGAATCCTGAGGGACACGATTTTCATGCATTTGGAAAGGGAAGGACTGATTAGGGAGAGTCAATATGGCTTCATATGTGGGAAATGTTGTCTCACAACCTTGATTTGAATTTTTTTAAGAAGTAACAAAGAGGACTGATGAGGGCAGAGTGGTGGACGTGATCTATATGATCTTCAGTAAGGCGTTCAACAAGGTTCCTCATGGTAGACTGGTTAGCAAGATTGGATCTCATGGAATACAGGGAAAACTAGCCTTTTGGATACAGAATTGGATCGAAGGTAGAAGACAGAGGGTGGTGGGTGGAGGGTCGCTTTTCAGATTGGAGGCCTGTGACCAGTTATTGTGTCATAAGGATTGGTGTTAAGTCCACTGCTTTTCGTCATTTATATAAATTAGGAACATAGGGGGTGTAGTAATTAAGTTTGCAGGTGACACCAAAATTGGAGATGGAGTGGACAGTGAAGAAGGTTACTTGATCAGAGGGGCCAATGGGCTGAGGAGTGGCAGATGGAGTTTAATTCAGATAAATGTGATGTGCTGCATTTTGGAAAGGCAAATCAGGACAGGACGTTTACACTTAATGGTAAGGTCCTGGGGAGTGTTGCTGAATAACTAGACCTTGGAGTGCAGGCTCATAGCTCCTTGAAAGTAGAGTTGCAGGTAGATAGGATAGTGAAGGTGGTGTTTGGTATGTTTTTCTTTATTGGTCAGAGTATTGAGCACAGGAGTTGGGAAGTCATATTGCAGCTGCACAGGATGCTGGTTAGGCCAGTTTTGGAATATTGCGTGCAATTCTGGTCTCCTTCTTACTGGAAGGATGTTGTGAAACTTGAAAGGGTTCAGGGAATTTTTACGCGGATGTTGCCAGGGTTGGAGGATTTCAGCTATACTGAGAGGTTGAACAGGCTGGGGCTGTTTTCCCTGGAGTGTTGGAGTAAGCCAACCCCATTGTCACCCACTCATTGTCCCCATCATCAGCTTTTCTCCCTTCCCGGCTTAGAATCAACCATCCCCCTGTCCTTCTCTCTCTGGGCTCTGTCTCCACTTGTCCTCTTACTCCTTCCACACGTCCCACCCCTGATTATCATGATAAATACCACCTTTTCCTATCAGTTTTAAAGAATGGCCGCCGGACTCGAAACTTTAACTCTGCTTTCTCTCTCCACATATACTGCCAGACCAACCGAGCTTCTCCGGCAATGTCTGTTTCTGCTTCAGTTTTCAGTATTTGCAGTTCTTTGTCTTTTAGGTCAGAAGGTGACAACCAAGAGACCACAGCAGAGGCATTAGAATCAATCCTATTCCTTAGTTTTTAACCACAATAATTCTCTCAATGAGGATTTCCATTTGATGCTCCCTCAGATTGACTGTCTCTGGCAGTGGACCAGGGGCAGGTGACCTGAGCAGCTAAGCACACTGAAGCTCACTGATTGATGAAACCACACCACAGTGTTAGTACCTATTGTCCTTTCCTGATTCTTCCAGAGTTACAGAGTCAGAGTCATACAGCACAGAAACAGACCTTCGAAGCAACCAGTCCATGTCAACCATAATCCCAAACTAAACTAGTCCCACCTGCCTGCGCTTAGCCCATATCCCTCCAAACATTTCTTATTCACGTACTTATCCAAATGTCTTTTAAACATTGTAACTCTATTCAAATCCACCACTTCCTCAGGAAGTTCATTCCACACACAGACCACTCTGTAAAACAAAACTGCCCCCATGTCTTTTCAAAATCCTTAAAAATATGACCCCTAGCCTTGAAATCCCCCACCCTAGAGAAAAGACACCTGCCATTCACCTTATCTATACTCCTCATAATTTTATAAACCTCAATAAGGTCACCCCTCAACCGCCCATGCTCCAGTGAAGAAACCTCCCAGCCTCTCCTTATAACTCAAACCCTCCATTTCCAGCAACATCTCTTCTGACCCCTCTCGAGCTTGATAATATCTTTCTTATACTGAAAATGTGTTGCTGGAAAAGCACAGCAGGTCAGGCAGCATCAAAGGAACAGGAGAATCGACGTTTCGGGATTCCTGAAGAAGGGCTTATGCCCGAAACGTCGATTCTCCTGTTCCCTGGATGCTGCCTGACCTGCTGCGCTTTTCCAGCGACACTTTTTCAGCTCTGATCTCCAGCATCTGCAGCCCTCACTTTCTCCTCAATATCTTTCCTATAACGGGGTGACCAAAACTGGACACAGTACTCCAGAAGAGGCCAATTATAAGTGAGCAGGTAAATATCTAAAAGGTGATTCCAGATGGAAGACACATAACAGCTTTTCACCAGGGTCTTAACCCCATCCTTCTTTCTTAGCGAATGTGACTCCTCTCATCTGGTTTGAACCCATTGACAGTATTCAGAGTGAGAAAACACCTCCAAGCAGGAATCTCTCTTCTTGACCCACATCCATCACCAAGGGATTAAAACCTTTGCTGCCCCGTCTTCACCCCTCACCGAGTTTCTCACATGATCCAAAACACATTGCATTGTTGAACATGGGCACTAATGGCAGCCAGTTCTGTTTCACATGGTCTCTCTCAAACCACACCACTTCCATACTGCCTGGACAAACCAGAATATCCTACAACAACTGCAAGATTGGAGCATTCACCTTCAGCCCTACAGCACAATTATAAATCACTGGAACAACGAGCTGCAAAGCCAGTGCAAAACACCAATGTCATGAGATGATGTATCTCAAGTTCTGTTGCCAACAGCACTAACATAACATTTTTGCAAACCCAGTCAGTTTATATTATGGGTTCAGCAACACAGATACAGCAAATGTGAAATATACCAGGATCTCCAGTCCCAGTTTCGACAGAGTGCAATACAACACATGCACCCACAAATATACATGTGTAGGAGAATATATATGCGGGTGCACAAAACAAGCGCACACAGCCACGTATGGACACACGTGCACACACAGACACATGGATACATGCACATACACACACACACTATTGCATGGTCACATGCAAGCACAGACCTAGGAATGTGCATGCACAGGCATATGAAAATACACACAAACAGGCTTGCACACTGACACATGGACACACACACACACAGAGACACAAATATGCAGACAATTACAAAAAAAACACTCAATCACACAGTAACACGTGTGCAGAGAGATGCACACACAGTTACGGGTGCGATCAAACAGGCAGCTTTAAAGTTCCCCAAAGAAATGAGTGTGACCTTTTTCCTACCTTGTGGTCATGAAGTCACTCTTCTGGCCTAAAGAAACAAGGAAAGAGACTTTGTTTGTGGAGTTGTGTTGGACATACAGGAAGCTGTTGAGGGACAGAGTGACTGGCCCAGACCTTGCGTCCTAATCAGCAGATTAAAAAGTCAGGCTTTGAAACATTGACAAGTGGACCCGTGAGAGATCATCTGTTTGGGATTGGAAACCCGATTTCCAACTCTGACCGGCAAAACGATACACTCTTACCTTTGGAGGTGATCCCCACGTGGCCCACCGTGCTGACAGCCTTCCTTGCTGCAGCAGACCAGGCCAGGCCAGCGAACCACACAGCCGGGAGCAGACTGCATTGATGTTGGGACCACACTAGCTCCTGCCAATGTTAGCTCCCACACTATAGGAGTACGTCGGGTGCCAGATGGGTGAGGGGGATAGGTAGGATGCTAAGTGGATGAGGGGTGTAGGTAGGGTGCTAGGTGGGTAGGATCCCATGTGGGAGGGGAAAATAGGTAGAGTGCCAGATGAGTGAAGGAGGCAGGAAGGGTGGCAAGTGGGTGAGGGAGTTAGGTAGGGTGCCTGGTGGGTGAAGGGGTTAGGTAGGGGGCCTGGTGGGTGAGGGGGTTAGGTGGAGGGCCTGGTGGGTGAGGGAGGTAGGTAGGGGGCCTGGTGGGTGAGGGGGTTAGGTAGGGTGCCTGGTGGGTGAGGAGGTTAGGTAGGGGGTCAGATGAACAGCTGAGTGTTTAAATCAGAATAGGGATTGGGTCATTGGGGTGGGAGGAATGTGGAAGTGATCAGAGTGGGTCCAGTCATCGGAGAGTGACCTTGGGGAATCGGGATGGGGGTTGGCGGTTGGATTTGGTGCAAGCCCCTGGCAGGGGGAGTGGGGGGAGTGGAGTCAGTCTGAGTGGCTTTGGACGTGGGCAGAGGATGTCATGAGGCGTGTTTGATGCCAGTTTAACTGTTTGCCAGGAGGGTGAGGGCAGGTCTTGCTTCCTCTAAAGCTTCCTGGTGAGCTACTAAAGGTAAGTGAGGCAGAACCCTCCTAAAGTCTCCGACTCTAACTCTGAGTTGGGGGCTCTTGGAGGTGGGGGGGGGGGGGGGGGGGGGTGGTTCCAGGAGCCTGGAAATTGCCCATTTGGGGTTTCAACTTCCCAGGCTATTCGGACCTCTGACTGTTTCAGAGGCACAGCCTCAGGTCACCTGGAATATCTTGTCACACTGACTCTAACCCAGGCTGTTGCAGAAAATGCTATTTAAAGGAGAATTAAAAAGACCTTCTTGTATATGTGGATGGAAGATTATTAAATGTGTCAGCCAACATCTCACCGAAACCAGATCATCTCTCCCACTGCTTCGATATGTCCAATTTCATCAATAGAATTTAATCTAATGCAGCTAACAATTGAGGCTTTTACATTTTCCAAATTAAATGGAGGAGAAACTAGCACTGAGCAAATATCTTTTCAGTTCCATTTTATTAAGAAAGAGCAACACAATTTGATTTTGGGGTGAATACCATTTACAAAACCAGCTGCCGTAAACGCTGAGAGGCATTTAAAGGAAGTATAAAATTGCTTTTAAATTGGGTTTAGAGGGGTATTGGTGAGGCTGGTCCCAATACTGTAGCAAACAATCGCTTGAGCATGTAAGATGACTCAAGGGAGAGATCTCCCTGCAGTGTTTAGGTTAAAGTATTCACTAAAACCTAGCTCCTGTCTAGGGGCAATGGAGGTTGAAGCAGTAAACGGAGTTGAAAGAGAGGTTGGCATGTGTTCTAATCAAATGGAGTTGGGGGGCTGAATGGCCTCATTTTCATCTTGCAGAATCACAGCAGTGTTATGGCACAGAGGGAGGCCATTCAGCCCCAGTGTAGCCATGCCGGATGCAACTTTGGGAAGACCCATTTTAAAGAAGAACAACAAACTGGGACTTGGCGTATCTTGCCATTTTGCGATGCTGCTGACACCGGGAGCTGATGGCACTCCAACCGGCATAAAAGGAGAGAGCACGAGAGAGACAGAGAGAGAGAGAGAGAGCAAGAGAGAGTGCGAGCAAGAGAGCGCCGCAGCTCCAGACCACAGCAGCTTACCCTCCCCCAGCGTGCGGTGTAACACGTCGTGCTTAGCTTGCAGCTTCATGATGAGGTTGCTCCCCTCGAGGTACTCTTTGAGTTTCTGTTGAGAACAGAGACAATGTGTGAACCATAGACCATAGAACATTACAGCGCAGTTTAGGCTCTTCGGCCCTCGATGTTGCGTCAACCTGTGAAACCAATCTGAAGCCCATCTAACCTACACTATTCCATTATCATCCATATGTTTATCCAATAGGAGAAAGTGAGGACTACAGATGCTGGAGATCAGAGCTTAAAAATGTGTTGCTGGAAAAGCGCAGCAGGTCAGGCAGCATCAAAGGAGCAGGAGAATCGACGTTTCGGGCATAAACCTGAAGAAGGGCTTATGCCCGAAACGTCGATTCTCCTGTTCCTTTGATGCTGCCTGACCTGCTGCGCTTTTCCAGCAACACATTTTTTAAGATATGTTTATCCAATGACCATTTAAATGCCCTTAAAATTGGAGAGTCTACTACTGTTGCAGGCAGGGCATTCCACGCCTCCACTACTCTCTGAGTAAAGAAACTACCTCTGATCTCTGACCTATTTCTATCACCCCTCAATTTAAAGCTACGTCCCCTCATGCTAGCCATCACCATCTGAGGAAAAAGGCTCTCACTGTCCACTCTATCTAACCCTTTGATCATCTTATATGTCTCTATTAAGTCACCTTTTAATCTTCTTCACTCTCATGAAACAGTCTCAAATCCCTCAGCCTTTCCTCTTAAGACCGTCCTCCATACCAGGCAACATCCTGGTAAATCTCCTCTGCACACTTTCCAAAGCTTCCACATCCTTCCCATAGTGTGGCAGCCAGGACTGTACACAATACTCCAAGTGTGGCAACAGCAGAGTTTTGTACAGCTGCAACTAGTCCACTTTGGCGCTGCCCAGCCCCAAGAGGCAAGAATACGCACCATGAAATAGAACTGCTCGGTTTCTTGCTGATTGGCTCGTCTCTTTGCAATGCTTGGCTTGCTCAGGTAAGTTTCGGACACCGTGGATTTGACAGACTCTGTTGAGCGGCTGTGCTGGAAACACTCTGAGACATCATAATCCTCAATAGTCACCATGTCCTGTATCGTCTGCAGAGTTGCTTCCATCGTCTTTTTAACCTAGAGAGAGTTCGAAAAGCTTACAATCCTGCCGTTTCACTTCAGCTCTCCCAAAGCGCTCGACTCCCAACTTCAGCAAGGGTCATTCTTGCTAGAAGAGAGCTCAATAGGAGAGATACTGAGAGGTTGCGTCTCCGCAGGCCAGAGAGGTCACAACAAGAGGGCACTTGGGGGTAAGGGTGGGGCCATTTTGGACTGAGAGGAGGAGAAAATCTCTTTGTTCAAAGGGCTGTGAAGCACTAGAATCTCCTAGATTAAATTCAATTTTGGACACTAAAGAAATTGGAAAAAAATGGAAAAACAGGATGGGGAAGTGAATTTGAGGAAGACAAACATCAAAAATCCTATTGAATGGAGGCTTGATGGGCCAAATTGTGTAAGTCAATTAGTATTTGTCTATATATAGTTGAAAAGTGTGGTGCTGGCAAAGCACAGCCAGTCAGACAGCATCCGAGGAGAGTCGATGTTTCGAGCATAAGCCCTTCATTCAGGAAGGGGTACATATAGTGCCTCAGGATATTTTAGGTCAGAGGTTTGGTTTGTCAGATTCAACATATTTAATGTAGAAGACCATCTTTAACTCCTTACAGGGGACAACAGGTTCTTAGTGGCAACGCCCAAAGAATGGACACCATAAGCTTTCAACTCTGGATTTGAGGGAGGAGACTGAGGGGGACTGATTGAAGAATTCCTTCCCTATTGGCATTGTGGGTCCACCTACAGCACATGGACTGCATTGGCTCAAGATGGCAGCTCTCACCACCTTCTCGAGGACAACTTAGGGAGAGGCAATAAATGCTGGCCCAGCCAGTGTCACCCACATCCTGTGAATGAATTTTAAAAAAATCTGGCTGGGGAAAACAGCATCAAATGATGGAGGGAAGGCAGTGGCTGAAGAAGATGGACAGATAGAGGTACCACGGTGAATCGAGGGTCAAAAGTGGGTAGTATGGAGTTTGAGAACTTGGCTGCATGAGATGAGAGATTGTTTTTAGCCCCACCCACAAACGACAGATGTGAGTGGAAGTGGAGTTGAAGAACAGTTGGGAAGGTGTTGGGTGGAGAGAGTCTTGGGTTAATACCTCAGAGAAAACCCTCAACCTGAAGAACATTGGGGAGGGGGCAGATGGAGTCAGGTGGGGGGAGGGGGTGATCTGGCTGGGAGGTGGGTCTTCTCCCAGTTGAGCCGAGCTGCTACCTGCTTATCTCATCCATGATGCTTGTGGGATAGTGACAGGGTCCCTACCTCTGAGCCCAGAGGCCTGGGTCCAGGTCCATGGGTATGCAATAATATCACTGATTACAAAATATCTAAAAAGGCAGAAAACAAAGCAAAACAAAAACCTGTCAACACGCACATCATTGTGGGGCTTGCCAGGTGGAGAAACAATTAGATGAGACACAAACAAATGTTTTTTTCCAGTTCATAGAAGATTAAATGTGCTTTTATTCCTCCAGTTTAATATGGGTAATAATTTAGAGAAAACAGAGATTTGTGTCGAATTTACAGTTTTGCAGATTTGTAGAAATCTGATGGACAATTTGAAGATACCCCACCCATCTTTATCTTACAAATACTGAAGCCAGTTTGTCATCTGATTTATTCATTATTAAAAATGAATTGGAAAGGCAAATCTTTACAGAAGGCAGCAAATTCTGTCCACCTAGAACATGGAATGCAAGTTCTCAAACTAACTGGATTGTGAAGGGCGATGAATGAAAAATTGCTAAGATGGGTATGTCACCCACCCAATAAGAGAGAACTATATTGTCTGCCATCTCTTCTCTACGACAGAAAGGAATTCTGGGAGGAATTGAGGAAGGATGCATAGGCTTGGGAGAGAAGGACCACACAAAGGATTGATGAGAATGGGTTAAGGGGCTTAGGGTTCAGCTACAAGGATAGGTTGGAGAAGCTCTGATGGTTCTCATTGACAATGGAGAGACTGAGAGGAAATGTGATTGAAGTATCCAATGTCATAATGGTCTAAAAAGTGTAGATAAAGAGAAACATGTTTCCATTTTTCATGAAGATTCATGAAGCAGAGGTCAAAAATGTAAGGAATTTCCAAAAAGAAGAAGAGACAAAACTGAAGGATGGAGTTTGGTTTTAATGCAACAAATGGTTAAGATCTGGAATGCACTGAGTCAGTGGGATGGGAGGCAAATTGCATTGTGGTTAATCACAGGAATTGGATAGCCACTTGAAGGGAAAAAAAGTTGAAGGAATGCAAGGAAAGGGCCATTGAGGGGGAAAGAGCTGCATTGAACCCATTTTGATTCTCCACGACCAATGAGTTGAGAGAACACAAGGAACCACTTTGAATCTATCGCTTAGAACTGGTTCACATGAATGAACCATGGTGGTTCAGTGGTTAGCACTGCTGCCTCACAGTACAGGGGATATGGGATCAATCCGACCCTTGGGTGTTTGCCTGAGTGGAGTTTGCACATTCTTCCCGTGTTTGCTCTGGTTTCTTGCCACAGTCCAAAGATGTGCAAGTTAGGGTGGATTGGCCATGCTACATTGCCCATAGTGTTCAGGGATGTGTAGGTTAGGGGCATTAGTCAGGAGTAAATGTAGAGTAATAAGGTAGGGGGATGGGTCTGGTTGGGTTATTCTTCAAAGGGTCAGTCTGGACTTGTTGGGCCGAAGGGCCTGTTTCCACACTGTCGGGATTCTGTGAATCTTAGAGGAATCGTATCTCTGAAATGCTGGATAATGCTCTGCTGGATTAGAGTATGATTGTGAAACAATCCAATTTAAACTCGAGTCTTAAGATGGCTTGGGGGCTGGGTGTAGAGGGGCAAGGAAGGGGACTTTTCCAAAACCCTGACTTTTGAAGATTGCTCACTGTGTCCTGGTGCAACAGCAATGGCCTGTATTTATCACCCGACAGCGCAGGAAACGATGAAGGGGCTGTTGCTGGGAGGAGCTCAAGCTGAGTCCCCGGGCACTGAGCCTGAATCTATCACCTCCTGCTCCAAAGGCGAGGCACAGGAAACCAAGCCAACGCAGTCATGAGCAACATGACAGCTTTATGTCCTCACCATTCTCAATGCTGAAAGCATTCCTCGGAGTTTATTTTTAATCAAAGGAATTGGGTGGTGACTACAGTGTGGCCACAGAAAGAGAAAGACCGAGAGAGAGAGAGAGAGAGGGAGGGAGAAAGAAAGAGAAAGAGAGAGAGAGAGAGAGAGAGAGAGGGGGGAAGGGAGGAAGAGAGGGAGGGAGGGAGGGAGGAAGGGAATGTGGGGGGGGGAGGGACAGAGAGTAATAGACAAAGAGAGACAGTAACAGAGAATGGGGGGGGGGGGGTGCAGACAGACACAGCGAAGAGGACAGACAGACAGACAGACAGACAGAGAGAGAGCGTGTCCCCTTGTCAGAAAATGGCAATTTATTTTAAAAACTGTAAAATATTATAGTTGGAGTACCACTGGGACAATGAAAATTGAGGGAGTTCAGAAAGTCTGAATGCAGACTCTTCCGACAATTTGGAACTCCAAGCCCCATGTGTGTATTTGCAAATCATGGCTTTAACAGAAGACATCTGGAAAATGAGGGTCCAAATGATAACTTAAGAGTTCCAGTCAAGTCCGACATGCTTAGAATCCACACAATTCAACAATGTACAATATATTGCCCATTGTTCATAAATTTTCAGAAGAAGTTCCATACAAGAGACAACTTCCTTTGCTAAAATTGGCAACAATCAGAAAATCACAACCCTACTCATAACAGATCTCTGGCCATTTCCCCAGATGTCTTACATTAGGTCGAGATTGCAAAACATGCTGGAAGAGTTCCGAGTATTATCCTGCTTTTTTTTCAAGCAGCTGCTATTTCCACAAGAACAGATACACGAAGGGGAATTTCATTACTCATTGTTGGATTCCGTTTACTAAGGGACGCTAGGATCAAGATGCAGCAAAATGCATCGACGTTATCACCAATGCACCACAACAACATACCTCCTCGTTTTCAATCTTCAGGGTGGTCAGTCGTGATTGCAGCTGTTGATATCGGAGCATCAGCTCAGACTGCACGGGTTGCTGAGCGCTAACCTGGCAAACCTAATAATCAAAAGTATCACCATAAGCCTCCAAAAATACTGGTCAAACCATCGAAACGCAACTAAAGAGAGCAAGCGAGTTACACACCTTCCAAACTGTCTGTGCCCTCTCTTCTGAAAACTCTAAATGATGTTCAGGGCCACCTTCACTGCTGCTAATCATGACACTTGCCCATAGTCTGCAGGGCATAGCCTTGACTCTGATATTTGACCCAGTCTTCCCTGGAGTCCCCAGTCATCATAGCGATCCATGATCGTGCATTTTCCAATAGTGGATTATTCAATATTGACCCAAACCTTCCGCTTTACTTTCTGGCTCATGAGGGCGGCACAGTGGCTCAGCAGTTAGCACTGCTGCCTCACAGCGCCAGGGACTTGGGTTCAATTCCAGCCTCGGGTGACTGTCTGTGTGGAGTTTGCTCCAGTTTCCTCCCACAGTTCAAAGATGTGCAGGTTCGGTGAATTGGCCATGGGAAAGGCAAGGGATAGGATACGGAAGTGGGTCTGGCTGGGATGCTCTTCACAGGGGAGATGTGATCAATGGGCCGAATGGCCTGCTTCCACACAGTTGGGATTCTACGATCCTACCTATTTGAGCTCTGGTTAGTTCCAGTTAACTTAGTGCTGAGCACAGTGGTTAAAGAATGCCTTTGTTCCACACTGGACTGTGTATTCAGCAACAGAATCAATCAATCAATCTCCTGTACACCTGGCAAACATATTTAAAAGCTCTACCTTTGTGGTTTGCTTAATCAAAACTCAATGTACAAAATTCATCCAGGGTTTGACTGGGTAGAATAGCAGAACAGGCTCAAGGGACTGTGTACTTCTGCTCCTCGGAACAGGAGAAGGCCATTCAGCCCCTCAAGCATGTTCCGCCATTCAATGTATCATGGCTGATCTGTGGCCTAACTCCATATATCTGCCTTTGGCTCATACCCTTAATACCTTGGCTTCACAAAAATGTATTTATCTCAGATTTAAATGTAACAATGGATCCAGAATCAACTGCTGTTTGTGGAAGAGAGTTCCGACACTCTATCACTGTCGAAGTACTTCCTAACTTCTCTCCTGAATGGTCTGGCCCTAATTCTCTGACTACACCAGCAGGTTCCATAATCTCCAACCAGTGGAAATAGTTTCTCTTTATCAACCCTGTCTTTTTCTGTTGATATCTTGAAGACTTCAATAAGAATATTCCTTAACCTTTTAAATTTTAGAGAAATCAGGCCTAATTTGTATAATCTCTCCACAGAATCTAACCCCTCAATTCCAGATATCGTTCTTGTAAACCTCATTATACTTCTTCCAAGGCCAATATCTCCTACCTTAGGTGTGGTGTCTAGATTTGCTCACGGTAATCCAAGTGGGGTCTAACCAGGGTTTTGTATAACTGCAGGCCATATATCAAAGGAGAGATGCGCTGGCGTTGGAGGAGGTTTTCTAGAATGATCCGGGGGATAGAGGGCTTGACATACGAGGAGGAGTTGAGGACTTGTGGTCTGTACTCAATGGAGTCTAGGAGGAGTGGGGCATCTGACTGAAACTTATAGGATACTGAGATGCCTGGATAGAATGGTCGTGGAGACGTTTCCACGTGTAGGAGAGACTAGGACCAGGGGGCACTGCCTGTGGGTGAAAGGGTGACCCTTTAGAACATAGATAAGGAGGAATTTCTTCAGCCAGAGGTGATTGATCTGTGGAACTCGTTACTGCAGAAGGCTGTGGAGGCCATGTTATTGAGTGCATTTAAGACAGAGATAGATAGGTTCTAGATTAATAAGGGGACCAAGGGTCATGGGAAGAAGGCAGGAGAATGGACTTGAGAAATATATCAGCCATAATTGAATAGTGGAGCAGACCTGATGGGCTGAATGGCCTAATTATATACTCCTATATCTTATGAACTTATGCAGCATAACTTCTGCATCCTTGTACTCCATTCCTCTAGATAAAAAGGCTAGCATTCCGCGTGCTTCCTTGATTATTTGCTGCACCTATGTGACATTTTAAGGATATATGCACCTGAATCCCCAATTCTCTTTCAACATCATGGCACTTAACTTCATACAGTCTTGAAAATGCGGTTCATATTGCATATGTTCACATTTATGATAATGTTGATTGCTGCGTTCCCTGATACCTTATAAATAAACCATCATCATTCTTGGTTACACTTTAAGCACCTTTTTTTAAAAATAGAAAACAGAGTTGTTCAATCATGCACAGAAGGCAAAAACCCATTCCTAAAGTGTAAGTTTTGTAAAATATCCACAAACCTCTTTTCACAACTAATGATCAGCACACTAACACAATAAAAATGCAATTAGAACACAAATCAAATCATGATTCATTGAGTTTCAGAGCTGTCAGCCTGGTTCAATTTATACTTTGTTCAGTTAAGCGCAAGTCAATTACATCCTGGCATGTTTGTCCTTAATATATAGTCTTTGTCCAGGTTCTACTTTCACCAGTTTTAAAGTATTTATGTTCTCCTTTGAAGCTTGAAGATTCCTGGAAATAAGCTTTGGATTTATTTTTTACGAAAAATTTAGGTAACACTGAATATTGATGGGACACAACAGCAACTTTCAACATGCTAATGAGACTAAAAATATAACATAAAAATGTTATTGCTCATCTTTGAAGATGCACATTCTTCAGACAGAAGCTGTCTCAATAAGGGCAGTACGGTGGCTCAGTGGTTAGCACTGCTGCCTCACAGCACCAGGATCCCAGGTTCGATTCCAGCTTCGGGCAACTGTCTGTGTGGAGTTTGCACATTCTCCCAGCGTCTGTGTGGATTTCCTCTGGGTGTCCAGTTTCCTCCCACAGTCACAAAGATGTGCAGGTCAGGTGAATTGGCCATGCTAAATTGCCCACAGTGTTAAGTACATTAGTCAGAGGGAAATGGGTCTGGGTGGGTTACTCTTCGGAGGGTCGGTGTGGACTAGTTGGGCCGCAGGGCCTGTTTCCACACTGTGGGAAATCTAATCCTATCATAACCACATTTAAGATAAAAAATCTTACCACCCGAGCGTGTGTTGGTCTCCCCATTGGAGCCCAGCTTTCAGTTTAAACTGCTTCATTACAGAATTGGTCTAGGATTACCCTCGTCAGGGAATCTCACCCACTCACTGGGTTGGACTCAGACCATCACTGCAGGATGGCTGTAGGGTCACTCCAAAGTGAAGCCACTTCAAAGATACGCTATGCTAATACAGTGAAGACTCTCACCATCGAATGATTACCGCATCTTGACTGAGTGGGTTCTCTGCAAGAGCGATTTAGCTAGTTCCACTCTCTCGTCTTTTCCCTGTGCGAAGTTTGCATCTTTACACCTCCCTATATTTTTGATTGTGAACTGAAAGGGGAAAGGATATGGTGATGTCAAAGGACGAATCGTTTGGAACCCCCAGACAAATGTTCTGAGGACATGGGCTAAAATTCCACCAGATGGTGATATTTGAATTCAGTGAAAATCTGGAGGAAGTGGGGGTGAAGGTGTGGGGGAGAGAAGGCTTGTGGAGAGTGAAGGTAGTGTCCCTTCAGGGAAAGAAATCTGCCATCCTGGTTTGGCTGACATGTGACTCCAGACCTAAAGTGACATGGCTGACTCTCAACTGCCCTCTGGGCAATTAGTAATGGGCAGTAAAAGCTAGCTGGTCAGTGCCACACACATCCTGTGAATGAATTTTAAAAAGAAAGCCCAGGGTTCCACAAACCTTTTTTAAACTGTTTTCGCAACCTGCCCTGCCATCTCCAACTTTCTGAACAACTCAATGAAAAACAACAGGCAACTGGTCAGCTGTGGTAAAAATGCAAGTTAAAAAAAGACCCGGCCTCATTCCTTGGACTGAGGTTGTGTGCGAGGTAATAGACTCAAGGTGACTGGAAAAAGAAAAATATTTTAAAATCGCAACACGTTATAGTCTACACTGTGTTTGAGTCAGAGATGAGAGCAGGTTCGATAACAATGTTGAAAAGATTGAAGGTAAAGTTAGGGCAAGGCTGTGGGGAAAGAGCCTGATCTTCGGGACAACAGTTGGGTGGACCCTTGAGTAAACCCTTCCCATTTCTGGTTGGGCAACTCTGGAATTCATCGCATATTCTCGCACGGAATTCTGGTCCCAGGGAACGTGGTTTCCTGGGGAGTAGTTAAAATCGCTTGTTCAATCCAGTGGGCAAGCTCCTAAATGTGATCAACCTGGAGTTTGGCAAATGCACGCTTTCCTGGATATGTTTGGTGGATCTCAAGGATAGACTATTCTGAGATTTATTGGACATGGATAACAGGAAAGTACAGGAGGAGGCCATTCAGCCTATTAAGTGTGCAGATGTTCTCTCCTACCCCACTCCGTGCTCTTTCCCCACAGCCTTACCCTAACTTTACCTTCAATCTTTTCAACATTGTTATCGAATCTGCTCTCATCTCTGACTCAAACACAGTCTAGATTATAACGTATTGCTTTTTAAAAATATTTTTCTTTTTCCAGTCTATTACTTCTGGATTTTTCCACCGATAACTACTTCTCCTTTACTGTAACGAAACTGTGAAGTACTGTGTGACATCCTGAGCTCACTAAAGGTGCAATACAAATAAAAATCCTTCCACCTGCATACTCCAGAACACTCCTGCCCTCTCAGGAGAATAATCCTAGCTTCACCTTTTTAAAAAAATTCTATCTGGTCAGATGTGTCATGACTGACCTCTGGAGCAGGTGGGATTTGAACCGTGACCTCCTGGGTCAGAGATAGGGACATTACTACATTGCTGCAAGAGTCCTTTGCATCTCAAATGGTAGATGTGTTCCTAATAATCCTGTTCAGCAATGTTATGATTCACCTCTGGAGTAGGTGGGGTTTGAACCGTCACCTCCTGGCTCAGAGGGAGGGACATGATCACTGCACCACACGAGCCCCTCAGCTTCACCTTGTACATTATCTGATTCCTATTCAGCAAGTTTCCAGTCACGGACGTCTTGGTTTCATGGCTACGCGGTTCACAGACAAGCAGAGAGTGATACTATTAACTGTAACAGAGCTCAATGTTCTGGGCCTACCTCATCTCCCATGTGTGGCTGGAAGTCGAATTTCACCGGTGGACAGAATGCTGTGTGATACATCTCCATAAACCGCTGCTTGTCACTGCGAGGATCCAAATTATCAACAGCGTTCTCGATGATGTCCAGGCCTTCATGCCTGGATGTTTCCAGGTTGTATTCAGCAGATAGGAATGTCCTCAGAGCTCTGTTTAGACTTGCATGGTACCCCAGGTCACAGCACTAGCACAGCGAGAAAGAGAAAGGCACCGTTAACAAGAACAATACAGCACAAGAACAGGCCCTTTGGCCCTCCAAAGCTGTACCGACACGCTTTGCCCTTTCCATACTAAAACCATTTCAACTCCTGGCATGGGTAGCTGAAGACAAATTACTCAGCACTGCAGCATCGAAAACCTCTCCTTCAACTCGAGCAATTTTCTTTAAAAAATGTCAACCATGCTTAGCAAAGAGGGAAAACGGGGAAAAACGAGAGCTATTTATAAAAGGTTATTTAATACAATCAACCAACTTGTTTCTCTGATGTCACAAAGCAGCTCGCAAGTCGCAGTTATTTAAAAAAGGTTGGAAAACTCTTGTTGATTATAAATACTCAGTGTTAAGAATCCAACAAAGCTTTGAAACCAGATGTTGCACAAAAGGCTATCTATACTTTCACAGAAATACCAGAACCAGTCCATGCTTTTCCCTAATTATTATATGGGGAGGGGAGCATGCACAAATGGTGAAGAACTAGGACAAGGTTTGGAAACTTTGCTTCTGAATTCTATTATAGAAAATTGAGAGCAGCAGATGATTGAAAAATGTAGCGAGTGTAAAATGTAGCAGGAATGCAGGCTCTAAACATTTACCCCAACGCACTCAATAAATCTTAATTTTGCACTCCTTCAGACAGTTCTTTGAAGGTTTTGTTTAAAACCAAATGAGAATTTTGGTGAACATCAACGGCTTTTCATCATCCATCATGAGGTCCAGTTTCTCTGCTCATCTTCCATCATTTCCCTTTGGAATCTTGCTTATCCCGCCACTGTTAATCTCACAAAGGATAGCAACCGGCCCATGACAACGTTTGCACTCCCCTTGTACCATCTCCCAATCTTTTCTCATCGAAGCCAACCACTGTAACAAAATGTCTCCAAGTTGGCGATGGAGTTGGACTCCTGAGCTGGAGCTCAACTACTATTTACGTTTTTTATCATGTTTTGTTTCCTTTATTTTTACCTCCTGTCTTCGGATGACATTGGTGACGTCCAGGATGAAAGCGAGTGTGGCACCCAGACCCCCAGCCGCAGCGCCTACCCGGATTCACGGCCTCAGCGTAAACTCCTAGCCTCAGCACTCACCCAGGCTCCCCCTGGCCTCAGTATGGACTCCTGGTCTCCGTGCTCACCTGGATCCCCAGCCTCAGCGCCCACGTGGTCTCTCCCGGTCTCGAGGTGAAGCTTGATGCAGTCTGGGTTTGAAGGGCTGTAATTCCGAACTCTCATTTCTCTACTTTTCTAATTTATCGCTTGACTTTTTATTTCTTTATTTTTCTATTTTTGTTCCCAGCAACCTAGGTACCCAAGATGGCCCCATAAGTGGCGACTTGTAAACTTTTCATTGTATTCATGTGAGTACATGTGACAATCAAGCTAATTCTTCGAATTCGAACTCTATTCTCTTATCCCTCATGTACATGACTAGCCTCCTCTTGAGTGCATCAATACTATTTACTTTAACCACTCTGTGGTAACATATTCCACATTCCCCATTACTGGAACTTGTTCTGAAATCCCTGTTGGATTTCTTGGTGACTTTGAGTGCGAGCAGCAGCTAAGGTAAGACAGTTTGTTTTAAAATTACTTACCGGTAGCGGGCAGCGGTGTTTTTTTTTTCTCTCTTTACAGAAAGAGCGGGAGCAGCAGGGGGAAGTGACGAAGACCAGAGGGGCAGCCGGGAAGGTTTTTTTTCCTTTAAAAGCGCGCAGGAGAAGAATGAGGCATGACTTAGGATGTGTGGCTTGGAAAAGTAAGCTTCAAGGCAAGGGCGTAATTGATATGTGGAGCTTGTTCAAGGAGCAACTACTGAGTGTCCTTGATAAGTATGTACCCGTCAGGCAGGGAGGAAAGGGTCGTATGAGGGAGCCGTGGTTTAATAAGGAATTGGAATCCCTTGTTAAATGGAAGAGGGCGGCCTATGTAAAGATGAGGCGTGAAGGTTCAATTGGGACGATTGAGAGTTATAAGGTAGCCAGGAAGGACCTGAAGAGAGAGCTAAGAGCAGCAAGGAAGGGACATGAAAGGTCCTTAGTTGGTAGGATTAGGGAAAACCCTAAGGCTTTCTATAGGTATGTCAGGAATAAAAGAATGACTAGGGTAGGAATAGGTCCAGTCAAGGATAGTAGTGGGAAGTTGCGTGTGGAGGCTGAAGAGATTGGGGAGACACTGAATGAATACTTTTCGTCAGTATTCAATCAGGAACAGGACATTGTTGTCAATGTGAATACTGAGTCACAATTAAGTAGAATGGATGGCTTTGAGGTATGTAGAGAAGAGGTGTTGGAAATTCTGGAAAGGGTGAAAATAGATAAGTCCCCTGGGCCTGATGGCATTTATCCTAGGATTCTCTGGGAAGCAAGGGAGGAGATTGCAGAGCCATTGGCCTTGATCTTTATGTCTTCGTTGTCTACAGGAGTAGTGCCAGAAGATTGGAGGCTAGCAAATGTGGTTCCCTTGTTCAAGAAGGGGAGTAGGGATAACCCTAGTAACTATAGGCCGGTGAGTCTCACTTCTGTTGTGGGCAAAATCTTAAAGAGAATTGTAAGGGATAGGATTTATGAACATCTGGATAGGAATAATGTGATCAAGGATAGTCAGCATGGTTTTGTGAAGGGCAGGTCGTGCCTCACAAACCTTATTGAATTCTTTGAGAAGGTGACTAAGGAGGTGGACGAGGGGAAAGCGGTAGATGTGGTGTATATGGATTTTAGTAAGGCGTTTGATAAGGTTCCCCATGGTAGACTACTGCAAAAAATACGGAGGTATGGCATTGAGGGTGAGTTGGAGTTGGATTAGGAGTTGGCTGGCTGGAAGAAGACAGAGGGTAGTAGTTGATGGCAAAGGTTCATCTTGGAGTGCCGTCACTAGCGGTGTTCCGCAAGATCTGTTTTGGGACCATTGCTGTTTGTCATTTTTATAAATGACCTGGAGGAGGGGTTAGAAGGTTGGGTGAGCAGGTTTGCAGATGATACGAAAGTCGGAGGAGTTGTTGACAGTGAGGAAGGATGTCAGGTTACAGCGGGATATAGATAAGCTGCAGAACTGGGCAGAAAGGTGGCAAATGGAGTTCAATGTAGCTAAGTGTGAGGTGATTCACTTTGGTAAGAGTAATAAAAAGATGGGGTACTGGGCTAATGGTCGGATACTTGGTAGTGTGGATGAGCAGCGGGATCTTGGTGTCCATGTACACAGATCTTTGAAAGTTGCCACCCAGGTAAATAGTGCGGTGAAGAAGGCATATGGCGTACTGGCTTTTATTGGTAGAGGAATTGAGTTCCGGAGTACTGAGGTCATGTTGCAGTTGTATAAGACTCTGGTGCGGCCGCATCTGGAGTATTGTGTGCAGTTTTGGTCGGCCATACTATAGGAAGGATGTGGAGGCACTGGAACGGGTGCAGAGGAGGTTTACCAGGATGTTGCCTGGTGTGGTAGAAAGATCGTATGAGGAAAGGCTGAGGCACTTGGGGTTGTTTTCATTGGAGAAAAGAAGGTTTAGGGGTGACTTGATAGAGGTGTACAAGATGATTAGGGGTTTAGATAGGGTCGACAGTGAGAATCTTTTTCCACGTATGGGGTCAGCTATTACAAGGGGGCATAGCTTTAAATTAAGGGGGGGTAGGTATCGGACAGATGTTAGGGGTAGGTTCTTTACTCAGCGAGTCGCGAGTTCATGGAATGCCCTGCCAGTAGCAGTGGTGGACTCTCCCTCATTATGGGCATTTAAGCGGGCATTGGATAGGCATATGGAGGATAGTGGGCTAGTGTAGGTTAGGTGGGCTTGGATCGGCGCAACATCGAGGGCCGAAGGGCCTGTACTGCGCTGTATTCTTCTATGTCTATCTCATAATGATGACCTGTGGTTATGCTCTTTCCCACAAGAGGAAGCATTCTCTCTATATTATTCATGCCATCAAAACCTTCCATAATCTTAAATACCTCTGTCAGGTCACTGCTCAGCTTTCTTCTTTCAAGGCAGAAGAGA
Source organism: Chiloscyllium plagiosum (assembly GCF_037043375.1). Lineage (NCBI taxonomy): Eukaryota > Metazoa > Chordata > Chondrichthyes > Orectolobiformes > Hemiscylliidae > Chiloscyllium > Chiloscyllium plagiosum. The sequence goes on along the minus strand of NW_028270157.1, from coordinate 13,629,145 downwards.
GCCAGCCTTTTTCGCTCCCTCTGGGGTGGCACAGTGGTTAGCACTACTGCCTCACAGTGCCAGGGTCCCAGGTTCAATTCCTGCCTTGGGCAACTGTCTGTCTGGAGTTTGCACATTCTCCCCGTGTCTGCGTGGGTTTGCTCCGGTTTCCTCCCACAGTCCAAAGATGTGCAGGTCAAGTGAACTGGTCATACTAAATTGCCCATTGTGTGATAGGTGCATTAGTCGGAGGGAAATGAGTCTGGGTGGGTTACTCTTCAGAGGGTCGGTGTGGACTTGTTGGGCCGAAGGGCGTATTTCCACACTGTAGTGAATCTAATCTCTTGTATTTCTGGTATTGGCCTTAAAAAAACACCTCCATGCATCAGCTCCAGTGCCTCTGTATCCTTTTGGTAATATGGACATCACAGCAGCACATCAGCACTGTGTGGTCAAGCCAAATACATTTAGTCTCCTTTCTTTTCAATTTCTTTGTTGAAAAAAATAAAGCCAGTGCCTTAATTGTTTCTCTTAAATTAACGGCATTGCTAATCTGCATGAGAACTTTTAGCAATTCTTTACTGTTCTGCCCTGACACCCGCTGAATTCAGGCACAGATGCAGCAATTTTATTAATAACCTAATCCACAAAATAATTTAGTAGTGAAATTCACAGAGTCTTACAAAACAGGCCATTCGTCCCATTAACTGACTCTTCTTCTGAGACAGAGTTTGAGTTAGGGTAGAGTGAGGGGTCCAAGTGAGCAACTCATTCAGTGAACAATTTCAGAGAAACAGAAATGGGCTGTTCAGTCCCTCAAATCCACTGCATCCATTTACTTTCAATACTGGCTGATCTGTATCTTGGTTCTGTTTAACTGCCTTAGGTCCTGCACCATTGTCACTCACCCGTGTTCACCGAGCTACATCAATACCTCGATTTTAGAATTTTCATCTTTGTTTTCAACTCCCTACAAAGTGCTTCACAATATTACTGAGACTCAATGAATACAATAACTTGGCCGAATGATTTGAGTCTTATGGGGTCCAATTTGACCTGAGCGTTCCACAGCCTCATGGAGATGGGAGCAGGCTAAAAGAAATTTCCATATTTCCACTCCCCTTAGTGTGGAAAATTGCTTGTTGATCCTCCGTCCAAATGGCCCAGCTCTGGTTTTACGATAAGTTGCACACCCCCCCATCGGTCTTTATTCTGTACAAGCAAGAGTAGGCCATTTGGCCCTTCAAGCCTGCTCCCCCATTCAATAAGATCCTGGCTGATCTGATTTTAACCTCAACTTGATATTCCTGCATGCCCCTGATAGATTTGATGGCAATTTCCTTCCCTAAAGGATATTACGGAATCAGATGGGTTTTTCCAACAATGAGCATCATTAGAACCTTAATTCCAAATTTTTTTTTGAATCCATGAGGCAAGATGGTGGCGGAGTAGGCTCCTTAGCTGAGCATATCTGCTTTGCATGTTTTTTGCCTTCTTTTTTCCTCTTTTTTTCTCCCCTCTTTCCTTATCTCCACTCCTGAAAAGGCATCGGTGATGAAGAGTTGAGCCAGCGTGGATTCCCAGCGTCCTCCAGTGATTCCTAGCACAGATTCCATGCTTTACAATGACTGTAATGCTGGATTTCACGTTTATTTCATTATTTTTCTATTTTATATCTAAGATTTTGTGCCTGGGTATCTTTATATCTAAGATGGTGCCAGAAACAGTGACACTTTTCGCTGTACTCAGGTATCCTTGACACTTGGGTACCAAGTGACAATCAACCCAATTCTAATGGATTTAAATTCCACCATCTGCCATGGCAGGATTTGAACCCGGATCTTGAACATTAACTGAATTTTTGGATTAATACTCCAGCGATAAAGACACTGCAGCACTCCCTCAGTACTTCCCTGTGAGCATCAACCTAGAATTCAAGACTCCAGTCTCTGGGGAAGAGGGACTGGTTCACAGAATGAATCGGTATTGGAGATCGGGTATAGTGACATTCAGCTCCCCTGCCTCCCCACTCCTTTAAAAGCTGCCCTTTTCCAATAGGGAAACTGATTTTGTCATTCATTACTTTTCTAAGTCGACTGTTTTTCTGAATATCACAGTTCCCTCCTGTTCTGAACCTGGGCAGACTACAACTCCTCCCACTAATAGATGATTTGCCATTGTTATGTTTCCAACCACCTTGACTGGGCACTAGGAATATTAGCTCGAAAGACTATTAAATTAAAGTTACAGCTCAGAATAGCTGCTGAGTGAAAAAATAAACCTGTGCACATCAGCAACTCGGAACCAGTCTAAAAGACAGATCTGGACCAGAGCTATTTGTAGACAGTGCCACGTGTTCGAAAGGGCTTCACATTATTCTGTCACTTGAAGCTGATTAACAGCAGGTAATTCATCAAGATTTTGCACCAGGCTGCAAGTTATTTCATTTTTTAAAAAGATATGTAGATTTAATTTTGACATGGAGGGGAGCTGAATGTCACTATACCCGATCTCCAATACCGATTCATTCTGTGAACCAGTCCCTCTTCCCCAGGGACTGCAGTCTCGAATTCTAGGTTGACTCACACAGTGTACTCCTGCAGTGTCATTGCATGGATATCATGATTTGGAGATGCTGGCGTTGGACTGGGGTGTACAAAGGTTAAAAAAATCACACACCAGGTTATAATCCAACAGGTTTAATTGGAAGCACTAGCTTTCAGAGCACTGCTCCTTCAGCAGGTAGTTGTGAAGGAGCAGCGCTCTGAAAGCTAGTGCTTCCAATTAAACCTGTTAGACTATAACCCGGTGTTGTGTGACTTTTAACATTGCTTGGATGAGATGTTAAAACGGGTGAGGGTGCAAAACGTGGAACTGTGTTGAAGAGATACACAGGCTTCTTTCTTTATCTAATTTCTTTACTTTTCTACTTCTGTAACTAAGATTTTGTACCTAGGTATTTTATACCTAAGCTGGTGGGTTATGTGGCGACATCATACTCTTGTACCCCAGACTTGAGTATACGTGACAAGAAAACCGAAATCTAAAATAAATCTAAGCTGCTGAATTCCCTCGCTACACTTCTCTGCCTCTCCTTTAGTTTCCACTTTTAAAATATTGCTTACAAACTGCCTTTTACCAATGCTAACGGTTTGGTGGAAATTACATTTGCTTAGTTAATTAAAAATCAATGACTTAATGGCAAAAATGGCGTTGTGTGGCTGAGAGTCTTTTATTTGCCGTGGGTTTGCTCTTACATTAAAGGTGCTATATCAATACAAATCGTTACTTTATTGAAATCTTTCTTTCTCAGGTAAAACTAAGAGACAATATAATTAGCCATGGGTGTAGTATAAGGCATTAACTCTGATTGAGATATGATAATGAGACAGTCCATATCACAGGAAATGATTAATATCACATGACCTTGCCCTTTTTAACAATCCTGTGGGATAATGAAACCACAGTAAGATTTTTCTGAAATAAAATTAACATTTTCCATATCACAGAAAATATTCTTTAATATAACCTTCTTTCATAGTGCGACAGGGACAAGAATATTACAATATGCAATTCTGAGCAATGGTGCCAAATATTTCAATGCACCTGATATACAGCAATATTGACCTTCATGGGGTTTCAATCACTGTATATTGTTTCACTTGTGTTGGTGCAACATGTTCAACAGGCAAACTGAATGGGAAGCAAAGCTGCTTTGAAGTTCAAAATAAACTCTCTCAATAGAAGGAACAAAACCAACACAAAAGCAAATCAAGAGACATTCAGCACATCTTTAAAGCACTGTGGGTGGGATTACCAGCTCACCCACAGACTCACACCATAAACACGCACGCTGAAGGTGGCAGTCATGTGGGCGAGGTACCAGAGCTTGTGTGAATACGAGGGAGTGGAAGGTGCAGAGAAGAAAGAAAACAGGGAATCAGAAGCTTTTGCAGTTTTCACAACAGACAGGCAGGAGGCTGGAGGAACACAGCAAGCCAGGCAGCATCAGGAGGCTGGAGGAGCATAGCAAGCCAGGCAGCATCAGGAGGCTGGAGGAATACAGCAAGCCAGGCAGCATCAGGAGGCTGGAGGAGCATAGCAAGCCAGGCAGCATCAGGAGGGGGAGAAGTCAACATTTTCACAGCTGTTCCGTGCTGCAGGAGTGTAGCCAGTCAGTTGAGGTTATAATCAGATCAGCCATGTTCTTATTGAATGGGGGAGTAGGCTCGAAGGGCCAAATGGCCTACTCTTGTTTGCACAGAATAAAGAGTGGGGGTTTTGGGGGTGGGTTGGATTTATCTTAAAATCAGAGATGGGCTATGTCGACGCAGCATCAAGAAGCGGTGGGGCAGTGGAAATATGGAAGTTTGTTTTACCCTGCTTCCATCTCCACGAGGCTGTGGAACGCTCAGGTAAATTGAAGCCCATAAGACTCCAAATTATGAACAACTTGTGTCCATTGAGTCTCAGTAACATCATGAAGCATTTCGTAGCTGGACTATAAAACAACATTCACCTGTCCAGGCTCTCTTGTAAGGAATGGCCACTTGCTCAAGGCACATTGCTAATTCACACTTGGCTGGTCACCTCGGCTCCTTCAGCCACCCTCAATCCCCATTGCCTTCCCCAACTCTCCAGGGCACCTTCTCCCACCCTCCATCCCCGATCTTTTCCCACCCCTCCTTCCAGGAACAGAAGCCCTGAAGAGGAACATACAAGATCAAGAGGTGCAGAAAATGACCCCATGACCTGTCCTGAGCGAAATCGTGTTGTACTATGTCTAGACCTGTCATGGTTCTGATACTTTAGACGTTTATTTTGATTGGAAGACCTTGGATCTTCATCAGCTCAAGATGTCTGCACTCCAAAGCAGGAATAACCTGCTCATTATTAAGTTACAAGATCATTCTTATTAAGTCCAGAGAATAAAACTGCTTAGAAGATGATTTGCAGATTCTGGTGATGTATTTTAAGATTCAGTCAAGATTTACTAACAATGGTAATACATCTGCATTGGAAAAGACTCAAAATATATTCTAGTCCTCATGTAAATAACCGCAGAGTCTTTAAACTCTCCCTTCTATGTACTTACATCAATCACGTCAGAAAGGTCATGGATGTAATATTTGAAAACGGAGTTGTTGCTCGCCTCCAACGTCAATAGGTACTCGTTTCGGGCCTTGATGGACTTCAGCTTATTCTCAGAGTATTTGGCTTGACGCTATCCCAAACACAAGAGAAAAATGGGTTAACAGATGGACTCAAATTTTAACACATGGTTCTTTTTTCAAAGGAGAAAGTGAGGTCTGCAGATGCTGGAGATCAGAGCTGAAAATGTGTTGCTGGAAAAGCGCAGCAGGTCAGGCAGCATCCAGGGAACAGGAGAATCGACGTTTCGGGCATAAGCCCTTCTTCAGGAAGCCCTTCCTGAAGAAGGGCTTATGCCCGAAACGTCGATTCTCCTGTTCCCTGGATGCTGCCTGACCTGCTGCACTTTTCCAGCAACACATTTTCAGTTCTTTTTTCAAAGACAAACATATGTCCAAGATTCACATGTGATAAAACTGGACACAGTAACCGCTCAGTACAGCAATTAGATGCTAAAGGGGCTAGTCTTTCAGATACGCACACTCCTAGTGGATACCCTCACATGGAACGAGACTCATTGAGAGCAGTACCCTCGGTCCAAGGCCTGAGAGTGAGGCTTCAGTTGGCAATGAACACTTGGCAAAATGGATCAGCAAGGTCAGATCCAGGTGTGATGTCTCCAGTGTGCAACATCCACTCTACATCACGGCTAAAGTTCAACATCATGTTTTTCCACCTTCTGTCCTAGAAATGTAGCCCTCTTGGTATTGAGTGCAATCAACCACCAAGCATCTGCACGCCGCTGGGATATAGAGTGCGAAGGATGCGCAAATGCCTGAGTCATGGGGCTGCGCAGGAACGAATGAGTGTTCTTGAAAAGTATGGCTTTCGCCCCCCAGCAGCAACCCCCACAGCCCCAGATGGCAAGTCTCCTTCGCTTGTGGAGCCCATGCAGTTAAAGCTATTTCTGAGGAATTGGAGAGAGAAGAAATTACCAGGAGCTGGTTGGTGGGGTTGGGGAGGTGGGGAATAAGATCATTAAAGGAATCAACACAAGGAGGCGGACTTTAACCTGTTAGTGGAGACAGAGGGAAGAGAAGCAAGCAGAGATTATCAAGGACAAGGGGCTTGTTGAAGATGAGGTGGCAAGGGCAAAAGTAGATAGGGGCATTTTCACAAGGGAAGGAGTTGATAAAGGATGCATCCAAATGCAGTGGGAGAGTAGCTAAAGTGCGGAAGTCATTTGTGACATCAGTTAGCACGGGCCAGGTCTTAGAAAGAAAGTTTAGGTGGGTCTTCTGGACAAGTTGAGCTTAGATGGATCATGATGGGAGTTAGGAACAAGGAGAAGAAACAATTCAGTGCTCGATCAAAGTGGGAGCTGGGAACGTGAGGTGGGTTCAACTTGGTGGACAAGGGGGAAACATAAGAGCCCATGGACTGGACAATTGGAAAAAGCTTCTGGGTACCTTGCAATAGAAAGCAGAATTGGAAGTTTTAGAAAGAACACTGTATTTACAGTGATAACAGGTTGGGCCAAGCCTGTCACAGAATACAAGCTTCAATGTTTTGTGTCAGCAACAGGAATGTTGTGGGAAATAGGGGAAAGTCAAATGCAGACTCCTTTTGCACTGGCAGGAATACTGAACTAATGTGGGCAAGCAGGAGGAGAAATTTAAACCAGGCCCATCCTAATTAAATGGAGAAGAGGTTGGGGGGTGAATGGAGTGTGTTGGACAACAATGTTGGTGTAGGCTATTTCCAGCTCTTTAGGAAGAGTTTCATCCACAACACAGCTCAACAGATGAGGAATGTGGGGTTCTTTCCTTTGTTTTTTTAAATTCATTCATTCACGGGATGAGCTCGTTGGCTAGGCCAACATTTATTGCCCATCCCTAATTGCCCCGAGGGCAGTTCAGAGTCACCCACCTTGCTGTGGGTCTGGCATCACATGTAGGCCAGACCAGCTAAAATATGGCAGGTTTCCTTCCCTAAAGGATGCTCGTGAACCAGTTTGTTTTTCCTGACAATTGACATTAGTTTCATGGTCATCATTAGACTCTTAATTCCAGATTTTTATTGAATTCAAATTCCATCATCTGCTGCGGGATTCAAACCTGGCTCTGGATTAACAGTCCAGTGATAAGACTACTTAGGGAAATACCGGGGGAGAAATATATACTCAAATTTTCACTCGAATTGCAAAAGCCTGTGATGACTCTCCATCCAGCAGTTAAAAATAGTTATGTTGTTTGAACGAACTTCAGTGTTAATGGGTAATTCAGACCCCTATACAGAATCATAGAATTATTATGGTGCAGAAGAGGCCATTTGACCCTGTGTTTAAACCAGCTTGTTAGCTGGACATCATTACAAGTGCCAATCGCATGCTTTTTTTCTCATAGTCTTGCACACCATTTCTATTCAAATAATCATTCAATGCCTCAGATTGTACCTGCTTCCACACTTCCAGGCAATGCATTCCATACCCTAACTACTCACTGAGTGAGAAAGTTTTTCCTCACTTCATCCTTGTTTCTTTTGCAGATCACTTTCAATTTGTACTCTCTTGTTCTTGCTACTTTTCCTGAGGGAATCTATTCTGTCCAATTTCTACCAATCTAATCTGCCCAGTCTGCTTATGATTTTTGAAAATCCTCTATCAGATCTGCTCATAGCCTTGTTCTCTCCAACTTCTTCAATCTATCCTCAATCCTGTAAACCCCTCCTGCACGCTCGCCATTATTCCTACAACTTGGCACCCAGAACTCTACACAACTCCCACTGAGGCCTAACAAACCTCTAATACAAGTTCAACAACACCTCCTTGCTGTGCCACTCAAATGTCACAAATGGAGAATGTCGTTATTGGAACCAGGTGGATCTTGTTGACTACAAAATTGGGGTTGTTAGCGTGGGCCAAACAGGAAGCCCTGGCTGACCGATATAACCAGGAGATGGGGAGATGATGGGTGGCCTGGTGGTACTATCGCTGCACTGGTAGACCAGAGACGCAGGTAATATCCTGGGGATTTGGGTTCAAATCCTGCTACGGAGGATTGCAGAAATTTTGCGCTTGAAGGGAAGGCCACTAGCCACTTGGGTGTCTTTTCTTCCTGGTGGTGGAATATGAATAAAGTTTTCTGCACTCAATGTTTCTTCACTGTGTCCTGCACACGACATGGGTGCTGGAGAGAAATGAGCATTACTGCTGTTTGGCAGTAGTGCAGGGAGGGGATATAAAAAGAACGAAAAAAACCCAAAAGAAATGTAACCAGGAGATGACAATCTCAGAAAATAAATAACCAGGAGTTTCAGAATCTCCTCAGTTCAGGGACTGGCTGGCCACAGCCAATGTACTGTGAACATGTAAATAAAGGGTGACTTGGAGATGACATACAGCCTCTGGGCAGTTATTTCAGAGAATAGACACCCTGAACAAAAGGCTAACTTACCGATTACATCATATGGACTGGTGGGCAAAACAGGTTAGGATTTCGGCAGAGCATGACCCAATATCCAGATCTTTCTCATTGGTCTCTGCGATAACACCTTCAATGTAATTCGTCGCTAACTTACAACAAACCATATCCTGTTAGAGTTTCTTCTAAATAGGCCGATAAAAATGGCTTCCCTCTACCACACTAGACCAAACAGGTCTTGTCGATCCCTAAAGAGGACAGCGGTAACCAACCTACCCCACAGGGCAGGAATTATTTAGTTTAACTGTCCAATAGCATGGACCACACAGTGAAGTGAGATTTTAGTCATTAGCTTTGCAGAATCGCAGATTTAAATGGTCAGAGAAGAACAAGTCCCATATTAACTCCCATATTAATATGGACCTTGCTAAAAGGTAGCACTCCTCCTCCACCCCTCCCTCGTATCAAAGGCTGGTGCCTGTCCTACCTTCTCTTTCATTTTCTCGATCTTTTTCACCGACCTCCGCCTCTGGTGCTTTTCTTCCATCTGGATGTTGAAGACAGGGTCCCTCCCAATCTGCTTCTCCTCCTGTTTCTCAGCCTCCTTCAGTTTACTCTCTGCACTAATGCTTTCGGTGTGGTACATGTGGTACGTCTTCATGACCTGTGATGGCGACAAACGGGAAAACCAACATGAAGCATCATTCCAATCAGAATGTACATGCATTTATGTAGAGCCTTTCACCACCTCAGGCCATCTAAAAAGCACTTCAGAGGCAACAAAGTGCCTCGCTGTTGCACCACGAGCGTGAATCTGTTGTGGTGACGCTGGATATGGTGATGTAACTCTGACAATTTCAGTCACACCCTGCCAAGGTTCAGAGTAAAGGGGAATTAAAGATAAATGGAAAACATCACAGATGCTAGAAACCTGAGATGAACACTGGAGAAACTCAGCAGGTCTGTAGAGAGAGAAACAGATTAATGTTTTCGAGTCTGATAAGACTTTTCCAGCACGTTCTGTGTTTGTCAGAGGTTTGGAAGAATTGCGGTAGTGAGTAATGATCAGTATTCTGTACATTGGTATATAAATGCAAGAGGTTAGTCGAATTCCTGGAATGAGCTGCCAGTGGAAATGGTGGAGGCTTGTACAATTGCAACATTTAAGAGACATTTGGATGGGTATGTGAATCGGAAGGGTTTGGAGGGATATGGGCCAAGTACTGGCAGATGGGACTAGATTGGGTTGGGATATCTGGTCGGCATGGATGGGTTGGACCGAAGGATCTGTTTCCATGCTGTACATCTCTATGACTCTAAAGACAATAATGCATCAGACTCAGACACATTCTAGCTAAGTGAGGGAGGCTCAAGCCTCTCAAGAATGGAGCTGTGACACCTCAGAATTTATATTCAGTGGGGTCCACGAGGGCAGAATGACACATACTTCAATCCAAGGGGTACCACAGTGCACGGAGAAGGCGCCAATCAGTTCAAACCAGACACTGCTGTAATGCAAGAATCATTGTACCACACCAACACCTGTAAGTTTCAGGAAACCAGTCGCCAACCTTCTGGATATTACCCCAAACAAATAGGTCAAGCCATTCATAAAAATGTAACTGGTAGAGTTGCCAGAAGAAAGGATACACTATCCTCAGTGAGGGATGGCTTGGGTAACTAGCTTAGTTGTGCTACCAGGCAAGTGTCAACAAGGTGTGTGTAATAATAGCCTTTTTAATTAAAGTTATGTTATTCTTTATTGAACTTTCCAGCAATGACTAAAAAAGTGGTCAAAATTCGATTTATTATTGTCACATGCACCGAGATACAGTGAAGTATAAAAGTTTGTTATTAATTTTATAGCAACTTGAACTAAGCTTTCTACTTTAGTACTGAGTGGGTGTTCAGATAAGTCGGGTATGGATGCTAGGGCAGTTGCTTGCTCCTCCTGCAGAATGTGGCAGGTGGGAGACAGGGCACACGTCTCTGCTGGCTACGTCTGTGGGAAGTGCACCCAACTCCAGCTCCTTGAAAACCGTGTTAGGGAATTGGAGCTGGAGCTGGATGAACTACGGATCATTCGGGAGGCTGAGGGGGTAATTGAGAGGAGTTACTGGGAGTTGGTCACTCCTAAGGCTCAGGACAAGGATAATTGGGTTACAGTTAGGGGGAGGAAAGGGGACAGACAGACAGACAGTGCAGAGATCCCCTGTGGACATTCCCCTCAGCAATAAGTATACCGTTTTGGATACTGCTGGGGGGGATGACCTACCAGAGGAAAGCCATAGCAGTCAGTTCTCTGGCACTGAGCCTGACACTGTGGCAAAGAAGGGAAGGGGGCAGAATAGAAAAGTACTCGTGGTAGGGGACTCGATAGTTAGGGGAATCGACAGGAGATTTTGTGGTCAGGATCGGGATTCCCGGAAGGTATGTTGCCTCCCTGGCGGGACGTCTCCGATCGGGTGTATGCGGTTCTAAAAGGGGAGGGCGAACAGCCAGAAATCATGTTACATATTGGCACCAATGATATAGCCAGGAAAAGGATCGAGGATATAAAAAGTGATTTCAGGGAGTTAGGATGGAAGCTGCAAAGCAGGACGAACAGAGAAGTGTTCTCTAGTTTACAATCAGTGCCACGAGATAGTGAGGTGAGGAACAGGGAGCAGGCGCAGCTTAACACATGGCTGCGCAGCTGGTGTAGGAGGGAGGGCTTCAGATATGTAGATAATTGGGATGTCTTCTGGGGAAGGTGGGACCTGTACAAGAAGGACGGGTTGCATCTGAACTGGAAGGGGACCAATGTCCTGGGTGGAAGGTTTGCTCGAGTAGTTCAAGAGGGTTTAAACTAGTATGGCAGGGGGTGGGAACCTGAGCTGTATACTGGAGGTGAGAGCTGATGCAGATGAGGCAATAGCAAGAGGTAGACCAGCTAGTGAGAAGGATTTTCCTGGGAAGGAACCAAGGGATTAGTTAAAGTGTGTTTGCTTTAACGCAAGGAGTATCAGGAATAAAAGTGATGAACTTCGAGCATGGATCAGTACCTGGTGCTATGATGTTGTGGCTATAACAGAGACATGAGTTTCTCAGGGGCAGGAATGGTTGCTGGATGTTCCAAGGTTTAGAGCACTTAAAAAGAATAGGGAGGGGGGAAAAAGAGGAGGGGGTGTAGCACTACTAATCAGAGAGGGTATCACAGCTACAGAAGCTTCCATTGTCGAGGAAGATCTGCCTACCGAGTCAGTATGGGTGGAAATTAGGAACAGCAAGGGAGCAGTCACCTTGTTAGGGGTTTACTACAGGCCCCCCAGTAGCAGCAGGGAGATGGAAGAAAGCATAGGTCGGCAGATTTTGGAAAAGTGTGGACGTAGTATGGGTGTGGTAATGGGTGACTTTAACTTTCCCAATATTGATTGGAACCTCCTTCGAGCAGAAGATTTGAATGGAGCTGTTTTTGTAAGGTGTGTTCAGGAGGGTTTCCTAACTCAGTACGTTGACAGGCCGACGAGAGGAGAGGCCATTCTAGACTTGGTGCTCGGAAACGAGCCGGGGCAGGTATCAGATCTGTGGTGGGAGAGCATTTTGGTGATAGTGACGACAACTGCCTCACATTCTACATGGCTATGGAGAAGGACAGGATTAGGCAAAATGGAAGGATAGTTTCCTCTTCCCCAATTAAATATGATGCGATTAGACATGAGTTAGGAAGCATGGATTGGGAGCAATTGTTCCATGGTAAAGGCACTATAGACATGTGGAGACTGTTTAAGGAACAGTTGTTGCAAGTGATGAATAAATATGTCCCTCTGAGACAGGCAAGAAGAAATGGTAAGATAAAGGAACCTTAGATGACGAGAGCGGTGGAGTTTCTCGTAAAAAGGAAAATGGTAGATTACATAAGGTGGAGGAAGCTAGGGTCAAGCTCAGCTCGAGAGGATTACAGGCAGGCAAGGAAGGAGCTCTAAAATGGTTTGAGGAGAGCCAGGAGTGGGCATGAGAAAGGCTTGGCAGAACGGATTAGGGAGAACACAAAGGCATTTTACACGTGAGGAATAAGAGAATGGTCAAAGAAAGAGTAGGGCCGATCAGGGATAGCATAGGGAATTTGTGTGTGGAGTCTGAGGAGGTAGGGGAAGCCCTAAATGAGTTTTTTGCTTCTGTCTTTACGAAAGAAACGAACTTTGTAATGAATGAAACCTTTGAAGAGCAGATGTGCATGCTGGAATGGATAGAGATAGAGGAAGCTGATGTGCTGAAAAGTTTGTCAAACATTAAGATTGACAAGTCGCCAGGCCCAGACCAGATTGGTCCTCGGCTGCTTTGGGAAGTGAGATGCAATTGTTCCGCCACTTGCGAAGATCTTTGTATCCTCGCTCTCCACTGGAGTCGTACCTGAGGATTGGAGAGAGGCAAATGTAATTCCTCTCTTCAAGAAAGGAAATAGGGAAATCCCCGGCAATTACAGACCAGTAAGTCTCACATCTGTCGTCTGCAAGGTGTTAGAAAGGATTCTGAGGGATAGGATTTATGACCGTCTGGAGGAGCATGGCTTGATTAAATGCAGTCAACACGGCTTTGTGAGGGGCAGGTCATGCCTCACAAACCTTATCGAGTTCTTTGAGGATGTGACTAGAAACGTTGATGAGGGTCAAGCTGTGGATGTGGTGTATATGGACTTCAGCAAGGCATTTGATAAGGTTCCCCATGGTAGGCTCATTCAGAAGGTCAGGAGGAATGGGATTCAGGGGAACTTAGCTGTCTGGATACAAAATTGGCTGGCCAACAGAAGACAGCGAGTGGTAGTAGAAGGAAAATATTCTGCCTGGAAGTCTGTGATGAGTGGTGTTCCACAGGGCTCTGTCCTTGGGCCTCTACTGTTTGTAATTTTCATTAATGACTTGGATGAGGGAATTGAAGGATGGGTCAGCAAGTTTGCAGACGACACAAAGGTTGGAGGTGTCGTTGACAGTATAGAGGGCTGTTGTAGGCTGCAGCAGGACATTGATAGGATGCAGAGATGGGCTGAGAGGTGGCAGATGGAGTTCAACCTGGATAAATGCGAGGTGATGCATTTTGGAAGGTCGAATTTGAAAGCTGAGTACAGGATTAAGGATAGGATTCTTGGCAGTGTGGAGGAACAGAGGGATCTTGGTGTGCAGGTACATAGATCCCTTAAAATGGCCAACCAAGTGGACAGGGTTGTTAAGAAAGCATATGGTGTTTTGGCTTTCATTAACAGGGGATTGAGTTTAAAAGTCGTGAGATCTTGTTGCAGCTCTATAAAACTTTGGTTAGACCGCACTTGGAATACTGCGTCCAGTTCTGGTCGCCCTATTATAGGAAAGATGTGGATGCTTTGGAGAGGGTTCAGAGGAGGTTTACCAGGATGCTGCCTGGACTAGAGGGCTTATCTTATGAGGAGAGGTTGACTGAGCTCGGACTTTTTTCATTGGAGAAAAGGAGGAGGAGAGGGGACCTAATTGAGGTATACAAGATAATAAGAGGCATAGATAGAGTCGATAGCCAGAGACTATTTCCCAGGGCAGAAATGACTAACACGAGGGGTCGTAGTTTTAAGCTGGTTGGAGGAAGGTACAGAGGGGATGTCAGAGGCGGGTTCTTTACACAGAGAGTTGAGAGAGCATGGAACGCGTTGCCAGCAGCAGTTGTGGAAGCAAGGTCATTGGGAACATTTAAGAGACTACTGGACATGCATATGGTCACAGAAACTTGAGGGTGCATACATGAGGATCAGTGGTTGGCACAACATCGTGGGCTGAAGGGCCTGTTCTGTGCTGTACTGTTCTATATTCTATGAAAAGTATTGTTTTATGTGTAACCACACAAATTATACCTTACATAAGTACATCAGGGTAATAGGGCAGCACGGTGGCTCAATGGTTAGCACTGCTGCCTCACAGTGCCAGGGACCCGGGTTCCATTCCAGCCTCGGGCAACTGTCTGTGTGGAGTTTGCACATTCTCCCCAGGTCTGTGTGGGTTTCCTCCCTCAATCCAAAGATGTGCAGGTTCGGTGAATTGGCCATGGGAAACTACCTATAGTGTTCAGGGATGTGTAGGTCACATGCATTAGTCAGGGATGAATGTAGAATAATGGGTTTGGGTGAGATACTCTTTGGAGGGTCAGTGTAGACTTGTTGGACCGAAGGGCCTGTTCCACACTGTAGGGATTCTAATTCTAGAATAGAATGCAGAATATAGTATTATAGCTACAGAGAAAGGTCAACTCTGATACATGAGAGGTCTGTTCGTAAGTCTGATAACAGCAGGAAAGAGGCTGTTCTTGAATCTGTTGGTAGATTCAGCAATAACACAAGAAAATTACATCAATACTTTAAAACTTACAGGGCAATGGAGAAGGTGTAGCACCCCAGGCACAATGGACCGAATGGCCCTACTCTGTTGTGTGCTGGGATATAGGCCCAACCTGCTCAACCTGTCCTTGTAAAATAACCCCTTCATCCTAGGAATCCTGAGTGAATTGCTTCCAAAGTGATTGCATCCCTCATTTCAGGTGACCAAAACCATCCAGAGTCCTCCTGATGCTCTGTACTACTGGAGTGTAACATTCCTATTTCACCACTCTATTTCCCTTGCAACAAATGCAAACATTCCATTTGTCTTCCTGATCGCTTGCTGCATCAGCACACCAACGTCTTGTGATTTATGTTCTCGGAATCTTAGATCCCTTGACTCAGACTCAAAGAAAAGATATGTGGTCAAAGAGTCATACGGCATGGAAACAGACCCTTTGGTCCAGCTTGTCTATGCCAATCATGTTTCCACTAAACTAGTCCCACTTGCCTGCATTTAGCCCATATCCCTCTAAACCTTTCCTATTCATGTACCTATCCAAATGTCTTTTAAATGTTGTAACTATACCTGCATATACCACTTCCTCTGGCGGTTCATTCCACACATGAACCACCCTCTGTGTAAAACATTTGTTGCTCAGGTCCATTTTAAATCTTTCTCTTCTCACCTTAAAAATATGTCCCCTCGGTTTGAACTCCTCCACCCTAGGGAAAAGACCTTTGCTATTCAGAATGTACTGGATTCAATGTCTTATTTGTTGTCATTCAAGTTACATTTAATTCCATTGAAGAGAAGAGTACGGTCTCCACGTAGATTATGTGCTGCATCTTTAAGAGTAGTTAGTTTTCTCAACCAACTAATTAGCCATTGGCCAAAAATGAGCTGACATGAATAAACTTGGCGAAGCCAAGGATACTTGTCATTCATTCAAACATCTTCTGCTGTCTCCTGCAATTTTGCCATTGAAGTCAAATCAGCACCGCCAGCATTGGCTGTTGTTCTGATTCAGAAGGTTGTAGGCTCAAAACCCATCCAGAGATTTCAGCACTGGCTGAATGAACAGAGTGCTGCAATGTCAGATATGTATGACATTAAATTCAGACGCCAATTGACCTCTCTGGTGGACGAGAAAGAACCTATTTGGAAGAAGTGCAGGTTAGTTCTGTCCAGTCACAATATGTACCTTTCAAACAACATAACTAAAACAGACAGCCTGATAATTTCTGACAGCTTTTTGCTTTATCTTGCTTGGCACAAACTGCCCCATTATGAAACAGTGACTACCGTTCAGCAATAGCTTAATAAAACAGAGAGTTCTAGTGGTGCAGTCGTAGAGTCCCTACCTCTGAGCTAGGAATTCCAAGTACAAGACCGTCCAGCTCTAGAGGTGGGAACAGGTTGATTCAGTATTGATGTAATTTTCTTGTGTTACTACTTAATTTACCAACAGAGTCATCAACTGCAGTTTAGAAAGAGATATTTAAGGGCCCTCTTGCGGTGCAGTGGTATTGTCCTTACATCTCAACGAGGTGGCTAGGGTTCAATTCCCACTGTTCTAGAGGTGTGTAATAACATCGCTGAACAGGCTGATTAGAAAAATAGGTGAATGTGAGGACTGTAGATGCTGGAGATTAGAGTCGATTAGAAAAATAAGCTAATTAATAGCAAATAACTGCAGATGCTTGAAAACTGAAATTGCTGGAAAAACTCAGCACATCTGGCAGCATCCGTGGAGGAAGAAAACAGAGTCGAGAGTGATGAAGGGCTCATGCCCGAAACGTCGATTCTCCTGCTCCTCGGATGCTGCCTGACCTGCTGTGCTTTTCCAGCACCACACTTTTGACTCTGACTCTCCAGCATCTGCAGTCCTCACTTTCTCCTACAAAGAAAACAGTTAATGTTCCAGGTGAGCCTACGTCTTGAGAAGTCTCTCCAGCAAACTGGTTTTGCTTCAGGAATATTTAATTAATTCAAACAGGAGTTAAATATTGTGAAAATTTCCAAATCTTTCTTCATCGGGACTTGCACCTCAATCAATGTAATGCACAAGGAAATGTAATGCAAATATCAACGGTTTAGTACCTTTTATAGAAAGTATGAGCACTGCTTAACTGTCCACATGCTTTTCTGTATCTGTGGACTCCAAAAGAAATCTGCTAGACACAGTGATGATTAATAAGGCTTGGTAAAAATATTTACATATTTTAATGTGTCATAGGAAAAGAATCACTTACTGAGATAAATAAATCATAGATCTGCTTGTTGGGTTCTCATTCAATTAGAGAACAAGTGAAAATAAAACAAGCATTCCACCATAAAATGGTGCGCAGCAGTTAAGCCTATAATTTATTATCATTTACTTCCAGCTAAGCAGCCTAGCAGTGACCTTACTTTTTCATTTTAAAAGCATAAGACAGACGCTCCTGCACAGAGCAGAACGAGTGGGCCCTTCCCTGGAAATCTACAGTCCAGTTCTAGAGTCAGGTTACGTTTTCATGCTCTGATTCAGGCATCAAATCGGGTGGTTTGTGGGCTGGATATGTATACACGCACTGAATCCGCCATTTAGAAAATCTGCAATCAGTGTCACATGGCATTTGCAGCATTAAAGCAGGCCATTTGGCTTAGGTTCCACACTCTTTCTAATCTTCCTCATCTAAACCCATCAGCTGGTTCTCATGTTTATTTCAGTTCCCCATCACGTTGTTCCAGCAAATTATCTGGACTTCTTGTGGTTGATAAGTTTCACTTTCTAACCACTCTGTAGGTAAAAAATATTCTCCTGAAGTCCTGACTGGGTTTATTCTCCTGAATTTATGACAGCCAGGTTCTTGTCCCCTGACAAGTATAAGCATATTGCCCATCTCAGCACTACAGAAAGCTTTCATTATCTTTTAAAGAGTTCAATCAGGTCTTTTAGGCAAATGTAGGTTAGTTAAAAAGAGAGACCACAGGTTTTCAAAGTAAGGTTCCCTCTACACTGGGGAAACAGGACGCCAACTTGCAGATCGTTTCAGAGAACATCTCTGGAAATACCGCACCAACCAACCCCACTGCCCTGTGGCTGTACATCCTTCCCACTTCACCAAGGACAGGCAGTTCCTGGGCCTCCTCCATCGCCAAACCCGAACTACCCAATGCCTGGAGGAAGAACGCCTCATCTTCTGCTTCATCTTACCACACGAGATTAATGTGGATTTCACCAGTTTCCTCGTTTTCCCTCCCCCGACCTAATCCCAGAACCAACCCTCTAACTCAGCACCCCCCCTCTTGAATGGTCCCACCTGTCCATCTTCCTTCTCACCTATCTGCTCCATCCTCCTCTCTGACCTATCACTTTCACCCCCACCTTTATCGAGCTATCACATTCCCAGCTACCTTCCCCCCCAGCCCCAAGCCCCTCCATTTATCTCTCAGCCCCCTAGGCCCACAAACCTCATTCCTGATGAAAGGCTTATGGCTGAAACGTCGAACCTCCTGCTCCTCGGATGCTGCCTGACCATCTGTGCCTTTCCAACACCACATTCTCGACTCTGATCTCCAGCATCTGCAGTCCTTATTTTCTCCTTCAGTTCAACCAGTCTATGCTGACCATAATCCCAAACTAAACTAGTCCCACCCACCTGCATTTGGCCCAAATCCCTCCAAACCTTTCTTATTCATTACTTATCCAAACGCCTTTTAAACATGGTAATTGTATCTGTATCCACTACTTCCTCTAGAAGTTCTTTCCACACATGTAAAAAGGTTGCCCCTCATGTCTTGTTAAAACCTTCCTCCTCTCACCTTACAACAGGAGGGGTTGTTAAGGATAATGACGTTTATGTGACATAAATGGACTTCCAAATGTTTCTGTTAACGTGCTGCACAAAATTAGAGCTTGCATAATAAAAAGGGCAGCAGCATGGATATAAAAATTAACAGATATCAAAGAGCAGAGAATGGTTGTTTTTCCAGACTGGATGAAAGTTTATAATGGAGCAACTAAGGGATCAGTGTTAGGATTTTTGCTGCAAGTTAGACATAGTAATGATCTGGACAGTGTATACAGGCAACAACTTCAACATTCATATGAGATGTAAGGTATGTAAGTTTTTTTATATTTTGTGGTATTGATGGTAGCCATCATGTGGAGGCGCTGGTGTTGGACTGGGGTGAACAAGGTCAGAAGTCACACGACACCAGGTTATAATCCAAGACTTCACCTGACCAAGGGGCAGCGCTCAGAAAGCTTGGGATTTCAAATAAACCTGGTGGGACTATAACCTGGTGTCATGTGACTTCTGAGCTGACATATATCAATATTAGATTTTGAATAGTGCATGTGGGATTTTGTGTGAGAGAAGAGGTTCAATATTAACTGGCAAGCATTTCTGTGGTCATGGTGACTTAAGAGAATAAGTATTAGAGAGACGGTTCTTGGTTGGAGTTTTGTTTACATTGTTTAAATTGTGTGGTCATAAAACTCTCCCAATGATGTGCATGAGGCTTCACTTAGAAGATTATGGAATGATGTTCTACCCTTAGGGTAAACACCCAGGGCTGGAAGAAAGCATTTTTAAATTGGACTACTTTGTAAAATTTTTGGTTGAAGCTGGATGTGACAAACAGATGCTCCTAAAGAAGGAAGATAGTTTTGAACTGCTAAGAACTGCACATCAGTGTAAAGAGTTTAATTTTAATGTTCCAGACTAGGAGTGTTTGCTTAAAACTCTGAAGAGATTATTTGAAGCTGAAAACATCTAAACTCAGTTGTTTGAAGACACAAGGAAGATGCTATCATATGGAGTTGAAACGACAATTAATGTGGATGTGATAGAGAAAGAAATTTTCTCTGGTGAGTACAATAAAAGGGTCCTGTTTGGATTAATGAGATGGCATTTTAACATGTGTTCAAAATTTTTAAACTTGTATCATGTGTAACTAGTTTGGTTTATTCTATTTATCTTCATTTCTTCTATCGAGTTATAGAGTTGTACAGCACAGAAACAAACTTCAGTCCAACTCATCCATGTTGACCAGATATCTGAAATTAATCACAGTCCCATTTGCCAGTGTTTGGCCCACAACCCTTGAAACTGTTCCTGAACATATACCCATCCAGGTGTCTTTTGAATGTTATAATTGTACCAGCCTCCACCACTTCCTCTGGCAGTTCAATCATTGTGAACCTTTGATTTAACAGCTCTAAAACATAATTTCAACAAGCACAGGAATTGTCTTTCCAAACCAAATGAGGAGCAAGTCCATTTCTTCTTTCATCCATTGGAATAACACTTGGGAAGAAAACTGGGAGAGTGAGGCTTTAATAAGGCATATGTGTTGTTAGAGTCAGAACGTGCGGCGCTGGAAAAGCACAGCCGGTCAGGCAGCATCTGAGGAGAGTCGACATTTCGAGCATAAGCCCTTCATCACCTGCTCCTATTCACCTGCCCCTCTGATGCTGCCTGACCGGCTGTGCTTTTCCAGCACCACACTTTTTGACTCTGATCTCTAGCATCTGCAGTGCTCACTTTCTCCCATGTGTGTTGTTAGGCCAGTTCCTGGTTTTGAAAAAGGATGATGAATTGCTTAAAGATTAGTTGAAAGACATCTGTGGGGCCAACACCAAACAAGCTGAACAGTGTGCCACCTGTTCACAAGAATGGTGCAATGCCTTCCTGTAGTTAACAATTTTTATTGAAGTGTGCATCAACCTAGCTTAAATAAGTGCTGCAGATTAATGTCAATTTTCCCATACTTGCCCTAAATATATGTGAACCTTATCTTAATGTGAATTTCACAATATAAAATCTAGTTTAAAATAATTGTTTTATGGTCTAATTGATTTTACATGTAACATTAATCCTCTGATACAGTCTACAATAAATGGTTATGGTCAAACTTAAAACAATTACAGAATTTTGTGGAATAAACTTCCGATTTAATGTTGAAACCAGATTTGCAACATTGCGTGCTTGTGTTTCAGTGAAAAACCACCACATTAAAACCAAATAAAAAGCAAAACATGATCTGTGCAGCCAGATTTCACTCTGGTATCTGACTATTCAGTAATCACATTAGCTGGGATCACAACATGTCGATTATACAGATTCGAGAAGTACTGTGAACTATGAGGAGGATACTGTAGAATTTCAAAATAGCCCCGTCATGTTGGTGGAATGGGCAACCAAGTGGCATGTGCAGTTTAATGCACAGAAGTGTGAACTAAAATTTGATAGAACGAATGTGGAGAGACAACATAAGTTAAAGGGTGCACTTCAAAAGGGGGTGCAGAAACTAAGAGACTTGGGTATATATGTGTGCAGGTCATTGAAGGAGGCAATATAAGTTGATATAGGTGGTATAACCCTAGCCTTTATTAACAGGGACGCAGAGAACAAAAGTTAGGCGGTTGTAATAATTCCGTATAAAATTCAACCTCGACTAGAGTACTGCATCCAATATTGGACACCATACATTAAAATGACGTGGAAATATTAGAGAGAATATAACAGAAAATTCATAAGAGTGGTCCCAGGGATGAAGATGGATAGATTGGAGATGTTGGAACTCATCTCCTTGGAGAAAAGAAAATTGAAAGGAGGTTTGAGAGATATTGAAGACAGATCCCACTGATTGAGAATCAGAGGTGAGGGGGTTTAAGCTATATCAAAAAAAAAGCAATGATAACATGAGGAAAACAAAAATGAAATACTGCAAGTGGTTAGGATCTGGACTGCACTGCCTGAGGGAATGGCAGAGGCAGGATCAATCAACACAATCAAGAAGGAATCAGATTGCTATGTGAAAAGGAAGGGTTATGTGGAAAAGACAGAGCAGTGATTCGAGATGAATTGATCCTTCACAGAGCCAGCTAACACAATGGGCTGAATAGTCTCTCATTCTGCGCTACAACAATTTAATGACTGTCTACCTCTTCAAAATTAAAAATCACACAACACAAAGTTACAGTCCAACAGGTTTATTTGGAAGTACTAGCTTTCAAACCATCACTAGTTACCTGAAGGAGCAGTGCTCTGAAAGCTTGTACTTCCAAATAAACTTGTTGAACTATTACCTGGTGTTGTGTGATTTTTAATTTTGTCCACCCCAGTCCAACACCAGCTCCTCCAAATCATATTCTGTCCTAGTAAGTTGGTCCTCAGTCTGTTCAATCTTTCCTGATTGATAGATCCAGAATCAGCCTTGTAAGTCATAGAATCATAGAGATGTACAGCATGCAAATAACTTCAGTCCAACTCATCCATGCTGACCAGATATCTTAACCTAATCTAGTCCCATTTGCCACATTTGACTCTACTTTCAAGGAACTATGACCTGCACTCCAAGATATCTTTGCTGAGCAACACTCCCCAGGACCTTACCATTAAGTTTATAAGTCCTGCTCTGATTTGCTTTTCCAAAGTTACCTCACATTTATCTAAATTAAACTCCATCTGCCACTCCTCAGCCCGCTGGCCAATCTGATCAAGATCCCGTTGTAATCTGAGGTAACCTTCCTTGCTGTCCACTACACCTCCAATTTTGGTGTCATCTGCAAACTTACTGACTATATCTCCTATGCTCACATCCAAATCATTTACATAAATGATGAAAAGTAGTGGACGCAGCACCGATTCTTGTAGCACTCCACTGGTCACAGACCTCCAGTCTGAAAAACAACCCTCCACCACCCTCTGTCTTCTCTGCTGCCTGCATAGGCTCTTTGTAACGTGGAGAGATAATTCGATATGTTGTAGGTAACCGACTGATTCACTGAACAGGAAAGTCAATCATTTCAGTAAGTGAAATGCAGGCTAAAAATTAAGCCAAACTATTAAAACTTGGACATGAGCTGATTTTCCAACAATTTTGGTGTCAGAAAAAGAAACGCATGGTTGATGGAGGAAGTGAGCACATTTCTGACACATGGTACTAGACTCTCCAAAATTGTTTAGATCGGTTTTGAGTTCCTTCATCCCATGATTGGAAGCCATATCTTCAAATCCCTTGGCTTGAATCTTTAGAAATCCCTTCCTAAAACCTCTTCTCTTGAATTCTCTTACACCTTTGAAAGCATTCCATTGAAACTACTGCTTAGACTAAGCTTCTGGTCCCTGTGCCAGTCGGTCCTTTGACTCAGTGTTAACTTTTGTCTAATGACATGAAATGTCTTGAAACACTTCACTGTGTTATAAGTTGCTACATAAATGCAAGCTGTTGTCCTTGTAAACAAGGGTGCTAAATTCATCTATTTGCTATTGCAAGACAGGTGTTAACTCATTGCAAATAAATTAACACTCGCATTCAAATAAAGCAAGCAACTTCAGCACAAACGAAATAAGCAGGAAAAAAAACTTGAATCATTTTTATTTTCCTGAAACAAGGACCAGAATTGCAATTGAAAGGAATGACAGGCACATCACTGAGAAATCTCAACACCCACAGGCACCTTGCGTGAAAACTTTCCAAATAAAATTTTCTAATGCACACAAATAATTTAAGGCAATTTAATATCTCACAAGGGATTGTGAGCGTGCACAGCATAAGACTGTGGAGCCTTTTATACAGAATATGCCCGAGTGATAAAAGGTTATTTTAAAAGGTGTCCTGAAATATGACACTGAAGAACTCTGATGCTATTTATAGACTGCTGCAGCTTCAAGAATAATTAATGAATTTGATATTTCTGAAGACAGAAATGCTGGAGAAGCTTTTTTTGTCCTGCACTCATCAGGACAAAAGCAAGAATGCCAAATTCTCCAATAATCACAATAATTTATGCCACTGGAGAAAATGGGAGTGCTGACTGGTTAACATGCTGACTATGTTAGATTGACACAGTTCTAAAGGGAAAGCTATTGGCTCCCCAAACTGAATTGATGACTTTCTATTGCAATTAGTTAGAAAGGGACATGGCCAGAAGAGCTTTTTGCTTTAGACCACCATCAGATTAGCTGTTTTTTTTGTAATTTATGGGATATGAGGATTGCTAGTAAGGCCAGCAATGTTACTTAGTCTGAGTTACCTTGGAGAAGGTGGTGTTGATGTTCAGTCGAGATGTTGCATTGATTGGAAGTGAACTCAAAGAAATGCAACAGCTCTTTAACACCACAGCAAAATGGCTAGACTTAGACAGGGAGCCCGGCCATGGGATTATACATTAGCTTATTGAAGCTGCTCCTGATACTTGCCCAACACTACCATGCAGTCCCCTTCCAGCCAGTGTGTCCACCTTGCCCCTCTCTGTGACTGAGCCACTGCACCAGCCGCTGGAAACAGAAGATCCTGTGACACACACTGAAGGAAAAACAGGAGATCTCTTCCTCAGTGACCTGGCCAATATCCCTCCTTTAACCAGCGACATCATGAATAGACTGTGTGAGTGTATGGTACGCAAATGACTGTGTACTGCAAAAGGAACTTTGAATGGTCTACATCTTACAAAACCTGCACCACATTCACAGAACCACCGTGGAGCACTATGTTTGGACCTAAACAGTGAAACTTTATTTGTGGGCGGCACGGTGGCACAGTGGTTAGCACTGCTGCCTCACAGCGCCAGAGACCCGGGTTCAATTCCCGCCTCAGGCGACTGACTGTGTGGAGTTTGCACATTCTCCCCGTGTCTGTGTGGGTTTCCTCTGGGTGCTCCGGTTTCCTCCCACACTCCAAAAATGTGCAGATTAGGTGAATTGGCCATGCTAAATTGTCTGTAGTGTTAGGTGCAGGGGTAAATGTAGGGGAATGGGTCTGGGTGGATTGCGCTTCGGTGGGTCGGTGTGGACTTGTTGGGCCGAAGGGCCTGTTTCCACACTGTAAAGTAATCTAATCTAATCCACTCTGGCCAAGGAGTGCATCACTTGAAATACAGCAACAACCACACTTCAAAAAAGTCATAAAGCGCATTAGGATACACCTTAGATTCTCAAAGGCACTATATAAATGCATGCCT
Organism: Chiloscyllium plagiosum; assembly: GCF_037043375.1. NCBI lineage: Eukaryota > Metazoa > Chordata > Chondrichthyes > Orectolobiformes > Hemiscylliidae > Chiloscyllium > Chiloscyllium plagiosum. Next base: position 13,604,381 of record NW_028270157.1, on the reverse strand, counting down.
TCATTTCTCTTCGCTAAGTTGTTTTATGAGTTAGAGGATAAGGAGCCACATGAGTGGGATACCATACGTAAGCTGTAATAGTCATCATGAGCAGTTATTCAGTCCCCCAGACTGACCTTTGCCCACTCCCTTGTCTGTCCAACTGGTTTCCTCTCTCTTTGGGCTCTATCTCCACCTATTGATTACTCCTCCCCGGTTCCCTCTACTCCAACTTCTGCGCAAATACCAATCTATTCCGAGCTACAATCAGTTCTGAAGAGGGGTGACTGGACCTGCAATGTTAACCCTGATTTCTCTCCACAGATGCTGCTAGACCTGCTGAGTTTCCCCAGCAATTTCTGATTTTGCTGGAGCATGAGATACCAGCTGCCCACCCGTGGAACAAATCCATGGGGCATGTTCCTGCCTCTAAAACAGCAAACTTGTTAGGAATTAGAAGACATCAGAAAGAATCAACAAATATTTAATTTTTAAAAATTAGATTAACCTCATGAAAATGAATCATTCATACACTAATTAAAAATAGAAATCCCCTAAATCCTCCCTTGCCCATTCTTTGTAGTTATCAATTAAGTTAAGATTAATGCCACGTAAATTATGCATTCCAAATGAGGCATTTTGCTTCAGAATATACCAAAACAAGGTTTGAATATTTGAGTCATAACTATCATCTTTGATAACAATTAAAATTTTACTGATACATTCAAATTGCCGCTTAAAATAAGCTTAATTAGAAAATACTTCTACCAACACAGTCTAAGTCTAATCCTTTAGCACAGATCTGTTTAAGACTGTGTACTCAACCGAAAGAATTATAATTCTGGAAAAATTTACTTGTCAAGCTTAGTTTTTAGCTTTAAGTTGATTAGACAGATTCGCATTTAAAATTGAAATGCTGCAGTAAGTACCAGCGAAACTTAGCTAAAGGTCTCGAGTGGATTAATGTTAAAAGCAAAGATTGGAGCTTGGAGATTGATTTTGAGAACTGAACATTCATCCAATAAGGCTTGTAAAATGTGCAATCAACATAATCGAACCGCTGAGCCACCATAAATCAGGGTGACGTCCAAAAGATAAACTTGGATTTATTCATTCTGCTGTCTCTGAGGTATAAACGAGATCACATCACACATAACAGATGGTTTTGAGGATGAAGTCACATTTGACAGTAGTGTTGGTTTTGTATTAAAACCACAGTTGGGACTGTGGAGCAAGGGCCACAAAAGCTGCTCTGGTAAAGAGAACTGCACTGAAGGTTGCCTTCCCACTCTGGGCATGCCCCCTGCCCGGTGATTCTGGACTAGTGCAGAGTCAGTGGTCATGATTGGCGGACTGCTGGCCACACCGAAACTGTAACTACAGTACATGACCCTGAGGTTTTCTGAACAGTGTGAGACTATGGATACGACACACTGACTGGAAACCTAGCAACGCTCTCTAGGAGAGGCAGACATCACCATCAGATATAGCTCCATGACAAAAGGTATAAAAGACAGTGAATTAGATCATTACAGTGACAACAAATTACAGTTTTACCACAAGTAAGGTTGGAGTCTTATCAAGCAAAGTATTACAAGACAAAACCACAGAGATATTAGGTCAGATGACCAATAGGTTGGTTAAAAATTTAGGTTTTAAAGCAGTGTCTGAAAGAGGAGGAGGGGGAGAGAGAGAGAGAGAGAGAGAGCGAGAGCGAGCGAGAGAGAGGAGAGAGAGAGAGAGAGCGAGCGAGAGCGAGCGCAGTATAGAGAGAGGCAAAAGGCAAACACACAGACATTCCCGGTGCTTCAAATGGATGTAACTAAAGTCTTGTTCAAGTAAGAGATGTCTTTGGTTTGTTTGAATAGAGTCAAACTCCAATGTTTGTTTGTCTCCTTGATACGTTACTGTACAGAACTAAACTGTGTTTGTGACTATGTATATACATAAAGATATTTTTACGATTAAGTATATTTTGAAATTAGAGAGCAAGGGCGAGAGAGAGAGAGAGAGAGATCAAAAGGTGTAGAGAGTTGGAGGGGCATAGGGAGGGTATTCTAGAACCGAATCCCTGCCACAAATAATGGAAAAATTAAAATCAAGGGTGCTCAGATTTGGAGTGACACAAAAAAAACTGCTGGATTCCAAAGTAGACAGCCAGGAGGCCAGGCATCAGGAGGTGGAGAAGTCGATGTTTCAGGTGTAACCTTTCTTCGGGACTGGGACTTATCTTGCTTCAGATAAAGGGGATGGCCGGCGCAGGGTGGGGGTGAGGTGGAGATAGGTGAAGACAGGCAGAGGGTACAACCTGGTTGGTCAATGGGAGGAAGGAATCTGGTTGGTGACAGGGAGGTTATTTGAAATTGGAGAACTCAATGTTGAGTCCTCCGGGCTGCAGGCTGCCCAGGGGGAAGATAAAGTGTTGTTCCTCCAGTAGGTGCAATGGTTTGTTTTGGCAATGGAGGAGGTCAAGGATGGTCACATTGGGAAGGGAGTGTTTGGGGTAATTGAAATGGGCGGTGATTGGGAGGTCCGGTCAGCCCCTGCGGGCCCTGCTCGGTGAGCCATTTCCTAAGTTTACGTTCAGTCTCCCCAATATAGAGAAGACCACATCGGGAGCACCTGATGCACAAAACTAGGTGTGAGGAGGGGCAGGTGAACCTCTGTCTCACCTGGAAGGACTGTTTGGGGCCCTGGATAGAGGTGAGGGGGGTGATGTACTACAGGTTTTGCATCTTTTCTGGTTGCAGGGGAAGGTACCTGCGGGTTCGGTGGTGGGGATGGTGTGAACCAAGGACTTGGAGTGAGCGATCCTTGCGGAAGGCAGAGAGGGGTGGGAAGGGGAAGATGTTCTTGGTGATGGGATCTAGTTGGAGTTGGCGGAAATGTTTAAGGACGATGTGTTGGATGCGGAGACTGGTGGATGAGGACAAGGGGGACTCTGTCTTTATTGTGTTGGGAGAGGGTGGGGGTTTAGAGCAGTGGAATGGGAAAAGGAGGTGGTGGGGCGGAGGGCTCTCTGGATAACAGAGGGAGGAAAAGCGCGTTGCTCAAAATAGGTGGTCATCTGGGATACTTGGGAGTGGAATGTCTCCTCATCTGAGCAGACGCGGCGGAGGCAGAGGAATTGGGAGAATGGGATGGATTTCTTGCAGGATACTGGGTGGGAGGAGGTGTAGTTCAGGTGGTTATGGGAGTCTGTAAGATTGTAGTAGACGTCCGTCTGGAGACTGTGGCCGGAGATGGAAATGGAGAGGTCAAGAAAGGGGAAGAAGGTGTCCAAGCCGGACCAAGTGAATTTGAGGGTGGAGTGGAAGTTGTGGGTGAAGTCAATGAACTATTCCAGTTCAGCCTGGATGCAGGATGCTGCACCGATGCAGTCATCGATATAACGGCAGAAGAGTTGGAGCACAGTGCCTGTGTGGGTGCTGAAGAGAGACTGTTCGATATAGCTAACAAAGAGGAGGCATGACTAGGGCCCATCCGAGGACCCATGGCCACCCCCTGGATTTGAAGGAAATGGGAGGAATTAAAGGAAAGGGGTCCTCGGAGGGAGGTTGGGAGTTTTAGTCGAAGGAGAAGGTATGAAGGCAGCAGGTAGAACCTGGCAGTGTGGGGCTGGGAGACTATGAGATTGGAGGCAGTGGAGGGGAGATCACCGGGGACAATTGGAGTGGCAGAGATCTTGGAGGATTGAAGGGGATTTCAAAGAAAGGGAAGAGTGAGGACATGGATGGGGTTTGAAAACAAGAATGAGAATTTTAAAATCGAGACCACATTTGGCAGAGAGTTAATGGAGGTCATTGAGTGCAGAGGTGATTGGTAAACAGGACGTGAGTGTGTTCAGGAACAGACAGCAGAGTCTCAGATGACCTTGAGTTTCTGAACGATAGAACGTGGGAGTGCAGTCGGGAGTGTACTGCAGTTGTCAAGCCTCGAGGCACAGATGAGGATTCAAACAGCGGATGAGCTAAGATCTTCACAGCGTACTAAACATATTGCAGAAAGAAAGTGAAGGTGACAGACAGGAGCACTTAAATGAAGAGCTACCTTTGCTAATCCAGGGTGGTTTTCACTTCCACTTGCCCCTCAGCTGTATTTTCCTGAACTAAAGCCACTTGCTGATCACTCATTGCTGGCAATATTCTGTCAGCTCAAAGTGGGCAGAATCGCACGTCTGTTTGCCCCCTCTCACCAATCCATCTCGCACAGCAAGAGAACACGCAAGACAATGAAAACAACACACTCAGTTCTGTCGAGGCAGCTTTGTTGGCGGAATGTTCCTTACCGTGTACAGTTCATTGAGAACCTTCATTAAGTCCTCGTGCAGCTGGAATCCGATCTCCTTGCTCTGTAATAAAGATAAACCCATTTTTCAGTCAATTGGTGAACACACACACGTCACTTCACATTAAGCAAAACATTAAGTCTGAAGTTCATTCCCTGTTGCCTCACCAATGAAAAGCTAAACTCAAAACACTTCAACAAAAGAAAGCTTCTTTAAAAAATGTATTTTAAAGATGAGCTGCTTCATCATGCAATCACGTTAGAATGTATTTAATTGACACAACGAAAGTACAATATGATTAGAATTTATCAGATTAACATAAATCATTAGCATATGCCCAGTAATAGCCAATTTGACAATACTTTATAAGTTCTGTGGAAATGCAATATTTCTATCGAGACAGCAACTATTGAAGCTGAAGGTATGAAGCAAATTTGAAAAAAAAACACCATCCACTCTAAATAATTGAAAGATTCTATTAAATCAGGAGTAATCATTCACCTCATTGATGTGGAGCTACATGGACAGTACAAGAGCTGTACAAGGTTGAGAAAGGGACCCTTCTCAAGGGTAGCAAACACTGACCTTGCCAGTAATACTCCCAACCAGTAATTACTGTTCTTAAAAGAAATGCACTGGCAAACATTACAACTGGTTGAAAGACAGAGTTGATATTGCAGCAAAAGGAAACCAAGTGGTGTCCCTTATCTGTGTCAGGGCTCACTCTGCGATTGGGCATTCTGGTCTCACCCCATTTCTCCATTGGTTCGCACCCTTTAAAGAGGCGATGGTGTCAACATTGCTTGGAAACACAAGTGGGAAAGGTAAATACTATTCTGCAATAAAGGAGAATGTTGCTTAAAAATACACAACCCAGTTGACAGATTCTCAAGGCACTATTATCAAAGGTCAGTTCTCCCAAGGACTTCTGACCTATGGTTTCCCCTCAACTGTCACCACTAAAACAGGGGATATGGTCGTTACTACTGTGGGATCTTGCTGTGCATAAACCCATTTCCACATATCTCACAATGACATAGTGACTACTCTTCAAAAAGTGCCTCCTGGCTGTAAGACACATTGGAATGTCAAGCAGGGTAGCCTATAAATTAAATAAATACCATTCTTTAAAGGGATAAACTTGCAAGGATATTTTGACCCATGCGTTCCCTGGTGCCTTTGGGAATGCAACAGGCTTATCACCATTCCCCAGACATTGTGCATCTTTAAAGGAAAAGACCAAAGCGGTTTGTGCGAAGCTGGGGTGCGAAGCTGGTCACTCAAAATCTTTTTGAGTGACAAGATAGAGCAGGGGCTCTCGACTAGATATCACACCCCTCCCCCAAGTAATAACCAAAGAACACACTGGGCGGCACGGTGGCTCAGTGGTTAGCACTGCTACCTCATAGCACCAGGGATCCAGGTTCGATTCCAGCCTCGGGCGACTGTCTGTGTGGAGTTTGCACGTTCTCCCCACGTTTGCTCTGGTTTCCTCCCACTATCCAAAGATGTGCAGGTTAGGAGCATGTTAAATTGCCTGCAGTGTTCAGGGATGTGTAGGTTAGGAGCATTAGTCAGGGGCAAATGTAGGGAGAATGGGTCTAGGTAGGATACTCTTCAGAGGGGCGGTGTGGTCTGATTGGGCTGAAGGGCCTGTTTCCACACTGTAATGAATCTGATCTGGAACCAAATGCAACTTGCAGCCATTATTAACTGCTTACGGTTCAGAATAAATGTTGCCATTAATAGGAGTGAGTTTGCCTTCCCGATTAAAGTCACAGAATGATGGAGATGATTAATTCTGTCATGTATTTTGAAATGTCTTGACTACACAAAACGTATGTGAAATGGCAGTCACGGCATTTCTATCTCAACGTGAATTCAATGGACGACAACTGAGTGACCAATCTGTACAGAGGAGGGCGATGTAAGTACTGGCTGTGAAGGTGTCAATCATTTGATGTTGTTTCCTAAAATCTACCTCTGCCTCATGGTGATATTACGTTAAGTGTGGCTGTAGAGTAAGATAACATGAAAATAACTGCACTTTTAATGGAGGGTGAATTTGGCTTGGCTAAGAATGGAGAATTAATGTTCACCAGCATCATGTTCAAATTAAGTTAAACATTTGTTCATAGAATCCCTGCAGTGCAAACAGGGGCCATTCAGCCCATCAAGTCTGAACTGACCCTCCACAGACCATCCCATCCAGACCACATCCATTTTTTTAAGACCAATCCACCTAGCCTAGGCATCCTTGGACATGAAGGGGCAATTCAGCATGCCCAATCCATCTAACCTGCACATCCCTGGAGGAAACCCAAGTAGACAAGAGGAGAATGTGCAAGTTCCACACAGACAGTTGCCAGAGTGTGGTATCGAACCTAGGTCCCTGGCGCTGGGAGGCAGAGGTGCTAACCACTGAGCCACATTGCTACCCGCACTGAACCCCAGCTGGAGTATTGTTTAGAGTTGTGGACTCCACATTATAGAAAAGATGTCAATGTGCTGGAGGGAATGCAGAAGCGGTTACAAGAATGGTTGCAGAAATGAGAAACTTTTGTTAAGGGGACAGACTGAAGATGGTGGGAACTGTTCTTCCCTGAGAGGAGATTACATTAGATTAGATTACATTACATTACAGTGTGGAAACAGGCCCTTCGGCCCAACAAGTCCACACCGACCCGCCGAAGCGAAACCCACCCATACCCCTACATTTACCCCTTACCTATCACTACGGGCAATTTAGCATGGCCAATTCACCTGACCCTGCACATCTTTTGGACTGTGGGAGGAAACCGGAGCACCCGGAGGAAACCCACGCAGACCTGATGGAAGCTTTCAAAATCATGAGTGGGATGGAGAGAGGAGATAGAGTGAAGGTATTTCCACTTGTGAAAGAAATGAGAGCAAGAGGACAGACATAAAATGACATGCAAATGAACCAAAGGGTGATATGAGAATGAAATATTTTCACACAGTGAATCCTTAAAGGTGTGGAATGTACTGCCTGGAAATGTGGTAGAGGCAGGTTCAACTGAGAATTCATGAAGGAATTGGATGATTATTTAGATCGTAATGGTGTGCAGGGATATGAGGAAAAGGCAGATTGGCAGGAGGGGATAGAACTGGACTAGATAAGGGGCACCATGGGCTGAAAGGCCTCGTTTGGCAGCAAAATAATTGCATTTCTGTGATAAGTAATCATAGGTCCAATTGTAAACAAGCTTTTACCCACCCCCAGGACAAAATTCTGTGTGTCTAGGGGTGATTTATAATTTATCTATTTACATCATACGAGGGGCGGGGCAGGTCCCCTGAAGCTAAGAGTGTGTGAATCACTGATACAGAGTCGTCAACAATATTGTTGGCTATGTGCAGATAACCATGTTTTGCGGTTTAATGGTTAGCAATAAACCTTTTAGCGTCAAGTATGCATCTGACCCAAAACAACGAAAAGGCCGCTTCGGATGGGTTGAGGTTGCTGCAGGAATAGATTCAGACAGTTCCAATCACAGAAGCAGCCTCTCAACAATTGCTGGCTCATTCAGAGAGAGTTCTGAACAGTAGGCAATGTTTGAGAACAAAAGTATTCACACGGAATTTGCGGTCCAGTGTGTTCTCTGAATGCTGGAGGTTAAGATACAGGTTGGTATGAATACAATTTTTTTTTGTCTGTATTTAGCCTGCCAGTCCTGCATCCCAGCATTGATACCTTGCCTTGATTAGAAGGCCTGTTTGGCTCTACTTTTTAAAATTTACGTCGTGGGATGAAGGCATCACTGCAAGGCCAGATATTCGCTGCCCAACTCTAACTGAGTCAAAGACAACGAATCATAGAATCCTTAGAGTACAGGCTATTCAGCCCATTGAGTACACACTGACCCTCCGAAAAGCATCCCTCCCAAACCCACTCTTCGACCCTAGCCCCATGACTCTGCATTTCCCATGGCTACTCTACCTAGCCTGCACTTCCCTGGACACTGTGGGAAATTTAACAAGTCAATCCACCTAATCTGCACAATCTGGAGGAAACCCAAGCAGATACGGGGAGAACATGCAAACCCCACACAGACAGTCGTCCAAGATTGGAATCGAACCCGGGTCAGTGGCATTGTGAGAAGCAGCAGTAAGTCACCGTGCCACCTCTGAAATCAGGGCTCGTCCGGGATTTGAACCCAGGACCTCTCGCATGTTCACAACATATAAGATCCTAAAGCGATAATCATACCCCTAGACAAACGAGCCACTGCCTTTTCCTTCCCTTTAAGAATATTTGTGAACTAGACAGGGTTTTACATCAGGGGAAAGTGAGAACTGCAGATGCTGGAGATCAGAGTCAAAACCTGTGGCGTTGGAAAAGCACAGCAGGTCAGGCAGCATCTGAGGAGCAGGAGAATCAACATTTCAGACATAGGCCCTTTCGCAGGAATGAGGTTTGTGGGCTGGGGGGACTGAGAGACAAATGGAAGGGGGGTGGAGCTGGGAGGCGGGGGAGGTAGCTGGGAATGCAATAGATAAATGAAAGTGGGGGAAAAGGTGATAGGTCAGAGAGGAGGGTGGAGGGGATAGATGGAAAAGACAATGGACAAGAGGGCAGTGCTGAGTTGGGTGGAAGGGAAATGAGGAAACTGGAAATCCACATTAATCCTGTGTGGTTGCAGGGCCCCAAGGTGGAAGATGAGGCGTTCTTCCTCCAGGCATTGAGTGGTTAGGGTTTGGCGATGGAGAAGGCCCAGCACCTGCATGTCCTTGGTACAGTGGGAGGGAGTTGTTACACCAATCAATAATAGCTTCATGATACCCATTACCAAGAGTAGCCTTTCAAAAAAAAAATTAATTGATTGTATTTTCACCAGTTGTCATGGTGAGTTTTGAACCAGCGAGCCCCAGAGTATTATTGTGGGCCTCTGGATGACTAATTCAATCCATTATCAGTACACCATTGCGTCTATCACTTGAGGAATATCTCCAAATCACTTCTCTTTGTTTGACTTGCACATACTCTGAGAGCTTCTCATGTAGGTTTTGTCAAATCAGCTCCACATCGGGGTTACTCTGAACCAAATTAAAATGGCTGCTCAAATCTGCAGGCTGAATGCTTCATTCTGTTAACAAATTAATGCTCAGCTCCCCATCAGGGTTTATGCTAACCAGTCCTGCCTTCCCCCACATGTCTACACTCAAGTGCGACAACGGAGCCAACTCTCTCGTGGTTTATACCATTCGAGCATCATATCTGAATCCTGCATCATGTCGCCTCATATGGAGGTCCATTGCCACCCAACGTTTGAGATTATTCTCCATGAACCTCTCTCGATCTCTCCATCTTCTGGTCTTAAGAGATGTCTTAGTGTCAAAATTTGTTGAATATCACAGCTGTGAAGCACCTTAGGATGACGAAGCTAAAGGTACTATATAAATGCAAGTAGTGGAGGTCTTGAAGCACAGTGGTAGATGAGGCCATTGATGGCTAGGTTAGCATTTATTGCCCAGAGGGCAGTTAAAAATCAATCAGATCTCAGTTCAAGACCCACCTACCAGGGAGGTATGAACATATCCAAACAGATTGACTGAAACATTTCTTTTCTTATATGTACCTGTATGACTCAATGACATCTCCCAGGAGTTCCACTGATCTTCATTTAAGATGCAAGTATAATTAAGGTGCAGATTCTGCGGGTGTTTCTTGACCTGGTCACTGAGTTTGCTTCTACTGAGAAATTATATCGTCTTCCTCAGAATCACGAGCTAATTATCTGGTTTGGCTGATGGATGGCTTTGCTGCTAAAGGTGATGATAAATGGAATAGGATCTATCTGGGACACAGTAACTGAGGGAATTCTGCACAAACCTTCATGTTTGAATTATTCAAGGTTGACACGGAGGGGTATCTTTCTGCTAATAATGCTACATGTAATGATGATACCAAGTTGTGAAACCAGGTAATACTGATTGTATTCAAGGCAGTTTAAACAAATTAAGCATGTTTTGCAGAACCTATCCTCAAGGGGCTTTAAAATAAACTTTCCTTTTATTTTATGAAATGGCCACGTCAGCTGTCAGGATGTCCCGCTATATGCTTTTTGAAGAGTTGTTACTTCACATTTGTAATCACGGTGACCAAATATCCCAGAAACAGATCGGATAAATACTTATTTTGGTGGGATTGTTTGTGGGATAGATATTAGCCAAGTGAAATTTCCTCACTGGCATCGTAAACGTTCACCCGAGCTTTTTGTTTAATTCATTCACAGAATGAGGACATCGCTGGTTAGACCAGCATTAATTAATTTATCTCTCCACTCTGGAGGCTCCCTGCCTCTATTCCTGATGAAGGGCTTTTGCCCGAAAAGTCGATTTTCCTGCTCCTCGGATGCTGCCTGACCTGCTGTGCTTTTCCAGCAGCACTCTGATATAAACTCTGGTTTCCAGCATCTGCAGTCCTCACTTTTGCCCAGCATTAATTGCCCAGAGGGCAGTTAGGAATCAACCACATTGCTGTGGGTCTGGAGACACACAGACTAGATCACATAAGAATGGCAGCTTCCTTCCCTAAAAGGAACATCAGTGACTCAGATGGGTTTTTCTAACAATTGGACATGGATTCATGGTCATTACTAGACTTTTAATTCTAGATATACATTGAATTCAAATTCCGCCAACTGCCATGGTACGATTCAAATGCAGGTCTCCAGAAAATTACCCGGGTCTCTAGATAAATATCACTAGGCCATTGCCTCCTAAGCTGACATCTCAAATGGACGATGAAGGGCTTTTGCCCAAAAAGTCGATTTTCCTGCTCCTCAGATGCTGCCTGACTTGCAGTGCTTTTCCAGCACCACTATAATCTAATCTCAAATGGATGAGGCCATCATTTGACATCTCATTAAAAATATGATAGCTCCACCAATACAGCAATGCCTCAGGATTAAATGGGAAAGAAAACATTGCACCACCGTCCATGACCACACATGGCAGCCAATGGAATGGGGGGTTTTGGAAATGTAGCCATCGTTGAGATGTGCTCAAAACACAACACATGACAAAGTTACCTGTGGGATACTGAAAGAAAAAATTACACCGCGAGGGAGGTTTTTCAGATGGAGCAAGTTTTCCCACCCCAACAAGGCAGGCATCATCGGGGAATGCACTCTTGTCAATGTTAGCAACCAAGTATTTGTTCAGTTTGGCTGCTTACACAGGGTGGCACAGTGGCTCAGTGATTAGCACTGTTGCCTCACAGATTCCCACCTCCGGCGACTGTCTGTGTGCAGTTTGCACATTCTCCCTGTGTCCGCTCGGGTTTCCTCCGGGTGCTCCAGTTTCCTCCCACAATCCAAAGATGTGCAGGCTAGGTGGATTGGCCATGCTCAATTGTGCATAGTATTCAGGGATGTGTGGGTTAGGTGCATTAGTCAGGGGTAAATGTAGAGTAATATGGTAGAGGAATGGCTCTGGGTGGGTTACTCTTCGGAGGGTTGGTGCGGACTTGTTGGGCACAAAGACCTGTTTCCACGCTGTAGGGAATCTATGATTCTACTCAGAGAAACTCCACCTCAGAACCACTAGGTGAAGTTTCCACTGAAGCAGGAAGGGGCCCTGCAACCTACAGAGCACATGATCAAGGAACAAGTGTCAGTCACTCAGACCTTCAAGCTGTTAAACTATTCAATAAGATCATGGCTGATCAAATTTTAACCTCAACTCTGTCCTCCTGCTCATCGCCAGTAATCTGTCATCTCCTTGTTACTTCAAAATCTGCACCCATTGCTTTTTGAGGAAAGGAAGTCCCAAAATACTTTGAGAAAAACTGTTCCCTTACCTTTGGTTTAAATGGGTGACCCCTTATTTTTAAACTGTGACCCCCAGTTCGGGATTCTCCCACAAGAGGAGCCATCCTTACAACATCCACCTGGTCAAGTCCCCTCAGGATGTTTCAATTAAGTCACCTTTGACTCTTCTAAACTCCAGAGGATACAGGCCTAACCTTTCTAGCTTTACCTCAAAAGGCAATCCACTCATTCTAGGTATTAGACTGGATCAGCCAATTTGAGTATCAGTGCTGCTGGGGATTGTAGCTCATTTTGAGAATTTTTTAAAAGTACAACAGCTTTGGGGATTGCTTATTATCTGGTATCTTAACACAGTGGCTAGGTCTTGTCTTCTGCAGAATGAGCAATGAAGTGACACATCAACTATTTTTATACTTCAAAGTCAGCCAATATTCCTCCCAGATCTCACCTGGGACCCCGAGGTGGACTTGAAACCACAATATCCTCTTCCCTTGCAGTGTCAGGGAGACAGCTCTTCTGCAAAACCTCCACATTTGCGTTTCTTTCAATGACCCCATTACATTTATAACATGCCTCAGGGTGAAACCTGCTGTCTTATCTTCTTAGACGGGAGGCATGCTCACAAGGGAGAGTCTGCTGAAGAATATGGGGAGCTGAAATCTACAACCTGCACTGTCTTTGACCATTTCTGGAGGTATGTTTACGGAATATAGTTAAGGCAAGAATGACCCAAAACCATTTGTGGGTGGCTCAGTGGTTAGCACTGCTGCCTCACAGCGCCAGGGACCCAGGTTCAATTCCAGCCTCGGGCGACTGTGTGTGTGGAGTTTGCACATTCTCCCAGTGTCTGTGTGGGTTTCCTCTGGGTGCTCAGTCCAAAGATGTGCGGGTTGGGTGAATTGGCCATGGGAATTTCCCCATAATGTTCAGGGATGTGTAGGCTAGGTATTTTAGTCAGTGGACATATGGAGCAATAGGGTAGGGGCAATGGGTCTGGGTGGGATACTCTTCGGAGGGTCGGTGTGGACCTGTTGGGCCAAATGACCTGTTTCCACATTGTCGGGATTCTGTAATGATGACGACGATGATAAATAACGCAGAATTAACTACAGCTGGGGCTGCTATAATGCCTGCTTCTTCAGTGCAAATTGGCTTTAACGTGATTGAAGAATTTAGACCATTAGTCGTGGAATGTAAACTTTCCTTACTGTATTGGCTATAACATGACTCCGGCGCCACTAGTTTAAATGGTGCGGCTATTGCGCGATTTTCTTATAACACAAGATCACATGAGAATGGGACTATTGAGGTATATCAGAACTGACTCTACGCACTTATTGCTAATGACAAGTCCCATGTGTTGAGGTTCAATCTTGCTGATAGATAGGTGGGTTGAGTGAGAAGATGCTATTGAGTTCTGCCACAGTGAGGAGATTGGTGGTCAGCTGGTAGAGGTGACTCTGGATTGCTGACACAAGTGACTTGACTCTTTTGTTAGTCTTTAGCTGAGGTTGCCCTTGTTGACTCTACGTCTGGAGGTGATTTGCCACTTTGGCTGTGACTAGCCACCTCCCTGTGAACATGCTGACCTTAATAGAGCAGACCTTTCTTTGGTGCAGTGGTAGTGTCTCCCACCTCTGAACTAGGAAACGCAAAGTTCAAGTCCCACCTACTTCAGACGTGCGTAATAACAAACCAATTGCTGGGGAAAGACATGATCGGCCATGATCTAACCGAACAGGGAAGTGGGCTTGAGGGCCAAATGGTCAACTCTTGTTATTCATGCAACAAGGGAGAGCGTCCAGTTCTTGACCTGCTGTTTGACAGTGACAATGAATTATGCATTTACATAGTTTTCACGTTATTAATAAATAACATATACACCAGAGTAACTGTTTGACTCACGGAAAAGGTGGACCACCAAAGTTTGGCTGAAAACAAAATTTGTTTCTCATATCTCACATCAAAGTTATCTCCTGACTTTGAGCCATAATAACCCAAATGCTTTGCACTTAGTATCTATTCACTACTGAAGTCAAACTTGCCCTGATGAAAAACCTACTGGGTAGAATCGTAACGGTAACACCACTGAAGGGGGCTTTTCAGCTCCTTGTGATATCAGGTACTGAGGAATGCAGTCAGTCACTGGTGGCCACTGCTTTCCTTCCCTGCAACGTTTGGGGGCACGGCTGCAGGAACACTCTCTGATCTGGTAACTCTGCAATAGCGAAGTAAGTGGGAATTGGGGTGGATTCACCCCCTGTGAAACTACTGCTCATGTCAAAGTTAACTCTCTACTTTTTGGCACGGAATTTAATCTTGAGAGAAATGTAACTAGTCTCGTAGGGAAAGGGGAGTTGAGGATGATCAGGTCCGTCATGATCTAATTGAATGACAGAGCAGACCCGATGGGCTGAATGGCCAACTTTTGCCTCTATATCTTATTGACCTGATGTTTACTAGTGTTACTATCTTTGTAGCCCCCAGTATCATCATCCTGGAAGTTACCATTGAAACAAGAGGAATTTATTCACCCTTCTAGGTTTGGTCATCAAGAACAAAACAGCATGGAAGCAGACAGTTCAGCATCAACCATTCCAACACTTAAACTCCATTTGCCTCCCAAGCTTCCTAATCTGAATCCATCAGCCTAGCCTTCCATTCCTTTTGACCTGCAATGCCTACTTCACTTCATCTTAAGTCATTCTATACCATACACTTCAACACTACATATCACCAACTATCCATCCTGGTCCATCAATGTTGATGCTACTGTTAAGAAAGCACACCATTGTCTCTACTTCCTCAGAAGGCTAAGGAATTGGGGCATGTCCACACTGACTCTTAACAATTTTTATAGATGCACCACATAGAAAGCATCCTACCCAGATGCATCACAGATTGGTATGGCAACTGCTCTTCGCAAGACCACAAGAAATCCTGAGTTGTGAACACAGCTCAGTCCGCCACGCAAACCAGCCTTCCCTCCATTGACTCCATCTACACCTCCTGCTGCCTTGGGAAAGCAGCCAATATGATGAAAATTCCCTGGTTATACTGTCTTCCACCGGGCAGAGGATACAAAAGTTTGAAAATACATAAGAACAGCTTCTTCCTTGCTGTTATCAGACATATGAATGGACCTCTCAAATATCAGATCTTTCTCTATACCTTCTCTGTAGCTGTAACACTATATTCTGCATTCTGTTCTATTACCTTGATGCACTTACGTAAAGTATGATTTGCCTGGTTAGCATGCAAAACAATATTTTTCACTGTAACTCAGTAAATAGTCACACAGATATACAGCACAGAAACAGACCCTTCGTCCATGCCAACCAGATATCCTAAATTTATCTAGTCCCATTTGCCACTGCTTGGCCAATATCCCTCTAAGCCCTTCCTATTCATATACCCAGCCAGCTGCCTTTTAAATGCTGGAATTGTGCTAGTCTCCTATGTCCTCCAGTAGCTTATTCCACACACGCACTACCCTCTGCGTGTAAACGTTGTCCCTTAGATCCCTTTCATATCTTTCCCCTCTCACGTTAAAACTACGCCCTCTAGTTCTGGACTCCCCACCCCAGGGAAAAGTCAAGTTACCCTATCCATGCCTTGTGTGATTTTATAGACCTCTCATCCTCCAATGTTTCAGGGAAATCAACTCAGCCTATTCAGCCTCTCCCTATACCTCAAACCCTGACAATATTCTTGTAAATCTTTTATTAACCTTTTCAAGTTTAACAATATCCTGGCAATAGAAGGGAGTCCAAAATTGCATGCAATATTCCAAAAGTGGCCTAACCAATTGTCCTGCTCAGCCACAACATGACTTCCCAACTCATACACTCAACGGTCTGACCAATAAAAGCAAGCACACATGTGCCTTCTTCACTATCCGATTTACCCGTGACTGTATTTTCAAGGAACTAGGAACCTGCACTCCAAGGTCTCTTTGTTAAGCAACACTCCCCAGGAACTTACCATTAATTTGCTTTTCCAAAATGCAGCACCTCACACTTATCTAAATTAAAGCCATTCCTCCGCTCATTGGCTCAGATCCTGTTGTACTCTGAGGTAACCTTCTTGGCTGCCCACTACAGGGACAGCATGGTGGCTCAGTGGTTAGCACTGCTACCTCACAGTGCCAGGGACCCGGGTTCGATTCCAGCCTCGGGTGACCGTGTGTGGATTTTGCACATTCTCCCTGTGTTTGTGTGGGTTTTCGCCGGGTGCTCTGGTTCCCTCCCACAAAGATGTGCAGGTCAGGTGAATTGGCCATGCTAAATTGCATGTAGTGTTCAGGGATGTGTAGGTTAGGTGCATTAGTCAGGGGTAAATGTAGGATAGTAGTGGAATGGGCCTGGGTGGGTTACTCTTCGGAGGGCTTGTGTGGACCTGTTGGGCCGAAGGGCCTGTTTCCACGCTGTAGGGATTCTGTGATTCTGATACACCTCCAATTTTGGTGTCATCTGCAAACTTATTAACCGTATTTCCCAAGTTCATCCAAATTATTTATATAAATGACGAAAAACAGTGGAGCCAGCACCAATCCTTGTGGCACTCCACTGGTAACAGATCTCCAATCTGAAAGGCAACCTTCCACCAGCACCCTCTGTCTTCTACCTTCAAGCCAGTTTTATATCTAAATAATTAATTCTCCCTCATTCTATGTCTTCTAATATTGATAACCAGTCTCCCATAGGGAACCTTGTTGACTGCCTTACTGAAGTCCATACAGATCACGTCCACCGCTCTGCCCTCATCAATCCTGTTTGTTACTTCTTCAAAAAACTCAATCAAGTTTGAGACAAACAATTTCGCAAAGCCAAGTTGACTCTCCCTGATCAGTCCTTGCCTTTACAAATACATCTAAGTCCTATCCCTCAGGAGTCCCTCCAACAACTTGCCCACTACCGATGCCAGGCTCATAGGTCAATAGTTCCCTAGTTGTTCCTTACCACCTTTCTTAAATAGTGGCACCACATTAGCCAACCTCAAGTCTTCTGGCACCTCACCTTAAATTAGATTAGATTAGATTAAATTAGATTACTTACAGTGTGGAAATAGGCCCTTCGGCCCAACAAGTCCACACCGCCCTGCCGAAGCGCAACCCATACCCCTACCCCTACATTTACCCCTAACCTAACACCAATTCACCTGACCTGCACATCTTTTGGATTGTGGGAGGAAACCGGAGCACCCGGAGGAAACTCACGCAGACACGGGGAGAACGTGCAAGCTCCACACAGTCAGTCGCCTGAGGCGGGAATTGAACCCGGGTCTCTGGCACTGTGAGGCAGCAGTGCTAACCACTGTGCCACCGTGCCACCTGTGACTGTTGATGATACAAATGTCTCAGCAAGGGGCCTACCTTCCCACAGATCAGGTCCCAGGGATATATCCAGTTTTATGCATTGTAAGACATTCAGCACCTCCACTGTAATATGGACATTTTTCAAGATGTTGCTATTTATTTCTCCACATGCCTTACGTTCCATATCCTTCTCCACAGGATAACAACAGTAAATCAAATCAAATGATTCCCTGTGGCAGTGAGTTCCACATTCTTAACATGCTTCCAGAGAAGAAATTGCCTCCATTTGTTTTCCTGGAGACTATTTCACATTACAGGTCTCGAGTCTTCATTTTCCCCATGAGAGGAAGCAGCCGTTGTTTCAAAGGTACTCAACTGAAGATCATTATTGGAGAAATTCTGTAGACTTGTTTATTCAGGAGGAAAGACAGACAGTGTCTTCAAAGGGACACAGTTGCATGGCATGGAAACAGACACTTTGGTCAGGGTGACCTTACAGGCATTTATAAAATCATAAGGTGCATGGATAGGGTGAATAGCCAAGATCTTTTCCCCAGGGTAGAGGCGTCCAAAACTAGAGGGAATAAGTTTAAGTTGAGAGGGGAAAGATTTAAAAGGGATCTAAGGGACAACACAGAGGATGGTGTGTGTATGGAATGAGCTGCCAGAGGGTGGAGGCTGGTACAATTACAACATTTAAAAGGCATCTGGATGGGTATATGAATAGAAAGGGTTTAGAGGGGCAAATGCTGGCAAATGGGACTAGATTTATTTAGAATATCTAGATGAGTCCGACCTCAACAGACATAACATCACAGATATAATAAATCCTGGAAATTATTTTACACTCTCTCCACTTCATCGCTGTATGCTTTTTTTTTTGTGCAACGGGAACTGTGCAGATTTGAAAATGTGGTCTAGCCACATTCAGCAGACAACTGTTATCCTAAGTGCCTCGTGTAATCACTGACATCTGACAGTATAACTGCAGTCTCGTTACTGCCAGTCTTAGCTCAATACAGCAACAAATGCCTCGGTTACTTAAAGCTGTCATTGGAATACTTCAAACTGATATACTACAGCAGATAGCGTACCATTTGCAAATATTAAAGCGGTAATAAAGATGCTCAAATTCAATTTTAGCACATGGCTAAAAGGAAGCAATTAAAATCAATAACTCATAAGAAAATAACCAGCTCCAATAAAAGTCAGAATTAAAAATCAGTGGTGAGAAGATAATGGAATGTTTACTGAGCTGAATTTAAAGGAACGTTTTATATTTTTAACTCTGCTCATTTTCAGTAATAATCTAATTACACGCTCTGAAAATTTCATTGTCCAGAGATTCAGATTGACCGGGATTAAATGGATTTTCCTCATCAAGCTGATTTTTGCACAAATGCTCAAGGCCTGTTTGGAATTTCTTCAGTTTAACCCCACGTTGTGACATCTCTTCCTGATTGAAAACCTTGCTGTTCCATATCAGGACGTGTAACAACTCTCAGCATTCACCAATCTGCACTGGTTTCCTGTCTGGCACCACCTGTGCTTTCAAATTACCATTTGTCCCTCCTAAACTTTGTAACCTCTCCCTGTCCCATAAAGGCTTTCCCAGGCCCTGAGCTCAGTTTCTAAACCTCTTTATCTCCTTTAAAACACTCCTCAAAGACCAAGGCTTTGGCCACTGACTCAAACACATCCTTCATCTGCAACGGCCATTCAGTTCAGTCCAGTTCGGACTGACATTTCATCCGGCCCATCGAGTCAGCACCGACTCTCCAAGTGCATTCCACCCAGACCCACCATTTTACCCGATTAACTTGCATTTCCTATGGCTAATCCATTCCTGAAGAAGGGCTTATGCCCGAAACGTCGATTCTCCTGTTCCCTGGATGCTGCCTGACCTGCTGCGCTTTTCCAGCAACACATTTTCAGCTATGGCTAATCCACCTAGGTCTACACATCCCTGCACACAATGGGCAATTTAGCATGGCCAATCCACCCAGCCTGCACATCTTTGGACTGTGGGAGGAAACTGGAGCACCCGGAGGAAACCCACGCAGACACTGGGAGAATGTGTAAACTCCACACAGTTGCTCGAGGGTCGAATTGAAATTGGGTCCCTGGCGCTGTGAGTGCTAACCACTGAGCCACCCTTTTAGCATCCACTCAAATCTCCTCCATCTTTCATCATCTAAACCAATTGTTTTGACTCTCTATTCCCTTCTCTCACATATGTTTGTCTAACTTTCCTTTAAATGCATCTTTACTGTTGTATACGGCACTTCATACCTGAAAGGGTTAACTGACATGATGCTTTAGGGGATAAAGGACTGTTCCTGAGAGGGACGAAGCAGCAACCAATCTGTGTTGTGTGTTTGTTATCAAGACACTGTCTGAACATTTCAGTGGAAATAAATGTGTACTTACTGTCAAGTTCAGCGTGAGAGACCATCATGCATCTCAGATGAGAAGTAACTAGCTATTAAATACTATGTAATAAACCTTTTCTGTGTCCCAAGATCGCACCCAACCTTTGCCAAAGGCGTCATGTGGGCATCCTTTCCCACATGGCATCAATAGCTTACACTAATACCAACTTATAACAAAGCAGGTGATGATTTAAACTAGCTGTATCTTTGACTATGTACTATTCATACCAACACTCAGGGTGGTAGTGAGCGAATTTCACATTTTAACCTCGCCGTGGGTGAAAACATTTCTACTGAATTACCCGTTTGACTTCTCTGACTATCTTATATTAAAGGCCTTTGGTTTTCTTTTTCCTCAGTTTCAAACTTAGTTTCTGCAGAGCACATTGGGGCAGCACGGTGGCTCAGTGGTTAGACTACTGCCTCACAGCGCCAGGGACCACAGTTCGATTCCAGCCTCGGGCGACTGTCTGTGTGGACTTTGCACATTCTCCCAGTGTCTGTGTGGGTTTCCTCTGGGTGCTCCGGTTTCCTCCCACAGCCCAAAGATGTGCAGGTCAGGTGTATTGGCCATGCTAAATTGCCCATTGTGTTCAGGGATATGTAGGTTAGGTGCATTAGTCAGGGGTAAACATAGGGGAATGGGTCTGGGTGGGATACTGTTTGGAGGGTTGGTGTGCTTAATGGCCTGTTTCCATACTGTAGGGATTCTATGTAATGTAATACTACATTATAACAAAGACGCAATATAAAATCAAGTTGCAATTTTTTATTCATTCAAACAATTCAGCTTTACTGGCTAGGTTGCTATTTATTGGCCGGATTGCCATTTATTGGCCGTTCCCAGCTTGCCTTAGGAAGGTGGAGATAGGCTGCCTTCTTGAACCGCTGCTGTCCCTTTGCTACATGTGGAATTTTGCAGAGTTGTGCAAAGTGCATTAATTGCCAGTTGTGTGGATTTCTGGATTGTCATTTCAGATTTTGGAACAGATTTTTAAATAGACCCTTCTGCGCAGCCAGCCAATCATTTAGAGTCTTAGGTTCATACTTCTGTCCTTTTGAGTCTGCTCTGACAAGCTATCATAAATCTACACACTTTCCACTTTCCAGTACTGGGTCCACAGCCTTGAACGTTATGATCACTTGGACTCACTTCCTCTTCTGGGCTTTATGGCATTTCGTTTGGGACATAGTGTTGAATGTCAGTTTGGGGGAAGTCTGCTAAGGGCTTATTGCTCTGCCTTTCTGAAGGTCAAATTCAGAAATCACACAACACCAGGTTACAGTCCAACGGTTTGATTTGAAAGCACAAGCTTTCGGAGTGCTGCTCCTTCACCTGACAAAGGAGCAGTGCTCCAAAAGCTTGAGATTGCAAATAAACCTGTTGGACTATAATCTGGTGTCGTGTGACTTCTGACTTTGTCCATCCTGGTCCAACACTGGCACCTGCACATCATTTCTGAAGGACCCCTGTTGTCAGTCCAGTGTGAAATCTGAAAAGCGTCTGAAAATGCTTTTGAATACTGTATTCCCTGAACAATTGGACCAGACCCCTGACTCATCTGCACACGGCTAGTGAGCTGTGTTTGTGCAGCAGAGCACCAGGAAGAAGCAATCTGCAGTTTCTACACCACCATTTTCTTACTTCATTAACTTACCATTATTGGCCATCGCGGCTTTTACTCCAAAGTGAATCTCTGCGAAGAATTTATTTCTCCTTCACTTGGTGTGCATGTGTTGATTTAGAGGGGAAGACATTTATGGTTTCATATTTGAAAGTGTGTGTTAACCACCATTCATCTTTGTTGCAAAAGTGTTGTTTCAGGAGAAAGTGAGGAGATCAGAGCTGAAAATGTGTTGCTGGAAAAGCGCAGCAGGTCAGGCAGCATCCAAGGAACAGGAGAATCGACGTTTCGGGCATAAGCCCTTCTTCAGGAAGCCCTTCTTCGGCTTATGCCCGAAACATCGATTCTCCTGTTCCTTGGATGCTGCCTGACCGGCTGCGCTTTTCCAGCAACACATTTTCAGCAAAGTGTTGTTTCATACTAAATCAATTATTTATTAAAGAAATCCAGTTGTTGGATTTTTAAAAAAAATCCAAATCTAATATCGAGAAAGCTTATAATTGTGTAGGTAAACAAATAAACTGATGTTGTGACTAATGATACAGCAGACGAAAAACTGAGAGGGAGACTCACAGTGCACTCCTCACATTTTATAAAGTATCTACCCCATCAATTTCATTCAAAAACCTGATAAGCCACCATTCATTAACCTTCTTTATTTGAGGAAATAGAAGCTGAGTTTTAAGTAGTCTCTCAGAAACATAGAATCACTACTATGTGGAAGCAGGCCATTCCGCCCATTGAGTTCACATCGACCCTCAGGAGAGCATCCCACCCAGACCCACTGCCCTACCCTATCCCAGTAACTCTGCAATTGCCATAGCCAATCCCCTTACCTTGCACATCCCTGGACACTGTGGGCAATTTAGCATGGGCATCTTTGGACTGTGGCAGGAAACTGGATCACCCGGAGGAAACCCATGCAGACACGGGAAGAACATGCAAACTGCACACACACAGTGGCCTGCGGCTGGAATCGAACCCGGGTCTCTGGCAGCGGTGCTAACCACTGAGCCACTGTGCCGTCCTCATGGTCTAACCCTTGAAGCCTTGGGAACACTTTACTAAAAATTTCACTGCATGGGCACTGACTGACAATTTTATTTGTTCTGAGGCAGAGGCACCAGACTCAAAAGGTTAACTCTAATCTCTGTCCACAGATGCTGCCAGACCTGCCGAGCTTTTCCTGCAATCTCTATTTTTGTCGACGATTTACATCATCCTCAGTTCTTTCGGGTTTTCTTTTATTTGTTGAAGAGACTCGAGTTTTGCAGGCTGGGCCACCTTTTATTGCCCACCTCTAATTGCCCAGAGGAAAGTTAAGGGGCAACCACATTGCTGTGGCTCTGGAGTCACAGAGTCATAGAGATGTAGAGCACGGAAACAAACCCTTCAGTCCAACTCATCCATGCTGACCAGATATCCCAACCTAATCTAGTCCAATTTGCCAGCACTTGGCCCATCCAATTCGCATACCCATCCAGATGCCTTTTAATTGTATCAGCCTCCAAGCCATAAAGTCAACAGATTGAGCCAGTTCTGAAGAAGGGTCACTGGTCTCAAAATGTTAACTCTTTCTCTCTCCACAGATGCTACAACACCTGCTGAGTTTCTCCAACAATTGTTATTTTTGTTAAAATCTTCTGCATCCACGGGTTTTTAAAAAATTTTCATTTAGGAAGGCCAGAGCTCCTTCCCCAAAGGACATTTCTGAACCAGAAAGGTTTCCGCGACAATTGTTGGTGGTTGCGTAGTCAGCATTAGAACCAGCTTCCCAATTCCAGAGGTTTTCTTGAATTCAAATTTCACCGTGTCACCAAAACGTTAACCTGGACCTCTGCCTTTTAGCTCAGTGACAATACTACGAGGTTACTGCCTTCCCAGTGCACTGTCAGGACAGCCACATATCATTTTCATGTGAAGTGGTAACTTTGGAAATTCGTCAGTTAGGTAGACATTAGAGTGGGTGGCTGTGGAGGGCAGAAATTTTCTTAAGGCTTTTCTATTTTTTGAGCAACCGAATAAAGGCAAAATACTGCAGAGGCAGGAAATCTGAAACAAACATACTGCTGGAGAAACTCAACAGGCCTGGCAGCATCTATGGAGACAGAAACAGTATTAACGTTTCGGGTCCAGTACAACTGCCTCAGAGTTGATTTTACACAACGTTACACTATGCATTTAATCATCGACATGGAAAATGCTATGAGCCTTTACAAAAATGACAGAGAGGCTGGAATGAATTTTATTCCCCTTAACGTGGAACATGAATCGAATAAACAGCGGAAAATGTATCTCCAAGAGAGTGCTACAATGTTAGTGCTGTTTGTTGGAGCGCTGTATGAACAGGCATTGTCCTTGACTGCCTACCACTTACAGGAGAGAGTGGATCCACACCAAATGATCTGTTTCAGATATGGAAGGGACAGAATCTTCCACACTTCGTTCTAGTGCCTGGTCGGCACGGATGAGTTGGACCAAAGGGTCTGTTTCCGTGCTGGATGGCTGTGTGTGTTCTGGCAGACAATTTACACAGGCACGATGCCCTCCCATGTGGGAGATTCAAAAAAATAAAAAATAGGAGCTGGAGTAGGCCATTGAAAACAATGAGGTGGGATCTCATACACACAAAATCCTGATGGGATTGGACAGGCTAAATGTGGGAAGAATGTTCCTGATGTTGGGAAGTCCAGAATGAGGGGGTCACAGCCTAACAATAAGGGGTAAGACTATGAGGAAGAATTTCTTCACTCAGAGTTGCAAACTTGTGGAATTCTCTCCCACAGGAAGCTGTTGGGGTCAGATTATTAGTTAGATTCAAGAGGGAGCTGGACATGGCCCTTGCGGCTCAAGGGACCAAGGGGTTTGGAGGAAAAGTGGGAGTGGGATATCGAGGTTGCATAATCAGCCATGATTGTATTGAATGGTGGAGCCGGCTCAAAAGGCCGAATGGCCTATGCCTGCACCTAGTTTCTATGTTTCGATATTCAGCCCTTCAAGCCTGCTCTGCCATTCAATACGATCATGGGCCATCATCCAACTCAGAACCCTATTTCTATTTTCTCGCCATACTCTTTGGTCCCTTTAGCCCTAAGAATTATTCTAACTGAGCCTCCACTGTTTTGGAGTTAACTGCTTTCTGTGGCAGACAATTCCACAGGCTCACCACTCTCTGGGTGAAGACATTTCCCCTCATCTCAGTCGTAAGTGGCCCACTCCATATCTATACAATTTGACCCCTGGTTCTGGTCTCCCCAGCCACTGCGGAACATCCTTCCTGTGTTTACCCTCTGTGATCCTGCTGGAATTTGAAAGGTTTCTCGGAGATCCCACCACTCCCCACCTCCCAACCACGACCACCACCACCATCCTTCAAAACTCCAATGAATGGAGTCTGGGCCAATCTGGTCTCTCCTCAGATGTCAGTCCTGCCAGCCCGGAATTCGAGCCGACTCCATGCCTATTGGATGCTGAAACCGTTGACCACTGTTTTTCCAGCTGGGATCATGTCCTAGGTTAGTGAGGTCCCACCCCGCCTGAACCCGCTGGCCAATCAGAGGACAGCAGTCAATGGGGAGCCACAGGCCTGTGTCTTGTGTTGTTAAAAGATTAAATGGGAATCTCTCTCTGGACATAGAGAGATAGACTGCAAAGCTGAACATTCTGGAAGTGGGTGGGGGATGACATTCGTGTAGGAATATGGATGACTCGCACTTCATTTGGGCGACCATTTACTGCCATTCTGCTGTTCTTGTCAAGTTAAACTATCATTCAATCTCTTCCATTCAGAAATGCTTTCTCGCCATCTCCTGAAGTTAGGTATGTCACACCTACATTGTCTTGGGAAATCACTGAGTCAGGAAATTGTCTGCATAATGATTCCCCAGGATTAGGGTCATTTACATTTGCATTATCTCCGGAGATGATCTCATCCTACCACTGTACCTGGGGTAACGTGTGACTGTAAGGCTGGGGATTATCTTGAGTGGCATGTGACTGTGGGGGAGTGGCCAGAGTATCTGTAAACTGACCTGTATAAAGGGGATGTGTTTCCTTTGTTTAGGGCCTCACTATGGACTTGACATCGCACGCCTGCGAAGAGGGTTAAAGGCGGTCACCTCGCTTGTACAGGCTTTAATAAACTTTTAACTGTTTGTAGAAGTTGATGTGTGCAAATTGCATCTCGTGTGTGAATCCTATAAGTCCGAGTCCCAGACTGTTAAGACAGAACAACTCAAACTTCCAGAAGCAACAGACATCAAGGTAGCTTGCTCAGGGCGGGGAGTTGGAGAGAGAGTTGTGGGAAGTTGGGGTAAGAAAGGGTGTGGTCAGGCAGCGAGGTGGTGGGTGTTAGCGGTCATTCCCTCACTCACTCACCCCCAGACTGGGTCAGACCAAGGGGCACCAACTCCCCACCTCACCACCCTTTCACCAGCTGGAAAGGCTGGCAGTGTTCTCGCCCATTGGGAACAGAGTCAGAGATCCCTGCCTCAATGTACCGGCAAGACACTGACCACTTCAAGATGGCGACTAGGAGAAAGTGAGAACTGAAAGCTTTATGCCAAAAATGATGACTCTCCTGCTCCTCAGATGCTCTGCATACCAGCGTCACACTTATTGACTTCAAGATGGCGGTACAGTAGCATAGGAGCGTGGGGGCTCTGTCCGGAGCTCAGTCTGCTTGTAGTTTTGTTTTCCTTCTTTCACTGCTCTTTTTTTCTGACTTTAAACTACTTACCTTCTGTGGAGAGTGGGTTTGTGCAGTGCGGGGAAGAACAAGGCAGGGTGGCAGCAAGAGAGGTCACCTGACAGCCTGAGATCTCCCAGCGACTGCAGTAAGGTCAAGTGCAGAGGGAGGGAAATGATTTACTGTATATTCAAAAAGGAAGATCAAGAGAAACAGAAACATAGAAGAACATAGAACATAGAAGAAGAAGAATACAGCGCAGTACAGGCCCTTCGGCCCTCGATGTTGCGCCGATCCAAGCCCACCTAACCTACACTAGCCCACTATCCTCCATATGCCTATCCAATGCCCGCTTAAATGCCCATAATGAGGGAGAGTCCACCACTGCTACTGGCAGGGCATTCCATGAACTCACGACTCGCTGAGTAAAGAACCTACCCCTAACATCTGTCCTATACCTACCCCCCCTTAATTTAAAGCTATGCCCCTTTGTAATAGCTGACTCCATACGTGGAAAAAGATTCTCACTGTCGACCCTATCTAGACCCCTAATCATCTTGTACACCTCTATCAAGTCACCCCTAAACCTTCTTTTCTCCAATGAAAACAACCCCAAGTGCCTCAGCCTTTCCTCATACGATCTTCCTACCATACCAGGCAACATCCTGGTAAACCTCTCTGCACCCGTTCCAGTGCCTCCACATCCTTCCTATAGTATGGCGACCAAAACTGCACACAATACTCCAGATGCGGCCGCACCAGAGTCTTATACAACTGCAACATGACCTCAGTACTCCGAAACTCAATTCCTCTACCAATAAAAGCCAGTACGCCATATGCCTTCTTCACCGCACTATTTACCTGGGTGGCAACTTTCAAAGATCTGTGTACATGGACACCAAGATCCCTCTGCTCATCCACACTACCAAGTATCCAACCATTAGCCCAGTACCCCATCTTTTTGTTACTCTTACCAAAGTGAATCACCTCACACTTAGCTACATTGAACTCCATTTGCCACCTTTCTGCCCAGTTCTGCAGCGTATCTATATCCCGCTGTAACCTGCCACGTCCTTCCTCACTGTCTACAGCTCCTCCGACTTTTGTATCATCCGCAAACTTGCTCACCCAACCTTCTAACCCCACCCCCCCCTCAGGCATCACCTACAGACTTCATCCAACTCCATCCAGACTTCATTCATTTCACTGTCAAATTGGAAGCAAATTTGAGTCATTTTATCCACCATCTAGAACAGGTTTGGGGGGGCGGGGAGGGAGGGGGGAGGTGGGAATTAAGCCACATGAGAATATTGTACGATTTGGAGCAGCCGGTGTTGGACTGGGGTGGACAAAGTTAAAAATCACCAGGTTATGGTCCAATAGGTTTATTTCGAAGTACTAGCTTTCGGAGCGCCGCTCCTACATCAGGTATCCACCTTGCTTTCCTCTGTGAAGGCACACCTTAAAACCAAGCCCATTGCCCAAACTCATGGTCATCTGGCCTTACAACTCCCCACTTGATGAAGGAGCAGCACTTCGAAAGCTAGTGCTCCCAAATAAGCCTGTTGGACAATAACCTGGTGTGTAAGTTTTAATTAAGAAGATTGTGATTCTCCAGAAGATGGGAGAGAGAGGTAGACAGAGAGGTAGACAGAGAGGTAGAGAGAGAGGTAGAGAGGTAGAGAGAGAGGTTCGAGAGGTAGAGAGAGAGAGAGAGACAGACAGAATGACATAGGGTGAGAGAGCATAAAGAGATGGGAGAGAGAGCATGCTGGGAGTGTGGGAGGAATATAGAGATAGAGCACAGGGGGTGAGAGGGAAGTGAGAGCAAGCACTGGAGGGGGGGAGAGAGAGAATGCTGGGGGGAGAGGAGAGAGAACATTGCAGGGGGGGTAAGATAGAGAGAGCACGCGCAGGGTGGAGGAAGACAGAGAGAATGTGGGGTGGGGGAGAGAGGGAGCGTGAGGGGACAGAGAGAGAGCATGCAGGGGGAGAGAGAGCACTACGGGATAAGGAGAGAGAGCAAGAAAGCATCTGCGGGGGAAAGGAGAAAGAGAGGACAGAGAGGCGGGAAAGAGAGAAAATGCAGGGAGGAGAAAAAGAGACAGCTGGGGGAAGGAGGGAGAAGAGAGAGAGCGCACGGGGTGGGGGGGGGGGAAGGAGAGACAGCTCGCAGAAGGGAGAAAAGAGAGAATGTGTGGGAGAGGACAAAGAGTGAGCACAGGGTGTGGAGAGAGAGAGAGAGAGAGAGTGGGGGTGGTGGAGAGAGACCCAGGTGAGGGGAAAGAGAGAGAGCAGGGGTGGAGAGAGAGAGAGAGAGAGCACGGAGTTGAGGAGAGGAGGGAGATTATGAGGTGGGGAGAGAGAGAGCGCGGGTGAGAGAAGAGAGAGAGAGCAAGAGGGGATGAGAGAAGACAGAGAGCGCAGGGGGAGAAGAGAGAGTGCTGGGAGGGTAGGGGTAGACAGAGAGAGCACTGGGGGAAGGGGGAAGAGAGAGCAAGCACGTGAGGGCAGGAGGGCAGGAGGGAAGGTGGGGGGAAGAGAGAGAGAGGGCACAACAGCCGGGGGGAAAGAGAAAGGGCAAGGGGAGGGAAGAGAGAGAGTGGGTGAGGGGAAGAGATAGAGAGTGAGCGACGGGGGAGGAGAAAGAGTGGGGGGAGGAGAAAGAGTGCGAAGGAGGAAGAGTACAGGGGAGTGAGAGAGAGCATGAGGAGCGGGAGAGAGAGAGCATGAAGAAGGGGAGCGATAGAGCATGAGGAGCGGGAGAGAGAGAGAGCATGAGGAGGGGGAGAGAGTGAAGGGAGAAGCAGGGAGGGGTTGGGGGGGTGGTAAGTGAGTGGAAGACAGACATACAAGTCTCAACAGCTATTGGGTCTTCATGGATTGAACATATGTGCATTGACAATAAAGCCAGATCACAGTCACATCAGAGGAACCTTTAAAAAGGTGACTGAGGGCTAACAGTAATCACATACCACAGTTAGCAGTAACAAAACATCCAGAACATTAAATGCCACTCAAGCACATTAATTGTACTTTGTGTTTGGAAGAGCAGCAACTTTAATTCCATCATTTTCTGTCATCACTTATTCTATTATTAGGTTTCACACTATAGGACCCTGCTATTTAATTTCCTGTCTCCCAGCAGGAAATAATGAAGTAGGGCTGAGGCTCTGAGAGAAAAAAAGATTGTTTGATCTTTGAAAATTCAGCACCACTGAAATGAATTTCTTTCCAAACAAGGCGGGGGGAGGTGGAGATCTTCATGAAAAAAACTTTAATTTAATTGTTTCAGCAAGATCAGAGCGAGAAACACGATCACGGCAGCACGCCATAACCACAAATACTCGAACAAATGGAACATTAATGAACCCACCCTCTCTGACACATACCCCCTCCCCACAAACAGTACCCTAAACCACGTCCAATTTTAATAACATTCTAATTCTGCTTCAAGAATACTACTGCATGTTCTTAATTAAATCAAAGATGCTGTCACTCGTTTTGGAAGCATTGCCTGAAAATCTTATTGCAATCATTCATACTTAGAACAAAAATATCAGATGTAGCTTAGACTTTGCATCCAACGTGAGTTAGTGCAAATTCTTACAAAATTTACCTTTGACAGGGAACTGACCCAGAATATGGGGCTGGTCCTGTAGAAACGAAAAACAAAATCCTTTCCTGAAGAAGCAGTTCAAAAGATTACACGATGTGGCTAAGAGCATAAATACTGGTATCTAGGTGACATGATGGATTAGCATGCTGCCCACTGAGATCCCCCAACTGGTTTGAAAGCAGCCCAGACTACTGGATTAACAGCTTCACAAGAGACTCAAGAAGCTGAGAGAAAGAGAGAGTGAACACCATTTGAGCCATCAACTTGCTTTCTTGCTGTTGACATTTCCCAACGTACACCCTACACAAGCAACTCTCGCAGGAAGCAAAATCGCCAAAGTCAATACAGGCGATCAAAAGCAAACTCTTGACTCCCCAAAGTTTGTCCACCATCAGTGGGGCACAAGTCAGGAGTGTGATGGAAGACTCCTCACTTGCCTGGATGAGTGCAGCTCCAACAACACTCAAGAAGCTCATCACCAATCCAGGACAATGCAGCCCGCTTGATTGGCACCATATCCACAAGCATCCACTCCCACTACTCAATAGCAAGTGTGTGTACCTATCTACAGGATGCACAGCAGAAATTCACTCAAGGTTCCCTATGTAATACTTTCCAAACCCACAACCACTTCCATTTAGAAGGACAAGGGCTGCAAATCAATGGGAACACCACCACCTGCAAGTTCCCCACTGCGATGAAACTATGGCTTTGGCAGGTGCACTTTGCCCTGTTCTTTTTAAGTGAGGCTTGGAGCCATAGCTAGAAAGCTGTCTCTTCCAAGCCAATAAAGTCAACAGCTTGTGAGGCCTTGGTTTTTGTCTTAATTTAAAACAATAGAAGCAGCCTGAATGGGTGGAGTCAGGGTCTCACAGAACCAGGATTGTAGTTTAACTTTAAGAACTTCATAGACTTCCTACAGTGTGGAAACAGTCCCTTCAGCCCAGCAAGCCTACACCAACTCTCCGAAGAGTATCCCACCCAGACCCATTCCCCTATTACTCAACATTTACCCCTGCCTAATGCACCTAACCTACACATCCCTGAACACTATGGGCAATTTAGTATGGCCAATTCACTTAGCCTGCACATCTTTGGATTGTGAGAGGAAATCCATGCAGACACAGAGAGAAAGCGCAAACTTCACATAGACAGTTGCCCAAGGCTGGAATCAAACCTGGGTCCCCGAGGCAGCAGTACTAACCGCTGAGCCACCCTAGTTGTTATGGTTTTGAAGTTTGCTATGGAAGTTGCCCATACATCTCTCCCTGCAACAGCAAAAAACTTCAGTTCTCTCTCTCTCGACTAGAATTTTCTCTTGATGATCTTTTCTCCTGGACTGGAGACAAATCTATTTGACTGAATTTGCCTTTGCTAAGGGTGTGTTTATAGGATGTTACTACACTGGAACAGCTAATGTTTAGTAGTTAAATAATCTGTTATTGTGTTAAGCTTTTCAACAGAGTTAAAGTTATGCAATTCTTCTTTCTTTTGTCTGTATTTTAACTGTCGGGTAAGAATAAAGAATGTTTTGTTTAAAGTCAAGTCGTGTAACCAATCGAATTACATCTGGAACACAGCACCTCACACTTGCCTTTAAATAAGGTAAAAATTAGTCCAGGCCACTTCCTTGATATATGTGAAGGGGGTTTGGTCTGCTCCAGAATACCATTCACCATTCTGACTTGGAAATATATCACCGTTTCTTCAGTATTGCCGGGTCAAAATCCTTGAACTCCCTCCCCAACGGCATTGTAGATCTACCCAGTTGTCTATGTACTGCTGGGGTTCCAGGCAGCAATTCACCAGCAAAGAGCAATTAGAGAAAGGCAATAAATACTGGCTTAGCCAGCAACACCCACACTCCCTAAATGACTCAGGCAAAAGTGTTCTTTTGAGGTGAGGCTGGGGCAAGTTTTATCTCATGTGGGGAAAGTGTTTCACCACTAGCATCTCCCAGACCTGTAAGAGTGATAGGATCATACAGCACACAAGGTGAATATTCTTCCCATTGACTTTAGAAATATCCAGTTAGTCCCATTACTCAACACTTTTTCCACAGGCCTGCAGAATTCCTCCTCCTCAAATATTCCTTCAATTTCCTCTTGAAAGGTCTGAATGAATTGGTTCCCATCACCTTTTCAAGCATGTTACAAATTGTAATAACGCACGGAGTTTCACCATTAAAAAAAATCCCTCCTCATGTCTCCTCTCTGGCTGTTTTGCAAATGTTTCATTGCCAATTGGGAAATTTCGGTCGACTCAGCAAAGTGCACAATGTCGGTTTCACATTACCTTTCTGAAGAGCCTTGTAGAGTCCTCACTGATTTGCATGAAGCGCATGATAACGTTGTTCAAATAGATGTCGCTTAAAGTTGCGTGGTCTTTGCTTTCTCTCCTGACTTGGTTCAGGAGCAGATACCAGCAGTTAACTGGGGACAGAAGATTCTGGTCCCTCCTGGATAAAACAAAATACACAGGAAAAAAAATTACTCGATAATGTCTCCACATTTTATTTAACATTCACATTACGTTTTGTGTTCAATGCTGTTCTACATTGGACATTTAACTTGAGCATTGCTGAAAATATTTTGTCCAAGTTTTTTGTCTTGCACGCATCAGGACACTGTGCAAGAATACCAACTTAAGGGTGGAGGGGACCAACAGATATACTGTATGGGAGGAGAGTACTGACTGGTTGGCAAGTGGACTCTGATTTGTGGATCTATGTAGTTGAAGGCTTGGCAGTCAAATGTGGTGTGAAAGGGGCAGTAATGTGCAAACTATGGGGTCAAAAAGATGGAAAGTTCAACAATAGTGAGATGGTAGAAGTAGAGGTTGTAGAAATTAGGAAGAGAGAAGCCATGCGGAAACGTGAAGACTACGGTAAGAATTATAAATTGTAATGGGTTGGGAATCAGTAGCCAATGTAGTTCAGCTGGGACATTTGAGAGGAATCATTTGCAAACCTTTGAACTTGTAAAATTCAACAGAGATGTGACAATATGCAAGGGTTAAATGTGGTCTTTGTGTGAGCAATAATATCTTCCATGTTGTTTTACATAAATAAATACATAAATAAATCAACTTCCCACTGAAGTGCCCAAAGAGCTTAAAGGAGCCCCTCAGGATATTAGCCACATTCGAAAAGTAGGGAGGCTCACGTTTTTGAAAGGTGGTCTTTCAAAAGAAGGCATTAAACAGGTACCCCTCTCACTTGTTTTCTCAGGACAGCATAAAAGATCCTGTGGCACTGTTTTAGAAAAGAGCTGGAGGTTTCTCTCTCAACACTGATTCACTGGCCGTTGGGGTATTGGCGTTCATGGGTGCTTCCTTTGCTCAAACTGGTTGCTGCACTTCTACACATTGCAATGTTAGATTGGATTAAATGTAGCCCATCACAATGGGAGCCAGACCCAGTACAACCCAGCGCTTGTCTCCTGGCTTTGGGGAAATCTTCCCTGGTAAAGCAGGAATGAACAAGCGAAGGTAGGATGCCCAGCCACCGGTCACAGAAGATGATTTAGGAGACAACTGACAACCTCATATCAATGGTGCCACCTTTGGAAGCACAAACATCCAGCCCTAGTGGGAGGTGGGAAGGTCACATGATTGAGCCATCAGCAGAAAGAGGTCCACTCTCTGCACTTACCTCTGAATCCCTTCTCCCCGACAACCTCACCCACCAGTGCCTTGGAGTATTGAGTACCGTTCTGGTTCCCAGTTCAATTGCATTGGAGGCAATTCAGAAAAGATTGACAAGATTCAATTGCAGAGATCAAAGGCTTGTCTTATGGGGAGAGATTGAACAGTCTGGCCTGTACTGGTTAGAGTTTAGAAGAAGAGGAGGAGATCTAATTGAGATATTTACCCTGTTAAAGGGCATTGACAAATGGAGCAGATGTTTCTACTTGTGGGCAATCTAGAATGAGGAGTTCTTGGTTGAGGATTTGGGGCAGCAGAATTAAAACAGAAAGGAGAAGGCATTACTTCTCTCAAAGGATCGTGAATCTGTGCAATCCACTTACCCAGAGAGCGGCAGACAGTGAATAAATTTATTGAATCCCTACAGTGTGAAAGCAGGCTGTTTCACCCACAGAGTCCATACCATCGCCCTGAAGAGCATCCCAGCCAGAGCCAACCTCCTACCCTATCCCTGTAACCCTTCATTCTCCACAGGCCAATCCACCTGACCTGCACATCTTTGGACTGTGGGAGGAAACCCACGCAGACATGGGGAGAATGTGCAAACTTCACACAGGCAGTTGTCCGAAGCTGGAATCGAACCCCAGGTCCTTGGCGCTGTAACTTGCTGAGCCACTGTGCTGGCCCAGCAGCTGAGAGATGCTTGGTTGCTGTTCATCAGTTTCATTTGCACAGGAACACTGGTGTAGCGTTTGTGAAGGACAAATTTTTGATCAGCAGTGTGTTAAAAGGTTATAAGGAGCAGGCAGGAAAGTACAGTGGAGGCCGAGATGAGATCAGCCATGATCATATCAGGTGGCTGAGCAGGCTGGGAGGGGGCTGAATAGCCTACTCCTGGTTTTTATGTCCCTCAGTGATTCCTGATCTCTGATGGGTGCATTGCCAGCAAAAGCTTCATTGGCACCATGAGATGCTGCCAGCCTCTGATAAAGCTAACCGCTTTTGGCTGGGGATGGGGAACGTCAATCTCAGTA
This sequence comes from Chiloscyllium plagiosum, assembly GCF_037043375.1. Classification (NCBI taxonomy): domain Eukaryota; kingdom Metazoa; phylum Chordata; class Chondrichthyes; order Orectolobiformes; family Hemiscylliidae; genus Chiloscyllium; species Chiloscyllium plagiosum. The sequence continues at coordinate 13,569,959 of NW_028270157.1, read as the reverse complement.
GAGATCTGACAACAGCCCAGAAGGACAATGGTTTCCAATCGCCACAGCAACCAAACAGACAGGGATTCATCGCTGGTTCTGCGACAGATGGGCAAGACTCTCCTCAACTCTCCCAATGGCATCCAGTCTTCACATTTCAAAACCACTTCACTGGACGCAAACTGTGTTGGAACACCTTGGGGTTGAGAAAGACACCATATAAATGCAAACTTCTTAAATGTTATGTATTTAGATTGTTGAAAGAAAGCAATTGTTTGAAAGAATGTGCAAAGGTGGCAGAAATAGATGCCAGAAATAACCAGCCCCCAAAACTGACATCAAGTCAAGAAAAGGAATGTCTCCCACACTCCAAAACTGTAAAGACTCAACAATGCAGTCTTGTCCTTTCTCCAAATCTCAATCTTTTATCTGCAATGTGGTACTGATATGCCATTAACTCCAGGACTATAAACTCATTTATGGTTAATTTTACTATGCACTTTTTTTGGTGGCATTTGTTTTTGCTTTCCTGTCATTGATAAAGCAAACCGTTTTTGATGCATTTAGTGACATCAGCTATGAACTTCAATGAACAGCAGAAGCATTCAGCTTTATAAAGATGCTTTCCACCCTAGTTTAGTCTCTTTAACCACAGTTCTTTGAGCTGCCTCATTCTAATGCCTAACCTAATGGGAATTCATAGCAACAAACAGTACACAAGATCCTTCAGCCCACTGAGTCTGTACTGTTACCTGCACATCCACCAAGATCATTTATTGTATCTGTTGCTCCCGATGCGGTCTCCTCTACATTGGGGAGACTGGACGTCTCCTAGCAGAGCGCTTTAGGGAACATCTTTGGGATACCCGCACCAATCAACCACACCGCCCTGTGGCCTCATTTCAACTCCCCCTCCCACTCTGCTGAGGACATGGAGGTCCTGGGCCTCCTTCATCGCTGCACTCTCACCACCAGACGCCTGGAGGAAGAACGCCTCATTTTCCACCTCGGAACACTTCAACCCCAGGGCATCAATGTGGACTTCAACAGTTTCCTCATCTCCCCTTCCCCCACCTCACCCCAGTTCCAAACTTCCAGCTCAGCACTATCCCCATGACCTGTCCTACCTGCCTATCCTCTTTTCCACCTATCCACTCCACCCTCCTCCCCCTGACCTATCACCTTCATCTCCTCCCCCACTCACCTTTTGTACTCTATGCTACTTTCTCCCCACCCCCACCCTCCTCTCACTTATCTCTCCACCCTTCAGGCTCTCTGGCTGTATTCCTGATGAAGGGCTTTTGCCCGAAACGTCGATTTTACTGCTCCTCGGATGCTGCCTGAACTGCTGTGCTCTTCCAGCACCACTAATGCAGAATCTGGTTTCCAGCATGTGCAGTCATTGGTTTTACCTGTACTGTGATATACTCCTACCTACACCGTTCTTCGGGAACAATTCTGAACAATGATAACCTATTGACAATATTACTATGGCAGCTCCATTCAAGTTATCCTATGCCCCCATCTCTCCAATATCCAGTTAAGATGGCAATTTGGCACAGGAATCCTGGATAATACTTCCTTGACACCCAGAGAGACATTTCGTCACCATGCTAGGCAACATCATCAGTGAGCTTCCATTGAAGCATTCGTGTTCTGTTGCACTTTCTATTTTGGCTGGGTGATATCATTTCTGGCTCTATTTGTCAGAGGTTGGTAAATGGGGCCCAAGTCGATGTGTTTATTGTTGGGAGTTCCGGTTTGAATGCCAGGCCTCTAGGAATTCCCATGCATGCCACTGTCTAGCCTGTCCTAGGATGGATGTGTTGTCCCAGTCCAAGTGGTGTCCTTCTTCATCTGTGTGTAAGGATACCAGTGATAATGGGTCTTGTCTTTTGGTGGTTAGTTGGTGACCTATAAACTAGCCACCAAAACATTGTTTCACACTGAGGATTGTTAAGATCTAGAAAGCAGGACTTGAAAAGGATCGTGGAAGCAAATTCCACAGGAATTGTTAAAAGACAACAGAACATGTTATTGAGGAGGATTAATATGCTAGATTTTAAAGTAAACCATCAGTTGTGGGACAAATTTGAAAGTGGCTTCAAAGGTATGATAAGCCAAATGGCTTCTGCTATGTTGTGATTGCAGATAAAACTTATTGTTAAAAGTAAAACCTCAATGTTTAATTTGTTCCTTTTAGGGAAAAAAACTGGTTTTTGGTGTTACTGATCTTTCTAGATAACAGCAACTGTCCAATGCCTTGCCCTTCACAACCTCTAACCCTCCTCCATCCCTACAACTCTGTTATCTGTGCTCCCTTTAATTTGGCCAAGTGAACATCAGATCTTAAATCAGTCCATCGCTGGCAGTTATGTCAGCAGCTAGCAAGGCCCTGACATTTGGAATTCCCTCTCCTAGCCTCTTAAGGATCTAAGGGGAAACTGTTTTCACGCAGAGGGTGGTGTGTGTATAGAATGAGCTGGCAGAGGAAGTGGGTGGAAGCTGATACAATTACAGCAATTAAGAGGCATCTGGATGGGTACATGAATAGGAACGATTTAGAGGGAAATGGGCCAAGTGCTGGCAAATAGTTTAATTTCAGATATTTGGTCAGCATGAAAGAGTTGGGCTGAAGGGTCTATTTCTGTGCAGTACATCTCTATGAATCTTTATTTTTAAAAGACACTTCTTAAAGTAACTCCACAGAAGTCGCATCCCATCATCAAGTCACCCTTTATTTACCCAGTGGCAAGTCCTTAACACTGATCCAGCTCCCTCAGAGCATGCTCTCAGAGTGAGCAGAACCTCTGACACTCCTGTTTATTGTTTTTTTCTCCCACCACTACCACCTAACAGGAGTAACGCTTATTTTTCAGACATTTTTTTTTTCTTCTTCTCTTAGTCCCCTTCCCCTCTGACAGAGTCAAGGAGAGTCCTTGCACACCCGCACACACTGGTCCAGCTCCCTCAGAGCCAGCTCTCAGAATCATTTCTTGATTTTTTTCTTCTTCTCTTTTCCCCACACTACTGCCTAACTGCGGTAGTGCTTATTTATATCGGTCAGCCAAGGCTCCCTGATTGGACCAGGTTAACAGTCCCAATCAGGGATCTCATATTCTATGAGGTCCACCTGGCTGACCTCATTACAGTCACTATCCCCCTTAAGGCTGGTCTTTTAAAGACTAATTCTTTGTCAACTGAACATGGGAAAAGGAGGTGATTATTCAGCCCCTCCAGCCTACCCCACAATTCAGTGGGATCACAGCAGATCCACAACTTAACTCCCCAATCGATGTCCCATATCCCCTTCAGTTAGCAAAAACCCATCAATGTCTGGTTCAAAATTAACTGATCTACCATTAAAAACCCAATGCACAGAGAGTTCCAAAGCTTTACTAATCGTGCGTGAAACATGTTTCCTCATTTCACTTCTGAAAGACTGACTCTAACGTATGGATAATGATCCCATGTCCTAGACCTTCCCCATCCTGAAGAAACAGTTTCTCTCCATTTACTCAGTTTCCCTTAATATCTTGACAACTTCAATTAAATCACTCTACAGTCATCCTAAAGAAGGCGAGGGCATATGATAATTTCATTGGCATATAATTCAGAACCACAGGCCAATATACGGAGGACATGGTGTTGGAATCCCACCATGGCAGAAGTTAAATTTTGAATTCAACAAAGATCTTGAATCTGTCATTAAAGCCCACCTGTTTCACTACTGTCCTGCAGGGAAGGAAATCTTCAATCTTTTCCCTGGTCTGGCCTCCATGTGACTCCAGACTTCCAGCAATATGGCTGACTTAATTGGGCAATTAGGGATGGGCAATAAATGCTGGTCTAGCCAGTGACTCCTGCATTCCATGAATGAATTTTTAAAAATTTCTTGGTTTGATTGCACGAGTTAGTAATTTAAACCTTGGTGCCATTTTAGCAAAAACAACACTGAACTCCAGTTAATGCCTCCAGATTCTTAGGTGTGGCATCCCAGAACCATTCACAAATATCAGACCCAGTGTTACACCTCACTGGGACAGTGCACTGTATACAAGCCCACCTATTCCTGGAGTTAAAACATTTGAAGAAATATGTAGAACTCTGATTAACCTCAATTTCAAACCTAGGTTGATTAAAAAAAAGCATGCAGCAGATTGCTGTACTCAAAGGATTAGTAATGTTTAAGTTATTAGACATGAGCTACAGGTAAACAGTTATAAACTGCTAGCATGTAACACAAAATTAAAACTCTAACCCCCTTAAAGATGCTCCCTGACACACTGATGTAGAGAGGGAAAATGAAACAGAGATGGAGGAGGGAAGACTCGAGAAAAGCTCAGTCATCTTTATTTACATGATCAGCTGAGTTGGTTCTTGTAGATCGGATGGTGTCTTTTCAGCTTTTCTTTTTAAAATGCTGACACTGCTTCATAAGAGGGTTGGGCAGGTTCATTTATAACAGATCTTTGACTTATTAGTTAAAGGTCACAGCTTACAACAACCTCTGAAGGCAAGATAAACTGGCTTTCTTCAGGCTGAAGGTAGGTTTTCACTGCACAGAATGGAGAGTCAGCTTCTGAACTGATGGAGAGTTGATCTCTTCTCTATACAGGTAGACAATACTTTATCCGAAGTTCCAAAATCCAAAAAGCTCCGAAATCTGAAGTTTTTCTTCTCATTAACAAGGTTGTTTGGCGTGTAAATAGTTAACCCAAGTCGACACCTACTCAGATGCAACGGGGCGGGGTGGAGCGGGGGTGGTGGCTGCCCAGCACCGGCAGGCCTCGATTCTCTGTCAAGGCCCGTTTTTAGTTACTAAGTCTGCTCCTCCGGTAAGACATTTAAAACTTTCACCATCAAACTGTCTATTATTCTGTAATTCGAAAAATTCCGAATTCCGAAAAACAGCTGGTCCTGACAATTTCGGATAAAGGATCGACTACCTTTACCTCGTTCTCAGCACCAAGATGCTCAGTTACTGGAGAACCAATCACATTGCTGTTGACAGGCAAAGGGCCTTTGTCATCATTAGTCCATAGACCAATTAACTTTGTGATGTAAATGAAAGATCCATGTGAGCACTGAATACGCACAGCTCCAGTTCATCCGCAAACACTTCATTTTTTCAAACAGCTGTTTACACAACACTTACCATAAGTGTTAGGTGACTTGCTTCTCAAAACGCTGGCTTTACAATTTCTCACGCCAGTCTACAATTTTAAAAAGCTCAATAAAAACATACTATAATTTTTATCGAGCTGAAACATAAATTTGTCGGCTTCTACACCAGTTCTCTAGGTAGCCATTTTGATTAGTTTCTCTACCTGTGGTGACATTTTAAGTGACCTGTATACACAGATCTTCACCCCCTTTGGGCCCCCACTATTTCTAGATTTTTTTAATATTTAAGTAGTACAATGCTCTTTCCTTGTAATGTTCAAAAAGGATGACCTCACATTTACAGAATCTATCTTGACCTTGTAAATCTATGCTTTCATTTACATTGTTGACCTTCCTGCCCAACTTTAGGATATTGCCAAATTTGGGTATGTGGCTTTCTATCCCTTCATGCAAGTTTTTACTAAATATATAGTTGTGGCCACAATAGAGATGTTTGTGGGACACCACTAGTCACGCCCTACCTTCTCTGTCTCCTTCCTTTCAGCCAACTTTTTAACCAGTTATGGCAATCTGCCATCAGTTTCATGGGCTTCAGTGTTAACTTATACGGTATCTTCCCAAAAGACCACTTCTGGTACCTTGTGGTATTTGCCACCTCTACCAGTGAGTGGTACTTGGGAAGGGCTGTTCGAGGTAGTTTGGTGTCACAAATCTTCCCTTGTGTTGGGCCCACCTAGTGATTATTGATTCAGGATACACCACCATGGAGTATCTACAGAAAAGGTCTGTTCTTGGACAACGTGAATGTGAATTGTATAATTGCAACTACCTCTAAGTCACGTATAATTACTAGAACCTTAAGGAGCTGGTACAGATCCATCGATTCCCCCTGAAAGTTAGTGTGTCCATCTGCAGACTGTGACATCAGTAGAATGGGTGGACAAAATGCAACATGAAGATTAACCTATTCAAAACCATGACCTTATAAAACAGCCAGAAGTCCCTCATGAGAAACTTTATCAAGTTCATGTTAAATAACATTCAGAGATGATCACTCTGTCCACTATTTAAAAAGTCGACTCCTCATTTTAAAAAAAACAAATCCCGTATGTTTGATGTGATCCGTACTTTGCGAAGTCTGATTGGTTTTCTCTATCAGCTGAAAATTGTCATGGTGTTCAATCATCCCTCCTTAATTATAGACTCTGTAACTGTTTGCTGAGAACAGATGTTAAGCTAATGGGTTTATAATTCCCAATTTCCCAGTATGACCTCACTTAAATAGCACAGAGACATGTGCTATTTCCCAATCCAAAGGAATGGTTCTCAGATCAGGAGGACAATGGAATTTTAAAAAAGGTTATTTCATGAGACATGAGTATCACTGGCTGGACTGGCATCTTAATGCCCATCCCTGATTGGCCTTGAACCAGATGGCTTGCTAGGTGATTGAAGAATGCAGTTAAGAGTCACACTCTACCTTCTCTGTCTCCTTCCTTTCAGCCAATTCTTTAACCAGTTATGGCAATCTGCCATCAGGTTCATGGGCTTCAGTGTTCACTTCTACGGTATCTTCCCAAAAGACCACTTCTGGTACCTTGTGGTATTTGCCACCTCTACCAGTGAGTGGTACTTGGGAAGGGCTGTTCGAGGTAGTTTGGTGTCACATTGCTGCGGGTCTGGACTCACATGTGTAAGACAGACCGGATGACGATGGCACATCTTCCTTAGTGAACCAGGTAAGTATTTACAACCATCATATGTGTGTGTTAGTCCATCATTTAGCTCCAGCATTTTTACTGAATTCAGATTTCACTAGCTGCCAAGGTGGGATTTGATCCATTGAACATTAGCCTGGGTCTCCTAATGGTTGGTCCATTCTGCCACCACGATGCTGGTGCTGTCAATGACTTCCTTTACAGTTCAGGGATGGAAAGTGATTCAGTCTTGGGATTGAATCACTTTTTTGTGTCATTAGTCTTTCAATTTCTCTTACTTTGCCCTGTTCAATTTTCTTGAGACCCAGCCCCCAATAATATGTTATTTCCCCTGGAACTTTGACCTCTTTCTGCACAGAAAACATTGATGCAAGTAATTATCCAGTACATTCACTATCATTTCCTCTTTTTAAACCAACACCACTGTTATCAGTTTCAAGGGAACCACATTGCTTCTGAGCAGCCTGCTTTTCCGTATAGGACTCTGAATGTTGTTTCTGTTGATTATAAAATCTCTTGCGACTGTTTCTTCATACCCGTGATTTCAAGCTTTTACAATCTACTTTATCGTTCTTTGCTGTTATTAGTATCTTTCCCATTAAACAGAGTCTGTGCTATCCACTGCATTCTTTGTACGGCTATCCAATTTTCTCTTTTAGCAGCTCAGCATCAAATGTTGCACAAGACAATACAAAATGGGAGCAGTTATAGGAAAGATATTATTAAAGTTGAAAGGGTATGGAAAATAGTTATAAGGATGTTGCCAGGGTTGGAGGATTTGAGCTATCAGGAGAGGCTGAATAGGCTGGGGCTGTTTGCACTGGACAGTCAGAGGCTGAGGGGTGACTTTATAGAGGTTTATAAAATCATGAGGGGCATAGGATAGGATAAATAGATAAGGTCTTTTCCCCGGGGTGTGGGAGTCCAGAACTAGACGGCATAGGTATTAAGTGAGAGGGGAAAGATTTAAAGGAGACCTAAGGGGCAACGTTTTCATGTAGAGGGTGGTGCATGTATGGAATGAACTGCCAGAGAAAGTGATGGAGGCTGGTACAATTACAGCATTTAAAAGGCATCTGGATGGGTATATGAAGAGTTTAGAGAGATATGGGCCAAGCGCTGGCAAATGGGACTAGATTAATTTTGGATATCTGCTCAGCATGGACAAGTCGGACCGAAGGGTCCGTTTCTATGCTGTACATCTCTATGACTCAACTAAAGACCATTTAAGTTCAATCTGCCACTCCAAACAATCATGCCTCAAATCCCCTTCCCCTACTTCCTCATTATATCCTTTGATATCTGACTTAGCCTTCAATATTTTCAATGATGGAGCAGCCACACGTTTGTGGGATAGAGAATTCCAATAATGAAAAATTCCTACCCCCCTCATTGGTTCCTAGGATGACAGAGGTGCCCTATCTATTGATCCTTCACAATATTGCCTTCAATGCAAAGAATCCTTCCTTTAACATCGACAGAAACAGTGTACTGTACTCCCTGTATAGTTGTACCAAAATCTTGAACAATTGCAGCAAGTATTCCTTACTTTTGTATTCCAGTTATCAATGTTATAAAGGTTAACAAGCCATTGACCTCTGCCCTGTACCGGAGTGTGAACTTGTGCTCCTTGTCTCTCCCACACCAATACCTACATGTTTTGACCCTTTCAAAAATTCTATTAAGCATCACAGTTCGGAAAAATGAGATTGGTTGATGTAAAATATTCTGTTGTCTAGGAATCATTCAAAAATAATTTTAAAGATGCACAGGTTGCAGTTGTTTTAAACTCCAGAGTCATGTCTGCAATATCCAACCTTGGATTTCAATTCTCAGGTCTGGTTCTTCCAACCTCTGTCTATTCACAGACTCCATCCTCAGTGTCGCCCCAGCAGGTTTGTCAGCAGGAATGGCTCGAGCTTGGAGACATCACCCACAGATTAGGTAACCACTCCGTGGAACACCATCTCTCCCGTCTGCATCCGTGACCCTGATTGCTTGGCATAGCAATTCTCCACCTTTCTCTCACACTCCCATTTCGGTTCTTGTGCTTTCCAGTGAAGATCAATATCAACTGGAGAAAGAGCATCTCACCTTCTCGTGACAGCCCTCGAGACTCACTGAAATCAACAATTTCGCACCATGAGCTCAGTTCCTCATTTCAGTTCTCATTCATTGCCTCACGCTGGTCCAAATCAGTTTTTTTTAAAAATTGTGTTTTTGCTTTTGGATGGTGCTGTTCATTAGTCTGCTCTTCACACTCTGGCCAAGTCCTATGCTTCTTTACAAATGTTTGCCTTTTATCGCATGAAATCATTGTCATTTAATCGCTCTCACTCTCTCCCATTCCCAGATCCTTCTTCTACTCCTTTCCCCTTTTCCATGGAATATCACTCCATCCGCTCTAGTTCTGAAATTGAATCCTGTCCAACTCAAAAAATTAACCGTTTCTCCCTCCATTGATGTTGCTCAACCCATTGAGAGTTCTCAACACTTCCTGCTTTTATTTCAGATTTCCAGCATCTACAGTATTCTGCTTTCATATAAAAAACTATTGCTTCACTTCCCATGGGATGTGGATCAAAAGGAACCACTTTCAGTTGTTCTTAGCCTAAGCTGCCCTCTCTGGCCTAATAAACCTGAACTAATGCTTCCAAATAAATCTGTTGACTATAGCCTGGGGTTGTGTGACTTTTTAAAAAAAACTTTGTCCACCCCAGTCCAACACCGGCACCTCCACAGCAAATCTAAGAGGAATGAAATGCTCATTGTTTGGTGTGGGTGAGCCACATTTTACACTGTGGCTGACTTAGCTTTAACATGCGACTTCCATCTAATTTACACCAAATCCCTAGTAAGAGTGTTTATTAATGTTTTTTTTTCCCTGTTTATTTAATGACTTCACTTGCCCAGACTCTCACCTGCTTAAATACAAATATATTCCTCATGGTTCAGCAAGGTTAACTGGCTACTATTGAAAAACACAGGCCTGTCTACACCCCATACTGTGCGTGAAGACATTGATCATTATGTGCTCACTTAGCAGGCTAGCTGAAAACTACCTCTCGATCAATGTCAATTCTCCAAAGACAATGAAGTGCCATAAATTTGAATCCTGGCTTTTCAACTTATTGACCAAGGAAATAAAAAGGATCTTTGAACTCTGTCTAGGTTGCTTTCGTGGATGCCAGTACAAAAAAAACAACTGAGCAAAATCAAGTCTGGGTTGGTCATTGGCAAGTAAGACTCAAGACACTAAAGAGCCATCTCCAACAAGAGGAAATCATACCATTGCCCTTTGACGTTCACTGCCATTACCTTCGCTGGCAATTACGTAGCTAGTAACTCACTTCCCAACTCCTCAAAGTCTATCCACCCTCCATGAGGCACAATTCAGGAGTGTGGTGGAATACCCCCCACTTGCCTGGGTGACTGCCCCTCCAATAACACAAGGAGTTTGACACCACCCGGAACAAAATGATCGCTCAGTTGGCTGGAGAGTTGTTTTGCAACACAGAGTGATGCCAACAACTTCAATCCCACACCAGTGAAGGACATGAAGGTCCTATCTTCTCAGCCATGACCCTCAACTGAATCTTGGTGACCCTCAGGTTAAACTTACCATCACTGTTTCTCTCTATTGAGAATTGGGACTGGGGCAACTTTATCTTTACTTCTTTTTATATAAACTTTATTATGTTTAGAAGCAATATAGACTGCCATCTACAAAGAGAAAAACATATAATTCAGATGAGTCATATATAAGAATTACATTTCTATTTTTCTGTGTTACTCACTTCATTTGACTGGGCAATTGAACTTTTTTTAAAAACCTGCGTTACGAGTAACTAAACTGAACTGAATTGAAATGAAATGGCTACAACGGAGTGAGAAAGCAAGAAAAGTTCCCATCCTTATTTATCAGGGAATGTCGAACAAACGCAAAAGAATTTTTCCCTCTATTCGTCCTTTGGCAACATTCTCAGTCAGAAGCTGCTACTGGATTGCATTGACTGGAATGTCCATTTGGCCCAGTGCTGTGGGTCAAACAAATCACTTGCTCGAGTAGCTGGACTTCTCTATCAAAGGATGGTTCAAATCCTTATTCTGCATTCAATTCTTCACACATCCTCGTGCCCTCGTTCTAATGAATGAAGCTGCACAGAAGCTGCCATTCGGTCCACCATTTTTTATTTCAAAATATACTTTATTCATAAAATTATTTGGGTATCTATACAATTGGTCATGCTATTCTTACGCACACAGTACATTTCTTTACATACAAGATTGAAATTAATCTTTCATATATACCAGTCTGTACATTGACTGTCCAGCTATTTTGCTGAGGAGTCAGCGGAGCCCAATTACTGAATGGGCCCTCTGTTCTTCTTAGGCAGGCAGACCTTACACGGTGGTCTTTCCCCACTGCGTCTTGGCGGCTGCTGCCCCAACCTTAAGGGCGTCCCTCAACACGTACTCCTGGACCTTGAAATGTGCCAGTCTGCAACACTCAGTCGGGGTCAACTCCTTCAGCTGGAAGATCAGCAGGTTTCGGACCACCCAGAGAGCGTCCTTCACCGAGTCGATGATCCTCCAGGCACAGTTGATGTTCATCTCGGTGTGCGTCCCGGGGAACAGGCCGTAGAGCACGGAGTCCCGCGTCACGGCGCTGCTCGGGACGAACCTCGACAAACACCACTGCATTCCTCTCCAGACTTCCTCTGCGTAGGCACATTCCAGAAGGAGGTGTGTGACAGTCTCGCCCCCCCCGCAGCCGCTTCGAGGGCAGCGTGCGGTGCGGCTGAGAGTCCGGGCGTGCATAAAGGATCTCACAGGCAGAGCCCTTCTCACCACCAGCCAAGCCATGTCTTGGTGCTTGTTGGAAAGTTCTGGCGATGAGGCATTCTGCCAAATGACTTTGACAGTCTGCCCAGGGAACCGCTCGATAGGATCCACCCTCTCCTTTTCCCGAAGGGTCTCAAAGACACTACATGCTGACCACTTCCTGATGGACTTGTGGTCAAAGATGTTTTTCTTCATAAACTTCTCCACGACGGACAGGTGATACGGAACGGTCCAACTACTCGGAGCGTTCCGCGGCAGCGAGGCCAGGCCCATCCTTCACAACACCAGGGACAGGTAGAACCTCAGTACGTAGTGACACTTGGTGTTTACATACCAGGGATCCACGCACAGCTTGATGCAGCCACACACAAAGGTGGCCATCAGGGTGAGGGTGGCATTGGGCGTGTTTTTTCCCCTGTTGTCCAGATCTTTAAACATTGTATCCCTTTGGACCCGGTCCATCTTTGATCTCCACATGAAGTGGAAGATGGCCCAGGTGACTGCTGCGGCACAGGTTCTGGGAATAGGCCAGACCTGTGCTCCATAAAAGAATACTGACAGAATCTCACACCTGATGACCAGGTTTTTACCCGCGATGGAGTGCGGCCATTGCTCCCATCTGCCCAGTTTTTGCCTCGTTTTCCTGATCCGTTCCTCCCAAGTCTTGGTACATGCCCCAGCCCCCCCGAACCAAATACCCAGCACCTTCAGGTGGTCAGTCCCAACGGTGAAGGGGATAGAGGATGGTCGGCTCAGTTCCCAAAGAGCATGGCCTCGCTCTTGCCTCGGTTTACCTTAGCCCCCGAGGCCTGCTCGAAATGGTCGCAGATGCACATGAGTCTGTGCACGGACAGTGGATCCGAGCAGAAAACGGCGACATCATCCATGTACAGGGAGGCCTTAACCTGCAGGCCCCGCTGCCAGGAATAGTCACCCCTCTCAGGCTCGCATCCTTTCTGATGGACTCAGCAAATGGCTCTATGCAGCACACAAACAAAGCAGGAGAGAGAGGGCAGCCCTGCCTGACTCCAGATCGGACTGGGAAGCTATCTGATTCCCACACATTGATTGAGACTGCACTGACAATGTTGGTGTAGAGCAGTCTGATCCAATTACAGATCCCCTCCCCAAAGCCCATTTTGGAGAGAACATCCCTCATATACATACGCGATATCCTGTCAAAGGCTTTCTCCTGGTCCAGGCTGATGAGGCAGGTGTCCAACCCTCTGTCCTGTACGTAGGTGATCGTATCACTGAGGAGTGCGAGATTCTCAGCGATCTTCCTGCCCGGCCCAGCACAGGTTTGGTCAGGGTGGATCAGCGATCCCAGAGCAGACCTGACCCGGTTGGCAATGACCTTTGACAAGATTTTGTAACCCGCGTTTAATAGTGAGATTTCTAGTTTCCTCCATCTCCCCCTTCTGCTTGTAGAGGAGGGTGATGATGCCTTTCCTTATGGATTCACTCGTGGTACCTGCCCGAAGCATACTGACATACACCTCCAGCAGGTCCTGGCCAATCAAGTCCCAAAGAGCAGAATAGAGCTCGACCGGTAAGCCGTCGCTTCCAGGAGTTTTATTCTTTTCGAAGGACTCGAGGGCCTTGGTCAGCTCGTCCAGAGATAGCGGCTTGTCCAGCCTCTCCCGTGTTCTGTCGTCTAAGACCTCCATGATAGAGGACAGGAACGACTGGGAAGCCATGCTATCGGTTGGTTTCGAGTCATACAGACTGGCATAGAAGGATTTACTGATCCTCATAACGTCAGCCTGAGATGACGTTACTGAGCCATCTTCTTCCTTCAGGCTGCTGGGCAAGGAGCTCTCTTTGTGCATCTTCTGGAAGAAGAAACGTGAGCACGTCTCGTCCTGCTCCACCGAGCGGACCCTGGACCGGAAGATTATCTTGGAGGCCTCCGAGGCAAAGAGCGAGGCTTGCTGGCCCTTCACCTCCTTGAGGTCCTCCGTGACATCCACCCCCATCGTCTGCAGCAGGAGCAGGTTCTGCATACTTTCCTGGAGCTGGGACAGTTTCCCCGCCTCTCTCTCGCCTCCTGAACACCTTTGAGGATGAAGAACCTCTTGATGTTCCTTTTTACTGTTTCCCACCATGCTGCTGGACACCCAAACAGGGCCTTCACGGTGCTCCAACCTGCGTAATCCCTCGAGCTCCTCCATATTTCCCGGGGTCAACAGCTTTGTGTTCAGCTTCCACGTTCCCTTAGCAGCCCGCTGCTCATCCTGTAGGTGACAGTTGGCCAGCAGGAGGCTCGGAGATGGTGAAGTTGTCTCCTCAAAACAGGATACCCAGGCCTGAGGGGCGGTTATCATTGTCCCCCGACCAAACTGACGGCCCAAGGGCCCACAAGCTTGATCATCTCCTGTAGCTGCTGAGGTGTGGTATCCCACACTCCTGCAGAAACACGACATCGGCTTTGACGTTGGCGAGGAAAGCCAACGTTGAAACACATCGCGTAGCAGATTTTATGCTACGCACATTAATACTTGCAAGTTTTATCACCATTTTAACAGTTTATGAGGTTACCCGTGTCCATTTGCTGCTGGTCCTGCCCCTCTGAATCCACCATGCCCATGCTAGTCCTATGAAAGAGGCTTGGTTCCTCTGTCCTTGCCCCAGCAACACCCCTCCTTCCAACTGCCCTATCCTATCCTTAGAGTCATAGAACATAGAACATTACAGCGCAGTACAGGCACTTCCGCCCCTCGATGTTGCGCCGCCCTGTCATACTAATCTGAAGCCCATCCCACCTACACTATTCCATGTCCGTCCATATGCCTGTCCAATGACGACTTAAATGCACTTAAACTTGGCAAATCTATTACCGATGCAGGCAAAACATTCCATACCCTTACTACTCTCTGAGTAAAGAAACTACCTCTGACAGCTGTCTTATACCTATCTCCCCTCACTTTAAAGTTGTGTCCCCTCGTGTTTGCCATCCCCATACTTGGAAAAAGGCTCTCTCTGTCCACCCTATCTAACCCTCTGATTATCTTGTATGTCTCTATTAAGTCACCTCTCAACCTTCTTCTCTCTAACGAGAAGAGCCTCATGGCCCTCAGCCTTCCCTCCATACCAGGCAACATCCTAGTAAATCTCCTCTGCACCCTTTCCAAAGCTTCCATATCCTCCTTATAATGCGGTGACCAGAACTGTACACAATACTCCAAGTGTGTACAATTGCATCATAACCTCCTGGTTCCGGAACTCAATCCCTCTATTAATAGAGTTTTACAGAAGAAAGTCTTAGGAGCATATAAAAGGAATGAATTAATTTTGTATTTGCTGGTATTAATAATCTCTAAAATTTAGCCATGAAGAAACGCCTGGAAATGGACCACTGCCATTTCTTTGATACTTATGCACTAATTCATGCTAATTAGAGCTGGAAAGCTTTGATCCATTGCTTGACCTTTAACATTGGTCAAGGACAATTAACCGCCTTGAGTTATTTGCGGAAAGGAACAGCAGACCACAATTGGAAACTTTAAGGCCAGGCTTTCAAACTGAGCTGGCAGCAGTGGGCGACGGACTGTGAAAGGTTAATTACCAATGTGTTTTTGGAATTGCACCTTCCATCATTCATTATCAATGAGACTATATGGTTGAAGCTTTTCAAAACCCAGCCAAGACTAAATATTTAGATAAGGCCTGATTGCTGATAAAGGGCTTAAGCCTAAAACATTGATTCTCCTGCTCCTCGGACACTGTCTGACTTGCTGTGCTTTTCCAGCACCACACTTTCGACTCTATCTGTTGACCCATCTATTGATTTATCCCTTGGACCAAGCTATTGGCCTCCCCTTACAACAGACCCTGCTTGCGCTTGGTAATCATGAAGTACTTTGGAATGACTTCCTGTGCATATTACATTACATTGGCTTTATCATTGACCCAACTTGTTGTCATGACCCTCAGGCCTGGTTTCACCTGCTGGTGCAATTGGAAGCACTTTAAAGGGGAAACAGGCAACTAAGGGCTGGAAAAGAGAAGGGGCAGCCAATGGGATTTCAGGAAAAGGAGTTAGGCTCAACAACCCTCTTCTGTGGAAACGATAACTTTACGTACCAGCTAAGAGGAGGACTGTGAGGCTCACAGAGTCATAGAGATGTAAGACACGGAAACAGACCCTTCGATCCAACTCATCCATGCCGATCAGAGATCCTAAATTAATCTAGTCCCATTTGCCAGAACTTGGCCCATATCCCTCCAAACCCTTCCTATTCATATACATATCCAGATGCCTTTTAAATGCTGTAATTGTACCAGCCCCCATCACGTCCTCTCGTAGCTCATTCCATACACTAACCACCATTTACATGAAAAAGTTTCCCCTTAGGTCCCTTTTAAATATTTCCCCTCCCACCTTAAACCTATGCCCTCTAGTTCTGGACTCTCTGACCCCAGGGAAAAGACCTTGTCTATTTACCCTATCCACGTCTCTCATGATTTTATAAACCTCTATAGGGTCACCCCTCAGCCTCTGACGTTCCAGGGAAAACAGCTCCAGCCTACCTAGCCTCTCCTTAAAGCTCAAACCCTCCAACTCTCGCAACATCCTCGTAAATCCTTTCTGAACCCTTACAAGTTTCACAACATCCTTGCTATAGGAGGGAGACGAGAATTGCATGTAGTATTCCAAAGGTGGCCTGATCAATGTCCTGTACAGCTGCAACATGACCTCCCAACTCCTGTACTCAATGCTCTGACCAATAAAGGAAAGGGTGGAGAGTACAATCCCAATGGAACCTTTAGAAAGCACACTAAAGGGAAGAGAGTGAAGCAGGCAGAAGTTACGTGATCGGAACCGTGGGCTGGAACCATGGAATCCCAAGAGAGAGTTAAGAATTGTGTGAGTAAACCATTCAAACAGAACCATGACTTAGCATGCTAGACCAACCTTGAATTCCCTCATACAAATTTGCAAAGGATCAAATAGACTGATGGAAATAATTTCTGACGTCAAATCAATTTGGACACTATGACATGGCAGAAATTACTGAGGCATGGCCAGATAGGAAGATGGCGACGGCTGATCTGATTTTTGTCCAAGTTATTAAGAAACAGAGGGTTTTCAGGTCAGGTCGGTCTTTATACATCAGGAAACTAACCCACCACTAATGTATCTCTTCAACGGGCAAGTGATTTTTGTTGCGCGCACCATTCGTAAGGGATAGCTGTACAGAGACCACCCAAGCAAAGCCAGAGTAGTTGAGGGGTCAATTAGCTTATTATTGGCCAAGCAGCATAGTAGACGTCACAACAGTAGTGAATGTCTTGTGTCTATCAAAGCTGGTTTCCAGCAGCAACATATCCAAATTCAATGAACTGATTAGCGATACATGAAATGAACATATGAGTGAGGAGGTGGTCATTTGGTCCCTCGAATCCTGTTCCGCCCTTAGTAAGATCATGGCTAATCTGATTTTAACCTTAAATCTGCATTCCCATCTACCTCTGATAACCATCAACTCAGTTGTTAATCAAGAATTTAATGACAGGTTGAACACAGAATTTGATAGAGAAACGCAAAGTACCTAACCAAGATTCTCTGATAGGGCAAGGCTGCATTTGATGCAATGAAACTGTCCATGGTAATCGAGCGAGAGAACAGCAACAGAACAGATTAGCTGACAGTGTTTAAAAACTAATTTATGACATAGAAAGACGAAGCTCTTTGCAGCAAGAATTCTACTTAAAAAAATACAACCGTGGACAAAGACAAGCAACGGAGATAAGAGAACATAAGCTGAAAAGGATGCAAACATTCAAAAACAAAATAAAAAGGGACAGAAGATGGTGAACGCAAACAGACAAAACAAACAGCAGAAGGGTACAAATAGCAAGAACAAGAGAAAGGAGATAAAAGCCAACTAGAAGCTGAACTATTTACAATTTAATGAGGAAAGGTGGTCAGGGTCAACATGTCTCCTTCCAACACTTATGACTTTGATACTGTCAATGAAAATAAGGAGATGGTGAACACGGTGAAAAATTCCTTTGCATCAGTAGTTACGGCAGAGAAAGAGATAAGAATGCCTGCTATTCCATGGAAATTAATAAGGAACTTCAGGGTAAGGGAGCAAAATGCCGGCAAACAAACAGTGCTACCAAAGTTTAATACCGCCAGGATCAGATGGCTTTCCATCATAGAATTTTAATGGCAGTAGGTGAGAGTTTTTGTAGACGCAATCTTCATTTTAAAAATTTGTTCATGGGATGTGGGAGTTGTTGGCTGGGCCAGGGTTTACTGCCCATCCTTAACTGGCCTGGAGAGGGTGGCAATAATGGTAAAAACACTGAACATGAAAGGACCAGGGATAGATTCTCTCTTGGTCCTTTCCTCCACTTCTGTGTTGCAAACATTAATTATTGCAACTATCATCATCCAAACTTATCTCAATTTGGGAATCATTTCTTTAGATTGAAAAATTTTGCTGGTCATTCTGTCACAGAAGGAAGGTGATAGAAGGAAACCAGGGAATTAGAAACCTGCTATCTTACCATCTATTCTTTGGAAATTGCTCAAGAATTTAATTCAGGAATACAGTAAAAATGTCGAGTGCTAAGAGAGATATTTTGAATGGGTAGGTGGTCCCTGATTGTCCCGACTTAAATATTTGAAGAAATGACTAAATAGTGGAATAGAGGAATATTTACATACGTTCATTATATTGACTTCCAGGAGGCAATTAATAAAACTCTCCAGAGACAGAGACTATCATCCACAGTTAAAATCCTCAGAATTATTGGCAACTACTGATTCCTGATGAAGGGCTTGTGCCTAAAACGTAGCCTCTCCTGCTCCTCGGATGCTACCTGACTTGCGTGTGGTTTTCCAGTGTCACACTTTTCGACTCTGATCTCTGACCTGCAGTCCTCACTTTCTCCCAGTTAGGAAATTGCCTGAGTGGCAGCAAAGAGTAGAGATAACAGGTAGGTATCCTAATTTGACAGGATATGAATGGCGGTGTCAAGCTAGAATCTGTATTGGAACCTCAACTACTCATCTTAATTAGTAATGCCTTTGTTCATGAAATGGAAAACTATGTAACCAAGCGCACTAATGACAAAGAATGGAGGCAATGTAGCATTATATGACAAAGAGACATCATTAATTAAGTTAATTTGACAAATAGTGGAAAATGAATTTTAAGGTAAGCAAATGTCAAGCTATTTTGGACAATAAAAGATAGAACATGGCACTTTCTAAAGGCAAAGACACAATAGTCTTACTAGACCAAAGGGCTGTTTTCTCATTGGAGAGAAACAACAGGTGGTGATTTACCTGCCTCAGGTCAGGGGGGAAGTTGTTAAGGAGAGCCCTTCACAGCAGCCACAGCCAATGCAAGAACTGAACTCATGCTGTTGGCACCACTCTGCATCACAAACCAGCCATCCAGCCTACTGAACTGACTGACAAGTTAGAAACATTGGAAGTCCAATGAAAATTGGGATTTCAGGTCTACAGATCTTGAAAAGCTCACAAACAATCACAGAATGTAAAATGGTTGTTATATCTACAGGACTAGAACGTAAGGAGATATTACACTTCTCCTTTAGCATAATACTGCCATTCACCTCAAACACCATACATGGTTGTGCCTTCCACTGTACTTAGTCAAGACATTTCTCGCAAAATCTTTATTTGTTTGATCAAAGATCACTTTTGATTTCAGACTGTTAGTCTTATTTTTGTAGGATTTGCTACGTAAATATAAACCATTAGTCGTTGTATAATCTGAACTTGAACATCTCAAAAGGTGACTGATTATCAATTTCTCGACTGTTGCAAAACTCCGCTGTTTTATTTATTCCTTAGATACTGCGGGACACATTGGTCTTGCTGATCTGCCAATTAACCAGCAATGAATCAAGACTTTAGGCAAAACACAATTAATGTATTCTTCTCTCAGGTTTATTTTCCCTAATTAAAATATGATTTAAATCTTTTAACATGTCAGACGTCATAAATTTTGACATAAAGCAGGATCTTTAACTTAACCTATAATTACAATCCTGCAGAGAACATGAATTTTAAAAAATGATAATGTCTTTACTAAAACTGGAGATCTGAAGAAATCTTAACTGCTTCTGAATAATTTAGTGGACAGTGAAGAAGGTCACCTCAGAGTACAACGGGATCTTTATCAGATGGGCCAATGGGCTGAGGAGTGGCAGATGAAGTTTAATTTAGATAAATGTAAAGTGCTGCATTTTGGAAAAGCAAATTAGGACAGGACTTATACACTTAATGGTAAGGTCCTGGGGAGTGTTGCTGAACAAGGAGACCTTGCTTCATAGCTCCTTGAAAGTAGAGTTGCAGGTAGACGGGATAGTGAAGACGAGGTTTGGTATACGAGTTGGGAGGTCATGTTACGGTCAAACAGGACATTGGTCAGGCTTCGTTCGGAAAACGGTGAGCAATCCTGAGTCTCTCTGCTATAACAGGAAGGATGCTGTGAAAAGATTGACAAGTATGTTGCTGGCATTGGAGGGTTTGAGCTATAGGGAGAGGCTAAATAGGCTGGGGCTGTTTTCCTTGAAGTGTCGGAATCTGAGGGATGATCTCAGAGATTTATAAAAGCATGAGGGGCAAGAATAAGGTAAATAGACCGTAGTGTTAGGTGAAGAGGTAAATGTAGGGGTCTGGGGTGGGTTGCTCTTCGGAGGATCGGTGTGGACTTGTTAGGCCGAAGGGCCTGTTTCCACACTGTAAGTACTCTAATCTAATCTAATCAGAATCTTTTGCCTGAGGTAGGGGAGCCCAAAATTAGAGGGCATGGGTTTAAGGGGAAAGAGGGAGGGAAACGATATAAAAGGGACCTAAGGGGCAACTTTTCCACACAGAGGATGGTGCATGTATATAATGAGCTGCCAGAGGAAGTGGTGGAGGCTGGTACAATTGCAACATTTAAAAGGCATCTGGATGGGTATATGAATAGGAAGGGTTTAGAGGGATATGGACCAAGTGCTGGTAAACGGGAATGATTAGGTTAGGATATCTGATTGGCATGGGTGAGTTGGACTGAAGTGTGTTTCCGTGCACTATAACTCTGTGACAGGACTGTAGTTGAGCTTGAACGTAATTATGTGGCGAGTGGATATCATCAACGCTGCAGAGTAAAATTAGAAACATTTATTCATTTGGTGCCAGAGTCTTTATGCGTCAGATTTGCCACTTACAAAACATTAATGAGACAACATTAGATTCATGCTCTCCCTAGCCCTAATTTCCTTGTTGACATGATAAAGAGACAGACACAAAAGGACTTGATATTGCCTTGGCCTTGTTTCCTGATTTAACAGGCTGAAATGTCAGCGGAACAAGATTGTGACAATACAACAATCTGGAAATATAATTTTTAAAAATCGAACTTACTCTGAGCCCACACAGAAAGGCCAGAAAAGAAGCAGAAAACTCAAAACAAAATTAATCCCCTTCAAAATTGAAGAGCTAAATTTGAGGTCAGCAGGGAGTTCAACTGCATTAAGAGAACTCTAGACATCGTCTCTCTCAGACAAGAGTGGGGAAGAAAACGAGAATATTTCTTCAATTCAAACATTGCCATGGTAACGTAAATGGTACCTGACCAGGAGTAAGAATTTCAATACAGGAGCCTCAAGGAAATACGGGGATGAAATGAGCTGCCCATTTAACAATCACATTACTTGCACTATGCTGTTTCCAGAGCCTTGTCTCAGGACGCATGGTCAAACCAACTTGCAGCAGAGGTCAAAGAGAGTCATAGAATAGCTGGAGCTCAGAAGATGGCGGTTCAGTTGTAAGACGATCTCAGTGGTTGCCATTGTCCCACCCTTTCCTTGCAAACTTTACTTATTTTTTTCCCCCCACGTCCTTTTGCAAACCACCATTGGGTCACTCTCCATTAAACCCTGAGGCAGTCCCTAGATCAAACTCCTTCCCTAAAGGCACTGACCTATACTGCAGTGGTTCCAGAAGGCAGCTCACCACCACCTTCTCAAGGGACAGCGAGGGAAGGGCAATAAATACTGCCCAGCCAGTGACGCCAACTAACAAATAAAAGATATTCCAGATTCCAGAGACTGGCTTTGGAAAAAAGATTATTTTCCTTACATCATCTATGACTTCTTTGTGACTTCTGGGCCATGGCACAACAGGACATGGAACAAAATAGCATCAGTTTGGACTCTCACCCTATCAATGAGGCAAGCAACACAGCAAAAAAAACCAACCCAATGAAGCCCCAGGGTGCAAAACTGAACGAGCATCCAAGCCAAACGGGGAAGTGCTCACAGGAAACATTATTCCCAGTCCTTTGTTAGGAATATGTGGGTGTCCTATACCTTGAAGAGAGTAAAAGCTAGCAGTGACAGCATGAAGTGTTCTCAATAAGACACAAAGTAACATGTGCTCCAGATTAGATTAGATTAGATTAGATTCCCTACAGTATGGAAACAGGCCCTTCAGCCCAACAAGTCCACACCGACCCTCTGAACAGTAACACCCAAACCCATTCCCCTACCTGATATTTAGCCCTGACTAATCCACCTAACATTATGGGCAATTTAGCTTAGCCAATTCACCTGATGTGCACATCTTTGGATTGTGCGAGGAAACCAGAGCACCAAAAGGAAACCCACAGGGAGAATGTGCAAACTCCACACAGACAGTTTGCCCTAGGCGGGAATTGAACCAGGGTCCCTGGCGCTGTGAAGCAGCTGTGCTAACCACTGAGCCACCATGCCACCCCTCACTGGGGTGGCTGGTTGCTTGGAAATGACAAAACAAATTCAAATTAGGCCAATCAGTTTAAATTATACACTGAAAAATACCAAATTCCAATCAAGTTTGAATTGAGTACCTAGACAATCTTAAAAGTCATTGACACAATCCAATGCTTTGGGGTATAATACTGGGGGAAATTGAACAATTGGGAGGAGAACTGCCACCACACCAACAGCCATAGACTGCTAGTCAGAACTCAGAGGTATTTGTCTAGAGAAGGAGTTTGCACAGAGAAAAACGTCAACACTGACCTGTAGAGACAATCTACTAACAAAGGTATAGAGAAGATTTGACCAGTGGCTGGTTTTAAAATTTCAATTTTTCTGTAAATCTTAATTGGGAGTTTTATCAGACTAGTATTAAAGAAGGGAAGGTAAAGATAGGTTACAAGAAGGAATTGTAAATAGTTATTAGTTAATTATTCTCTGTTTTACTTTAAGAAATAAAGTTGTTAATTTTTACTCGAAATAGTTCTTGGCCACTCAAATTTTTACAGATTGCTGCACGGGATAAATCTTTCCTGTGCTGCTGGCTTTAAATTATGCAGGAGAGTTTAACCCCTGTCGTAACAGCTTGTATTCAGAGATGACTTGCGAGACTAAGGATTGCCAGACACTTCACTTCATGATTGAGGAAGGCTCCTTGTTGAAGGGAACCTTGAAAGACTAAATGCCAAGCATCTAATGATACTGTATTCAGTCTAATGCTACATACATACATCATCAATAGCATCTAATGATGCAGCACATAGACCAAAGCATTCAATATGTAGACCGAAAGGCTCTAGCTGGATCATGCAAGGAGAAGAACGAAGGTCAGGAAACGTGAGTGTTTCAGTTCAATTTGCCAACAGCAACATTTAGACTAAAGATCACTTTTAGTGTCTAATAAACTTTTGGATTTTTAAAATCATAGTCATAGTGTCTTGGAGGTGTACAGCACGGAAACAGATCCTTCGGTTCAACCCATCCACGCCGACCACATATCCTAACCTAATCTAGTTCCATTTGCCAACACTTGGTCCATATCCCTCTACACCCTTCCTATTCATATACCCATCCAGATGCCTTTTAAATGTTGGAATTGTACCAGCCTCCACCACTTCCTCTGGCAGCTCATTCCACACACACACCACCCTCTGTGGAAAAATTGTCCCTTAGGTCGCTTTTAAATTTTCCACTCACCCTAAACCTATGCCCTCTAGTTCTGAACTTCCTCACCCCAGGGAAATGTCCTTGTCTATTTACCCTATCCATGCCACTCATGATTTTATAAACTATTATAGGGTCACCGCTCAGCCTCCAATGCTCCAGGGAAAACAGCCTCAGCCTGGTTAGCCTCTCCCTGTAGCTCAAATCCTCCAACCCTGGCAACATCCTTGTAAATCTTTTTTGAACCCATTCAAGTTTCACAACATCCTTCCAATAGGAGGGAGCCCAGAATTGCACACAATATTCCAAAAGTTGCCAACTAATGTCCTATACAGCCGCAACATGACCTCCCAACTCCTGTACTCAATGCTCTAACCAATAAAGGAAAGCATACCAAACACCTTCTTCACTATCCTATTCACCTGCGACTCTACTTTCAATGAACTATGAACCTGCACTCCAAGGTCTCTTTGCTCAGCACCACTGCCCAGGACCTTACCATTAAGTGTATAAGTCCTGCTCTGATTTGCCTTCCCAAAATAACCACGGCATGATTGAAATGGTTAGTGCACTAGTCACACAGATGCTTGAACCAATGATCCAAAATCGCATTTCAAATTCCATTTTCCATTGGACAATTTAAGCTCAATTAAATAAATCGGGATTATGAGTCAAACATCAGGAATAGTGTCCACTAAGGTACAGTCACATGTAAACGAGGGTCCTATTCTTGGAGAACTCCCATGAAATTCATGAGTGTGGAGCTTGTTAAAAATAGGTTTGAAATAGGTTAAAATGGTTAAAAATATCAAGGACACGCAATCTTCGCCCGCGGATGTTGATTTTTGATGATACTTTTTTTTGGCGCATTCGGCAATTTGTGATTTTGCAGATAGAGAGGATTTATTGAATGAATGATTGCTGTAAAAGACTCATTTGGTTCACTAATGTCTTTTAAAGAGGTAAAAATCTACCATCTAAACTGCAAATAAACAGACATTTTCCTAGCTACCATCAGTTCTGATGAAGGGTCACTTGATCAGAAACATTAACTCCGATTTCTCTCCACAGATGCTGCCAGGTCGGCTGAGCATTTCCAGCAATTTCTGTTTTTGGAACTACCATCATTACCTGGTCTGGCCTACATGTGACTCCAGACCCAAGTCAATATGATGGATTCTTAATCACCATCTACAAGACCTAGCAAGCCACTCTGCTATTGTGGGGAATAAGTGCTGCTCTTGGCAGTGGTGTCCACATCCTAAAAATGAGTTTTTTTTTTAAAAACAAGCCTCTTCCTTGGATTGTTAGTTATTGAACAGGCTACATGTGTGATCACCCATCAACAATGCAGCAGTTTACCACCATCTTAAATTGGGTTGAGTCTCCAAAAAAATAGTTGGCGGCTAAGACATTTGATGGAGCACAGTGTTAAGTGTCACTAGCTCTTGACATGCTAATTCATTTGATATAGGAGCAGAATTAGGCCATTCTGCCCATTGAGCTGGATCCACCATTCCATCTTGGCTGATATGTTTCCCAACCCCATTCTCCTTGATCCCCTTCCCAATCAACAACCCACACAATGACTTGGCCTCTACACAATGAGGCAGACATGGGTACTGCAGATGCTGGAGATTAGAGTCAAGATTAGAGTGGTGCTGGAAAAGCACAACAGGTCAAGCAGCATCTGAGGAGCAGGAAAATTGACGTTCCTGATGAAGGGCTTTTACCCGAAACGTCAATTTTCCTGTTCCTTGGATGCTGCCTGACCTGCTGTGGGGGCTTTTCCAGCACCATTCTAATCTTGACTCTACATCAATGAGTTCCACAGGTCACCATCCTCTGGCTGAAGAAATTCCTTCTCTTCTCAGTCCTAAAGAGTTCCTTCACGGCATCTGTGGCCCTGGGTCCTAGTCTCTGCTACGTGTGAAGACGTCTTTTCCACGTCCACTCTATCCAGGCCTCTCAGTATTCTGTAAGTTTCAATCAGATCCCCCCTCATCCTTCATAACTCCATGTACAGGTCAACCCCTCCTCATTTGACAAGCTCTTCATTTCCAAGATGATTCTTGCTGACGTTCAGCGGACCCACTTGCAAAGGTTTAGATAGACATGGGCCAACCACAGGCAAGAGAGATTAGCTTAATTTTGGAAACTTGTTTTGACATTGATGAATTGGAACAAAAAGAGTCTGTTTCCAAGCTGTATGACTCTACGACTCCCTCCAATGCCAGCACAGCCTTCATCAGATACCAGGCCCAAAACTGCTCACAATATTCCAAATGGTGGTTTGACTAGAGCCTTATACAGCCTCAGGAGTGCTTGCTCTTGTACTCTAGCCCTATTGAAATGAACACTAACGTTGCATTTACTCTCCTAACTGCCAAATGAACTCGCATGGTAACCAGGACTCCCAAGTCCCTCTGTGCTTCATATTTCCAAAACCTGTCCCCATTTAGAAAACAACCTACGTCTCTGTAGTTCCTACTAAAGAGCTTAACCTCATAACCATGAGGTGGGGGAGCAGCAAGGTGGGGAGAAAGGATCGTGGTCACAGTCACTGTGAAAGGAGTGTCCAGTTTCTCACTGGGTGGCCCCAGGTATCAGTAGAGTCGGGATAATTTGGCTAAGTTTGTATCGCAGGCTTGCCGTCAGCTTCCTGAAGTGTCAGGAACCAGACATCGCATTCAACATTAAAAAAAAACTCTGCTTCATGTGATGGAAACTCTCAACACAAATAAACAAGCATCCAGACGGAACCCCTGAGATACAATGTTTTGAAACACTACCTTTGTCGTCTTTCAGGGCATGACGACATTGCTAGCAAGACCAACATTTTTAACCCCGAGTTCTGAGGAAGGGGCACTCTACCAAAAACATTAACTCTGATTTCTCTCGACAGATTTTGTCAGACTTGCTGAGCTTTTCCAGCAATTTCTGTTTTTGTTTATCATCCTGCCCCAACTGGCCTTTTCTGACTGGCTTACTGAGCCAGTTGAGAATCAACCAAACTGCTATGTGCCTGGAGTCACATTGTAAGTCAGACCAGGTAAGGATAGCAGGCTTCCTTCCCCAGTGAACAAGGGTGGACCGGGTGATTTTTCACACAATGAACGGATGATTTTCACAGTAACCATTACCTAGACTTACTTTCTATTCCAGATTTATTAATTGCATTTAAATTCCACCAGGTGCCTTTGTGGGATTTGAACCTATTTTTTCACAGCCTGTGCCTCTGGACGACTTCAGAGTCAGAGGTCGACAGCATGGATACAGGCCTTTGGCCCACCTCGCCCATGCCGCCCAGTTTTCACTACTAAACTAGTTCCATTTGCCTGCATTTGGTCCATATCCCTCTATACCTATCCCCTCCATGTACCTGTTCAAATGTTTCTTAAATGAGGAAACTGTTTTAACCTCACCACTACCTCTGGCAGCCCATTCCAAACACTCACCACTCTCTGTATGAAAAAAATTGCCTCTCTGGACCGTTTTGTATGTCTTCCCTCTCACCTTACACCTTAGTTTTAGATGCCCCTACCATGGGAAAACACTGTTGGCTATCTCCCTTATCTATGCTTTCCATAATTTTATAGACCTCGATAAGGTCACCCCCTCAGTCCCAGCCTATTTAGACTCTCCTTATAACCCAAACCCTCTAGTCCTGGTAGCAAATCTTTTCTGCACTCTTTCTAGCTTAATACTTGTCAAGTGATGTTGCCACTAACTCACCATCTCCCAAAGGTTTTACTTCACCGAGTGGTCAGAGCATTGAGTATTGGAGTTGGTAGGTTATGTTGCGGCTACACAGGGCATTGTAGACCACTGTTGGAATATTGGGTACAATTCTGGTCTCCCTGCTATAGGAAAAATGTTGTCAAACTTGAAAGCGTTCAGAAAAGATTTACAAGGATGTTGCCAGGGTTGGACGGTTTGAGCTATAGGGAGAGGCTGAACAGGCTGGGGCTGTTTTCCCTGGAGCATCAGACATTAAGGGGTGACCTTATAGAGGTTTATAAAATCATGAGGGGCATGGATAGGGTAAATAGACAAGGTCTTGTCACTGGGTGGAGGAGTCCAGAACTTGAGGGAATATGTTTAGGGTGAGTGGGGAAAGACATAAAAGGGATCCAAGGGGCAATTTTTTCACAAAGTGGGTGGTGCGTGTATGGAATGAGCTGCTAGAGAAAGTGACGGAGGCTGGTACAATTACGGCATTTAAAAGGCATCAGGATGGGCATATGAATAGGAAGGGTTGAGAGGAATATGGGTCAAGTGCTGGCAAGTGGGAGTAGATTGGATTAGGATATCTGGCCGGTGTGGACACGTTTCCTTGCCGTACATCTCTCTGACTATGAGTGGTTTCTTCTACTTTGCACAGCAGAACTGATTAGAAAAACTTCAACACATTTTGTGCAGCAATGCATTCACCTTAAAATAGAATAGAAACCATCAATCATTTAGAACACTCTTGGTCAAAGTGGTTCTTCTGTAGTCTATTTAAATTATTTTTAAAAGAAGAACCCTCTAAACATTGGTAAAGCATTGAAGTGAAGAAAAACATGCGGCTGAACATCAACTTCAATCTTGTTAAAAGTATCCTCGGGCATTAGTGAAGCAGATGGGTTTTTGGTTTTAAAAGAACAGTGACGAGCTTTTTAATTCTGGCTTTTTTTTATTGAATTTATATTTGGGATTTCAAATGGGATTTGAAGCCGTGTACCCAGAACATTAGACTGGGGAAAAGCAAGATATTGCAGATGCTAGAAATCGGAATTAAACATGGAGAAAACTGGAGAAACTCAGGTCCGGCAGCATTTGTGGAGAGAGAAACAGTTCATCTTTCAACAACAATAGGACCGTTCTTCAGAGCTGAACATTAGTCCAGGGCTCTGGATTGCCAGTGTCAAGATTAGAGTGGTGCTGGAAAAGCACAGCAAGTCAGGCAGCATCCGAGGAGCAGGAAAATCGACGTTTCAGGCAAAAGTCCTTCATTAGAATTGCTCGAAACATCGATTTTCCTGCTCCTCGGATGCTGCCTGACCTGCTGTGCTTTTCCAGCGCCACTCTAATCTCCAGCATCTGCAGTCCTCACTTTCACTCTGGATTACCAGCCCAGTGTCATCATCACTCTGGTATTGTCTCCACTGGAAAAGATTCTCTAATGTTCTTCCTGGCATACTGGAAAATAAAATGCCTCTCTACCCACATCACCAAAACATATGAGCTGGTTATTACTATTTGTGAATAGGATTCACACCGGACTCGGAATGTTGACTCCGCTTTTCTCTCTGCAGATTTGCTGAGGTTCTCCAGCATTTTCTGTGCTCTGGTTTCCTCCCACAGTCCAAAGCTATGCAGGTTAGGAGGTTTGGCCCTGCTCAATTGCCCATGTTATCGAGGGATGTGCAGGCTGGGTGAGTTAGCCGTGGGAATATGTAGGTTTACAGGATTAGAGCAGGGAGGAACACCTGGGTGGGATGCTCTCTAGAAGGTCGGTGTGGACTCAATGGGCCGAATAGCCTGCCTCCATAGTGCAGGGATACGATGAAAATCATGTCAGTTTTCCAGCATCTGGAGTGTTCTGCTTTATGAGCTGCACGTGGGAGTCTGGAAGAGTTGAGAAATGAGTGCCACCTTTTCGATTTTACCATGACTGCCAAGCCAGGACAGCACAGTGGGTCATCGTGTGAAACATAGGTTCTAAAATGGAGTCGCTTCCCCCAGCTTCTTTGTTTTGAAATCCTCTCCCCTCCCCCCCGCCTGCCTGAATTCACAGCCATCGCATGGCCTGGCACCCCTTTGAACAGACTCCTAATCTCCAAGGCATTTTTTGAAAATGACAAGTGGCTGTTAAAATGACCCTATTAAAGACAAAAAAACCTGCAGATGCTGGAATCCCAAGTAGACAAGCAGGAGGCTGGAAGAGCACAGCAAGCCAGGCGGCATCAGGAGGTGGAAATGTCAACGTTTCAGGTCAAGATCCTTAATCAGGAATGGAGGTTGGGGTAGGGGGAGCGACAGCTAAGGGGTGGGAAGGTGCGGGGGGAAGGGCTATGGGGGTGTGGGGAGAGGGGTGGGGTCATGAGGTAGTGACAGTTGAACACAGTTGGTGGGTTCAACCTGATTGGTTGATGGGAAGAATGAATCCGGTTCGTAGCTGGAGGGAAGGGTCAGTTAGAGGGTTGAAAGGGAAGACGGAGAACTGGGAAGGGAATCGGGGGGATATGGGTGAGAAGGTTCTCAAAAAGAGCATAAGGAACAATTTTTTTATTAAGCAGAGATATAGAGGACATGGGCCAAAATACAGATATATCGAGATAGGCCAAGATCAGATAAGAATCCCTGAATTGGCAGACCAGGATCGAAGGGGGTGAATGGCCTCCTCCGGTTCCTATGTACCTACATGCAGTACTTTTCCAGACCCTGCTTCAGGTAAGCCTTAAAGTTTATCATACATGTAAGATAACCAAAAATGTCTGTCTAATAATCAACACAGAGCAGCCAAAGCTGTTTCAACGCTCAAGATTGGCATCTTTATCAAAGTTTTTTCCAAAATCTTCGACTCTGATCTCCAGCATCTGCAGTCCTCACTTCCACCTTCATCAAAATGAAGACTAAATTGGATTGGTCAGATCTAACTCCCTTCAAAGCAGTGTTATATAAGGATGTTGCCAGGGTTGGAGGATTTGAGTGATAGGGAGAGGTTGAATAGTCTGGGACTGTTTTCCCTGGAGCGTCGGAGGCTGAGGGGTGACCTTATAGAGGTTTATAAAATCATGAGGGGCATGTATAGGATGAATAGACAAAGTCTTTTGCCTGGGGTGGGGGAGTCCAGAACTGGAGGGCATAGGTTTGGCGTGAGAGGGGAAAGACATAAAAGGGATCAAAGGGGCAATCTTTACACGCAGAGGGTGGTATGTATGGATGAGTTGCCAGAGGATGTGGTGGAGGCTGGTACAATTACACCATTTAAAAGGCATTTGGATGGATATATGAATAGGAAGGGTTTGGAAGGATATTGGCCGGGTGCTGGCAGGTGGGACTAGATTGGATTGGATATCTGTTTAGCATGGATGGGTTGGACCAAAGGGTCTGTTTCCATGCTGTACACCTCTCTGACTATGACTCTATAACTTTCTCAAAACTGCCTTTAACATTTGAGCTATGTCTAGAAAGAGCAGGGGAACAATCTCCAGCCGATACTTAACCCTCAATCAGCATCACTTTAAAAAAGCTCACATTAGAAATGTGTTAATGACCAGATAATGTGTTTCCTACATTATAAAAGGTGGACTGAGTTTCAAAAGGTCATCATTAGCTGCACACTGCACGTCCTGAGATAATGGAAGCAGTACTTTGCTTTTCTTTCTGACACCGAATTATTAAAGCTATTCTGTCCGATGTGTTGTGTGTTGCTTTCAAAAGGATGTCTAGTATTGCACCTCTGCTCTTCACAAAGTGCTGGAGTAACTCTGGACAGAGTAAACAGGGTTGACACTTCAAGTTCAATGACTCTCTGAGAAGGTTAAAAATCACACAACACCAGGTTCTAGTCCAACAGCTTTATTTGGAAGCACTAGCTTTCGGAGTGCTGCTCCTTCATCAGGTGGTTGTGGAGTATAAGATTGTAAGACACAGAATTTATAGCAAGTTTCCAGTGTGGTGTAACTGAAATCATATATTGAAAAAGACCCGGATTGTTTGTTAAGTCTCCCATCTTTTAGAATGTTAAAAATCACACAACACCAGGTTATAGTCCAACAGGTTTAGTTGGAAGCACTAGCTTTCGGAGCGCTGCTCCTTCATCAGGTGATTGTGGAGGGTTCGATCATAACACAGAATTTATAGCAAAAATTTGCAGTGTGATGTAACTGAAATTATACATTGAAAAATTAATTGTCTGTTAAGCCTTTCATCTGTTAGAATACAGTGATAGTTTCACTTCTTTCATGTGTAAATCACAAAACCTTTTTTTAAAAGTTGCATTCTCGGGTTAGCTAACAATGGTGATAGCTAGACAATGTGTTGAAGGTGTTAGCCCCCTGTGTTCTCTGTCTATGACCTGATGTTTAGATTGATTCTAATCTAAAAAGTGAGATAACAGAGTTTTACATAAATTCATGCAGTTTTTGAACTCAGAGTTCTACATGAATGTATGGAGTTTTTGAGCAAAGTGCAATGTAACTCTGCAAGTACAAATTCACCCCACAAAATATATGTGTGCATGTGGGTCTTTGTCTGTCTGTCTGGGGTGGGGGTTGTGAGTGTGCGAAAGTGTGCGTATGCGTGTGTGTGTAGTGAGTGTAGAGTGTAGTGAACACTACAGTGGTCCAGGACATTCAGCCTCGGACCTTCGGGTGACCATCCTCCAATGTGGACTTCGGGACAGGCAGCAGAGGAAATTGGCCGAGCAGAGGCTGATAGCTAAGTTCGGTACCTATAGGGAGGGCCTCAACCGGGACCTTGGGTTCATGTCACATTACAGGTGATCACCATTGCACTACACACACACACACACACACACACACACACACACACACGTAACCACAGGCGCGCACACAGACACCCACACACACCCTTATAGACACACACACTCCCACACTCACACATGCACCCCTCACAGACTTAAGATACTCTGCACTCACTACACACACACTTTCTCAACTCACAACCCCCACCCCAGACAGACAGACACACACACACACACACACACACACACACACAGACAAAGACCCACGTGCACACATATATTTTGTGGGGTGAATTTGTACTTGCAGAGTTACATTGCACTTTGCTCAAAAACTGCATACATTCATGAGCTCAAAAACTGCATGAATTTATGTAAAACTCTGTTATCTCACTTTTTAGATTAGAATCAATCTAAACATCAGGTCATAGACAGAGAACACAGGGGGCTAACACCTTCAACATATTGTCTAGCTATCACCATTGTTAGCTAACCCGAGAATGCAACTTTTAAAAAAAGGTTTTGTGATTTACACATGAAAGAAGTGAAACTATCACTGTATTCTAACAGATGAAAAGCTTAACAGACAATCAATTTTTCAATATATAATTTCAGTTACATCACACTGTAAAATTTTGCTATAAATTCTGTGTTATGATCGAGCCCTCCACAATCACCTGATGAAGGAGTGTCGCTCCGAAAGCTAGTGTGCTTCCAACTAAACCTGTTGGACTATAACCTGGTGTTGTGTGATTTTTAACTTTGTACACCCCAGTCCAACACCGGCATCTCCAAATCTTTTAGAATGACCATGTTGGTATCAGTTCTTTCACATGTAAATCGCAAAACTTTTTTAATAAAGTTACATTCTCAAGTGCACTCATAGGGAGTTAACACCTTCAATACCTTATCTGGGCCAACATGACACCAATTGTTAAAGTGCACTTGAGAATGTAACTTTTAAAAAACATTTTGCGATCTACATATGAAAAAACTGAAACCAACATGGTCATTCTAAAAGATGGGAGACTTAACAAACAATCCAGGTCTTTTTCAATATATAATTTCAGTTACATCACACTGGAAACTTTTGCTATAAATTCTGTGTCTTAAAATCTTATTCTCCACAATTGCCTGATGAAGGAGCGTCGCTCTGAAAGCTAGTGCTTCCAACTAAACCTGTTGGACTATAACCTGGTGTTGTGTGATTTTTAACTTTGTACACCCCAGTCCAACACCGGCATCTCCAAATAATCTCTGAGAAGGGTCAGTGAACTGGAAACATTCTTTCTGCACAGATGCTGCCAGACTTGCTGAGTTTCTCCAGCACTCCCTGTGTGTTGATTCAGATGTCCAGCACCAGCTGGATTTGCCTTAAGTAGATGGATTCTTGTTGAGCAAGAGGCTGAAAGGTTATTCAGAGTAGAGCAGGAATGTGAATTTGAGGTTACTGTCAGATCAACCACTGTCTTATTGAATGGCAGAACAGGGTCAAAAGGCTAGATTACCTATTCCAGCTCTTAATTCATATATTCACATGGATGCCACGGCAACTCAGTGGTTAGCACTGAGTGAGGGGCCTGGGTTCAATTCTAGCCTTGCCCAATTGTTTATGTGGAGTTTGCACATTCTCTTCGTGTCTGTGTGGGTTTCTTCTGGGTGCTCTGACTTCCTCCCATAGACCAAAGATGTGCTGGTTAGATGGATGACTGTGCTAAATTGCCCAGAGTGTCCAGGGATGTGCAGGTTGGGAGGATTAGCCATGGCAAATGCACAGTTACAGCATCAACAAAGAACAAAGAAAATCACAGCAGGCCCTTTGGCCCTCCAAGCCTGCCCTGATCCAGATCCTCTATCTAAACCTGTCGCCTACTTTCTAAGGACCTGTGTCCCTCTGCTCCCTGCCCATTCATGTACCTGTCTAGATAAATCTTAAATGGTGATATCGTGCCCGCCTCTACCACCTCCGCTGACAACGCAGTCCAGGCACCCGTCACCCTCTGCATAAAGAAGTCAGAATGGGATGTTCTATGGAGGGTTGATGTGGACTTGATGGGCCAAATGGCCTGCTTCCACACTCTAGGGATTCTGTGATTTATACACAGGACAATGAGCTGCTAGAGGAAGGCAGAGGAGGCAGACACAATTACAACATTCAAAAAGGTATCGGATGGGTGTATGAATAGGAAGGATTTAGAAGCAAGTTCTGAGGAAGGGTCACCGGAACCGAAACGTTAACTCTGATTTCTCTTCACAGACGCTACCAGACCTGCTGAGCTTTTCCAGCAACTTCTGTTTTTGTTCACGGTTTAGAGGGATAAGGGCCAAGTGCTGGCAAATGGGACTAGATTTATTTAGGATAATTGGTCAGCGTGAACAAGTTGGACCAAATAAACTATTTCCACGCTGTCCGGCTCTATGACTGTACAGCTTTTCACATCCAGGATGACAGGCAGGGACTCTGCTTAATGTCTGCACCCTCTCAGTGCTTTGCAGGGCATCTGGGCTAAGTTTTGTGACTTCAACCTGTAACTTTGTCCTGACTCAGATTCAATTGCACAGTTTGAAAAATAAGCATCCAAAAGCTTGCCACCGCATTCCTGAACAATTCAGAAGTTAACACAAATTCACCAGATTCCCATCAGGTTTAATGCATTCGTCACCATTCAGAACTGTCTTGTCAGATGGAAAACGGTCCCTACCCTGAAACAATACATGAAGATGCTGCGTAATTAACTGTTCAGAAATAGTTAAAACAAAACCTGAATGGACAGGATTATTATTTCATTGTTTGCTTGCCAGGAGACAAAATGCTGAAACGAGATTAGCGGAAGATAAAAAAATCAGGGCTTTTTGCAGATTAGCAGAAGATAAAAAATCAGGGCTTTTTGAATCCTGGTGTTCACAGGAAGAGAAAGCTCTTACTTGTACTGCTGGTGGTCTTTTGTACTGCGGGTTTTTGCCATGAATCTCTCAGCCAGTTTCTCCAAGTTTCGGGAATACTCCATTTCGATTTCGGACTTCTTGCGGAAGAAATCCTGGAGATCCTGGAGGAGTTGAACTCTCATCTCCGTCTGCTGCTCCAAGCATTTCAGTTGCTCGACCAACTGTGCTCGTATTTCTGTAAGGAAACAGTCACTGAATTGGTTAGCAGCCTCATTCCTTTTTCTTCAAAATAGACCGCGGCTCTGACAATGCTTATTTTAATCAGGTCCAGTCTCTGAAGTCACAAAGATCCAGATTACACAATTCCTGTCCTTTTGTGGGAGAACGAGAATGCGCTTTAGTTTTGCAAACAGACACCAAAAAACACTAACTCCATCTTCCCTCATTCTGCTGGAGCCAATCGTTGGTTTCAACTTGTGTTAAACTCTTCAGAACTCTGCGACATGATCAGACAGAGATCACCTACAAAAGTCCTTTCATAGAAACACGCATTGAAATTCTGTGCATTTGTACACAATCTGACCTGGCAGACAATGTAAACAACATCAGATTACTGCAATCATTCACTTTTACGGGAACGTGAATGGCAGATTATTAGACATTAATTGGCTTGGCAAAGTGGTTACAGAGAAGCACATTGTAAAGTAGTGATACCTTTAAGCTTCCCCGAAAGGACTTTTACATGTCTCATTATTCCTTCCGCCAAGCACCAGTCTTGTACTGCAAATAAACAATTATGCTTGCTCTGGCTCCAGCAAATCCTGTGTAGCTTGGTCAATGATGATTTATGAGACAGACAGAGAGAGAGAGGGACCAAATTAACGGCTATGATAAAATGACTATACACATAGGTTATTGGTTGAGGTTCATCACGTATGGAGAGTTGATGTGTATTCAGAAAAAAAGAAAAAAATAGTTGTACTCTTCTATTGTCTAGGCTTTTAGTCAATTTTGTTTAACCATAATCTCCAAACATCAAAACAAGCTGCACAGACAGTTCAAGTTTCAGCCAGGACAGTCAGTCAGCTCAGAACTGTGAGGGATAGCCCTCATCTCTAAAGCAAGCAACAGCCTTAAAAGCGCTGGAAATCTGCTGATGCAGCGCCACTGTCTGAATTGTAATAGAGAGAATAATAGAGTACACAGGAGGCTGTTGAGATTGACAATTCACGCTGGGCTATTAGATCAAATACAATTTTATCAGAAGGAAGAAGACAAGTCTCACACATGACTCAGTTCTCTTCCAATTGAGGTACAATACATCTTTATTCCAGCATACAGAGCAGTCTGGATTGTGAAAATAAGTGACATAATGTAGAATTATGTATTTACCACAAATGCTGATGTTTTCTATCTGTGATTCATTTCACATATTTCATGCACAATTTTTACATGTGCAAACGTTTTGATGCAACATGCTCATAAATTGCTGGAAAAGCTCAGTGGGACCCAAAACATTAACTGTTGATTTCTCTCCACATATGCTGCCAGACCTGCTCAGCTTTTCTATCAATTTCTGTTTTTGTTTCCGATTTACAGCATCCGCAGTTCTTTCAGCTTTTAGCTCAAATATATTCATCTTACAATCCGGGGATCACTGTAAAGATGCAGTCCCTCAATGATTTACAGGTTGTTTTATTTGCAATACGTGTCCGCTGCAGCTCGCTGGCTAAAGCTCTTGCCTGCGAGTCAGAAGGCTGTGCGTGCGTTTCCAGGGACTGGAGCCGAGGCTAACACTCAGTGCAGTACTGAGGGAGCACTGCACTGTCAGGAGTGCTGTATTTCTGATGAAACATTGAGCCACAGCTGACCAAAAAGATCTCTCAGCACTATTTCAGAGATGGATGTGGACATTCTCCCTGATGTCCTAAACAATTCCTCAAATAACATCCCACAAAGAAACTGGATTTTCTGGTGATTATGCCACTGCTGACTTTAGGAGTGTGCTGTGCACAAACTGGCTGCCCTATTTCCGGCACTACAACAGTGGTTTTGTGAAGGGTAGGTCATGCCTCACAAACCTCATTGAGTTCTTTGAGAAGGTGACTAAACAGGTAGATGAGGGTAAAGCGGTTGATGTGGTGTGTATGGATTTCAGAAAGGCATTTGGTAAGGTTCCCATGGTAGGCTATTGCAAAAATACGGAGGCATGGGATTTAGGGTGATTTTGTGGTTTGGATCAGAAGTTGGCTAACTGAAAGAAGCTGAAAGGGTGGTGGTTGATGGGAAGTGTTCATTCTTGAGTTCAGTTACTAGTCGGGTACTGCAAGGATCTGTTTTGGGTCCACTGTTATTTATCATTTTTATAAATGTCCTGAATGAGGGCATCGAAAGATGGGTTAGGAAACTTGCAGATGACACTAAGGTCGGTAGAGTTGTGGATAGTGACAAAGGGTGTTGTAGGTTACAAAGAGATATAGATAAGCTGCAGAGCTGGGCTGACAGTTAGCAAATGGAGTTTAATGCAGAAAAGTGAGAAGTGATTCACTTTGTAAGGAGTAATAGGAATGCAGAATATTGGGTTAACGATAAGATTCTTGGTAGTGTAGATGAACAGACAGAGATCTCAGTGTCCATGTACATAGATCCTTGAAAGTTGCCACCCAGATTGATAGGGTTGGTAAGAAGGCATATGTGTGTTAGCTTTTATTGGTAGAGTGATTAAGTTTTGGAACCATGAGATCATGCTGCAGTTGTACAAAACTCTGGTGCGGCCACACTTGGAGTATTGTGTACAGTTCTGATCACCGTATTATAGGAAGGATGTGGAAACTTTGGAAAGGGTTCAGAGGAGATTGCCTGGTATGGAGGGAAGGTCTTACGAGGAAAAGGCTGAAGGACTTGAGGCTGTTTCCATTAGAGAGGAGGAGGTTGAGAGGTGACTTAATTGAGACATATAAGATAATCAGAGGGTTAGATAGGTTGGACAGTGAGAGCTTTTTTCCTTGAATGGCGATGATTAGCACGAGGGTGCATAGCTTTAAATTGAGGGGTGATAGCTATAGTACAGATGTCAGAGGTAGTTTTTTTCCTCAGAGAGTAGTAAGGGCTTAGAATGCACTGCCTGCAACAGTAGTACACTCTCCGAGGGCATTTAAATGTTCATTGGACAGGTATATGGACAAGAATGGAATAGTGTAGGATCGATGGGCTTCAGATTAGTTTCACAGGTCAGTGCAACATTGAGGGCCGAAGGGCCTGTACTGCACTGTAATGTTCTTTGTTATTGTAAGGAGTGACAGACATAGGTCAGTTGCTGATTTTGAAATTGGAGACTGGCAGATTTTTGTTAGCTGTTTGTTGTGCAGGTTATGAGGTAAAATTATTTGGAGTTGTCTCACAGATCAGATGTGGTCTCTTTGAGCGGTGGAACAAGTGTGGGATGGGGCAGGGGCTGAAGACTGGCTTCTGCTCCGATCTTGCTGTGAAACACTAAGATGCTGAATTGGCGAAAAATGCAAAGCAAATGCATTACTTTCTTTTAAAAAAAGCTCATCTCGCAAAGCGATGGATAATCAGTAAAGCCCTTGGATCAGAGTGAACATTCCTCATAAGAGTTCAAACACGCTGCATATTTTTCTTTCAGAAAACAAGAAATTATCACAAGTAAAATGCCAGCCAGGACATTAAAACTGATTATAACCGAAGCCACTGTACTTGCACATTGTGGGAGGGGAAGCTCCATGACCACTTCTGGGGCTTTCTGCTGACACTGTGAATACTGAGAGAGTAAATGTCCTGAATTGGAGTATTTGGGTTTAGTGGGGTCCTGTGAGGTACAGCAGTAGGGTAAAAAAAAATCACATTGCTGTCTAAGCAAACAGGCACCGTCATTCCCCTGTTTGCCTTCTGCTAATCATGTCAGTGGATCAACAGGAGTTGCTGACACTGGAGTCTGGAACAATTGCTGGGAGCTGTAATCACAGCAGCAAGACATACCCATCAGATCATGAATGCTCACTGGTCATCATCTCGACACTCAGATTTCAGTGGAATTGGGGACTTCCCGCCATTTCTACCACTCAGCTGCATGGAAAAATGTAACAATATGAGGAATGGGAAATAGGATATACTCTTCTGTTCTGTTACTCTGGTGCACTTCTACAGTACAATCTGCCTGTAAAGTGCGCAAGACAATATTTTTCCACAGTACCTCGGTACACGTCACAATAATAAATCAAATCAAATCTTCCTTAGCCCAATGACAAATCCATAAAATCCCTCCAGTCCATAACCCTTATCAATGATGGCACCCCCTCTGGCTCAGCTGATATGGAATTGGATCAATATTTAAGTCAACCACCACATGCCACTTATTCCTAACTCCCTTCCCAACAATCGAGCACATGCAAACTGCAGTGATTTAAGGCAGAGGCTCAATCACCACCTCCTCCTGAAAAGGCAGTGATAACAGAGTCAGTGAATATTTTTGAAGCGGGTAGTTAGATTCTTGTGAAGTAGTAGGTGAAAGGTTACTCCGAGTAGGTGAGAACGTAGCTGAGGTTACGAATGGGTCAGCCATGATCTTATTGAACTGCAGAACAAGCTCAAGGGGCCGAATGGCCTAACCAGTTCCTATTGGAATGTTTGTACGCTCTCAAAAAGGCACTTAGATCTGAGCAGCAAATAAAAACAAATGCTGCAGACGCTGGAGACTCTCAGCAGGTTTGGCACCATCTGGGAAACAGACTCAGTTAACATTCTGAGTCCAATAAGACTCTTCTTCAGAAGAAGAAGTGAAAGGGGCTGGAAAATGGTGGCTTCTATGATGTGGGAGGAGGAGAGAGCGGGACAAATACTGAGCAGAGCCAAATACAAAGGAGTTAGTAATCGTGCTGATGGAAAGATAGAGATGTAAAATGGGTGTAAATGAAGGCATGAAACAGAGGCTTGCTCTATCAAGTATGAAAAAAATGGAATGCCAGGCAATGTGCCAAATCTAGGAAATAAGGTGGAGAACCAAACATTTCTTAATATTCACAAACAGTATCCTTATTTGGAAGTTATAGCACAGAGGAAGGCCATTCAGCCCAACAGGTCAATGCCAGTCTCTATGTTTCATGGAGACTTTCTCCTCTCCATCTCACTCCACTAACTAAGGTGGAGAAATGGAATCATAGAATCCCTACAGTGTGGAGACAGGCCATTTGGCCCAACATGTCCTCCGAAGAGTATCCCTCCCAGATCCTTTCGCCTACCCCTTTACTGTACAATTCCCCTGACTAATGCACCTACCCTACACATCCCTGAACACTATGGAGCAATTTAGCACAATCAGTCCACTTAACCTGCACATCTTTGGACTGTGGGAGGAAACCCACGCAGACACGGGGAGAATGTGGAAACTCCACACCGACACCAGAGGCTGCAATCGAACCCGGTTCTCTGGCGCTGTGAGGCAGCAGTGCTAACCCCTGGAAGTATGCAAATAATTAAGGCGGCAAATTGACATACTTGCATTGGAAATTCAGAGAAGTTTCAGTTGGCAGAATCCTGGGTTGAGGGTTTTTTTCTCAAGAGGACAGGTCAAGCAGGTTTGTTTTGTACCCTGTGGAGTTTCAAATAATCAGATGATCTTATTGAAACAGAAGAATCTAAGAGGGCTTGACAATGTAGATACTGGGCAAATCTAGAGCTGACACTGTTTTAAAAATAAGTGGTCTCCCCATTTTAAGGCAGAGATGGGGATTTCATTGGACTGGTCATTCAGCGGTCTGGGCTCACACACCCCTCCCCCACCATCATGGCAGCTGGGAGAATTTAAATTCAATTAATAAATCTGGAATTGAAAGCTAACTCTGTAACAGTAATCAAGAAACTACCTTGGCCCTTTAGGGAAGGATATCTGCCGTCCTTACCTGGTCTGGCCTACCCGTGACTCCAGACCCACAGTAAAGTGCCCTCTTGAAATGGTCTCTCAGTTCAAGAACAGTTAGGAATAAATGGACTGGAAGGATGATGCTGGAAAGGAAGGACGATCTCCAGTTTTTGGGGCAGGGATGCCACTATCAAGACCATAAAATGCAGGAGTAGAAGAAGGCCCAGCCCATTGAGTCTGATCCACCTTTCAATGACATCATGGCTAATCTGATAATCCTCAATGCCAATTTCCTACCAATCCCCCATAGCCCTGGATCCCCTTATTGTTTAATGTGCTACCCATTATTCTGAGATTATGGCCCTCTGGTCCAAGACCCTCCCACGTGGGGAAACAACCTCTCCATCTCTCCTCTGACAAGACCCTTGAGAAACTTGTATGTTTCAACCAATTCGCCTTTCAATCTTTTAAACTCCAATGAGTACAGACCCAACCTACTCAACCTCTCCTCGTAAGACAGTCCCACCAACTTAGTGAACCCCCCTCTGGACTGCCTCCAATGCCAGTATGTCTTTCCTTAGATATAGGGCTCAAAACTGTTCACAGTATTCTAATTGTGGCCTTGCTTTAGGTGTCAACATTTTCGACTGCAATTTGACACCTCAGGATCTCCAAGTGATCCTTGCTATGACAGCTCTGGGTGCTAGGTGGCACCATAGGGGGAGGTTCTGAGATTTCAGAAAAAAAAGGTCACATATCACTCGATTGTGGATAGCCCTAAAGACTCTGTGGCAATGCAAAGTAACCATTGCGCCAAACATGCACATCTTTTAAGAAGTTTTAAAATGATAAGCAGTTACAAGAAGGACAATGTCAGTGCAATTATCGTGGAAATAGTTTTTATGTTCGTTCCAGGCAGAGGAAATCATCTGGTTGAGCTGCTGCAGTCCATGTGTGCAGTTATGTGCCAGCAGTTTAAATGA
This sequence comes from Chiloscyllium plagiosum, assembly GCF_037043375.1. Taxonomy (NCBI): domain Eukaryota; kingdom Metazoa; phylum Chordata; class Chondrichthyes; order Orectolobiformes; family Hemiscylliidae; genus Chiloscyllium; species Chiloscyllium plagiosum. The sequence goes on along the minus strand of NW_028270157.1, from coordinate 13,528,130 downwards.
AACATGGTGGCTCAGTGGTTAGCACTGCTGCCTCACAACGCCAAGGGCATGGGTTCAATTCCAGCCTGGGGCGACTATCTGTGTGGAGTTTGCACATTCTCCCCGTGTCTGCGTGGGTTTCCTCCGGGTGCTCCGGTTTCCTCCCACAGTCACAAAGATGTGCAGGTTAGGTGAATTGGTCATGCTAAATTGCCCGTAGAGTTAGATGCATTAGTTAGGGGGAGTGGGCCCAGGTGGGTTACTCTTCGGAGGGTCAGCATGAACTAGTTGGGCTGAAGGGCCTGTTTCCACACTGTAGTCGAGTCGTGAGTTCATGGAATGCCCTGCTGGTGGACTCTCCCTCTTTATGGGCATTTAAACGGGCATTGGATAGGCATATGGAGGATAGTGGGCTAGTGTAGGTTAGGTGGGCTTGGATCAGCGCAACATCGAGGGCCAAAGGGCCTGTACTGCGCTGTATTTTTCTATATTCTATGTTCTATGTAGGGAAGCTACACTATATTAAGAACAGACATCAACAAAAGGAAAATAAATCTTGGAGCAGGACATGAACCTAAATATGCAGTACCTGACTCAGAGGTTAGTGTGACCCAGTGAACTGTGTCATGTAACCAAAAGAGCTAAATGAATAATTTTGCTTTCAGTAAGTCTTTAAATAGGTCGATTCGCCTCAGTAAGGACAGAATAGACCGGGTGCAAAATTTCCTCATGATTTTGTTGACATGTTCAGTCTTAAAAATAAAACTGGGCAACTAGTACAGCAGGATGAATTGCAGTGCTACCCAGGAAGCCCGATGCCCATCATTCACTACCCTTCATCACAGCTTGTATCAGCATTAAGATAAATCACTTTCTGAAAACAGAGTTCACTATGCCTTCCCCAATGAACTCCACTGTGTTTGTGTGTGTAAGCATATATCTCAGATTTGTTGAGGTCTCAATATACATCAGGATATAGATAACACACATCAGAGATCTTCAGCTTCAATTTTTGAGTTTATTTCACATGTAACATCATCAAGCTAAGGAGAGAGGGTTTGCTCTCTCTCCATGGATGCTGCCTGACCCACTGTGATCTCCAGCATTTGTTGTTTTCACAGAGAGGGAAAGGATGCTGGAGTAGAAAGATTTAAAAGGCATCTGGTTGGGTATATGAATAGGAAATGGTTAGAGGGATATGGGCCAAGTGCTGACAATTGGCACAAGATTAGGTTAGGATATCTAGTCGGCAAGGAGGAGTTGGACCAAAGGGTCTGTTCCTGAACTGTACATCTGCTGTACATCTCTATGACTCTATGTCACAGCCAATGAAAACCAGCAGCCAGATCATGCATATCAGGCTCTGACACACTGCAATGCAATAGCAAGTGGTTAATCTGCTTCCGTGACTGAAGTGTAAACATTGGCCGGGGAACCTTGCAGAAATCCTCTGCTCTTCGTCAAAACAGTCACCACAAGATTCTTTCCATCCACTCGACACAAGGGCTTTGCTTTTGTAACACCACCAAATGTCAGGGGCGGGGTACAGTGGAGAAGCATCAGGGAACGACTGGAGAGGTGGGGCAGTTCAACAAAGGCAGTGAGAAAGATGCAGGAGGAGTTAGTTTTTGGTGCATATTGACAGCAGCCATAATCTGATTAAAGTATCAGTAAATGCAAGGCATTCACCACATAACAATAGCTTCATAAATTTCCCACTGATGAATCATTATTGCGGTCATGAATCACCATTAAACTAGCTCATGTATTGCCCAATGTCAAATCCATAACAGGTACCAGCAACTGAAATACTGCAAATTCTTCCACAGCAAAAGATTAAATCACAGCGCTTTTACTCAAGAACAAAAGACTTGGAAGAATTAAAACCCTCTCATTCTTCTTAAAACCTCAGTATATTTCAGGATCATTGTGCTGGATAGATTTTAAACCATCACCTCTTTTAAGAGGCTTGAGAACATGTGTATTGTTTACATGGTAAAAGGCAACAAGGGGTAGATCACCCAAATTAATAGCCATGAGTCAATCTGCAAGTCACAATAACTGTGCTGCTTTTTTGGGAAACAAGTTTCAAGGTCTCTCTGTGGTTTATTGCTCAGTAGCTAACCACTTCCTCAGCTTCCCTAAGTGGGCCTGTGGTTTGTTTGATGTGGTAGTGTACAGAACAGATATAGGAGCCGTGGTCAAAGGGGGAGTTTGTTGATCTCAACTGTGCAAAGGACTAGGTGCTAAAATTGGAGGATCTCTGGCTGTGGAATCTAAGGGTATAAATAATTCAATCAAGGCAGCTACCTCTTTGAAGATCAACACTGTTTGCAACATTGGGTATGCCTTTGGGGTGCTATGGGTGTAGAAGCTCGGACATGGGCCAAAGTTGAACAACTCGGTCAAAGAGCTGGTACAGGCCAAATAGCCTGCCCCAGGACCGGTTTTGAAGCCTCACGTCAACTGACACATAATGTTTTGGACTCAAACTCAATCTAATCAATTGACAGTCAGAACTGGGCACATTATCAAAGAGGATCCACATACTGTGAACAGCTCTCTTCACTCGTGGGGACAACAGTGTCTTCACCCAATCAGACGCCGGGCATATAAAATCCAGAATGACACTCCAGTGCAGTGCCAGGGAGTATAATATTGGAGGACTGCTCCACTGTCAGAGGTGCCATTTTTCAGATGAGATTTTAAACCAATGCCCCAACTGCATTCTCAGTTCAATGTAAACATTCCAACTTCAACAGAGGAGCTGGAGAATTGAATAGATTCCCCACACTGAGGAAACAGGCCATTTGGCCCAACAAATCCACACTGACTGTCTGAAGAATATTCCTGAAGCCATTCCTGAAGAAGGGCTTATGCCCGAAACGTCGATTCTCCTGTTCCCTGGATGCTGCCTGACCTGCTGCGCTTTTCCAGCAACACATTTTCAGCTCTGATCTCCAGCATCTGCAGACCTCACTTTCTCCTGTCTGAAGAATATCCCACCCAGACCCATCCCCCACCCCTATTAAATGTAACCCTGCATTTCCCATGGCTAATGCACCTAGCCTGCACATCCCTGAACACTATGAGCAATTTAGCATGGCCAATCCACCCTAACCTGCACATCTTTGGATAGTGGGAGGAAACTGGAGCACCAGGAGCAAACCCACGCAAACACTGAGAGAATGTGAAAACTCCACACAGACAGTCAGTCGCTCAAGGCTGGAATCAAACCCGGATCCCTGGTGCTGTGAGGCAGCTGTGCTAACCACTGAGCCATGGTGCCAACCCCCCATGAGAATTAGCCCTATCCTGTGGTCAATCAAGCCAACATCAATCAAATCACTGGGCGGCATGGTGGCCCAGTGATTAGCACTGCTGCCTCACAGCACCAGGGTCCCAAGTTCGATTCCAGCCTTGGGAGACTGTCTGTATGGAGTTTGCACATTCTCCCAGTGTCTGCGTGAGTTTCCTCTGGGTGCTCCGTTTTCCTCCCACAGTCCAAAGATGTGCAGGTCAGGTGAATTGGCCAGGCTAAATTGCCCATTGTGTTAGGTGCTTTAGTCAGACAGGGGGGTGGGTTACTCTTCAGAGGGTCGTTGTGGACTGGTTGAGCCGAAGGACCTGTTTCCACACTGTGGGGAATCTAATCTAAAAACAGGTCAGGCATTGTACTCTTCTTGTGGGACCCTGTGCCCAAATTGCCTGCTGTGTTTGCCCAAATTACAACAGTGACTACATTTCAGAGCACTACGTGACATCAAGAGATGCTACATAAATGCAAGCCTTTCTCCTAGCTAATATTATTTCCACCCGAGGCATCTTGGATTCTCATTCTGGAGTAGGTAAACTGGACAAACAACTCTGGAAAGGACTAAAACAAAGAACTGCAGATGATGGAAACAGAAACAGCTGGAGAAACTCAGCAGGTCTGGCAGCATCTGTGGAGAGAAAGGACAGTCGATGTTTTGAGTCCAGTGACCCTTCTTCAGAAGAAGGTTAACTCTGTTTTCCTCTCCCCAGATGCTGCCAGACGATAAGACATAGGAGCAGCAATTAGGCCACTCAGCCCATCGAGTCTGCTCCGCCATTCAAATCATGGCTGATAAGTTTTTCAACCCTGTTCTCCCACTTTCTCCCCATAACCCTTGATCCCCCTGACAATTAAGAACCTATCTATCTAAGTCTTAAATATACTCAATGACCTGGCCTCCACAGCCTTGAATTCCATAGATTCATCACTCTCTGGCTGTAGAAGATTTTCCTTATCTCTGCTCCGAATTCAGACCTGCTGAACTTCTCCAGCAATTTCTGTTTTCATTTCAGCAATAAAAAGTGATTGATCATTGATGCATAAACAGACTAGCCTGCTTGTTTAGTACTGAATTGAAATTCCACACACAGCAATATATTAAACAGTCCCATGAATAATGTTGTAGGATTTCTGACGTCCAATATCTTCATGTAATCTCTCACTGGTGCAAAAACCTTAGCAGAGATATTACCATGAACTTTACTCTCTTCTACACCAAATCTATTTTTCCATTTCATCAAACGCAGATAGACTTTCTGCTCTGTACATTAAATAGGCCACGTTAAAAATACAGTTTTAAAAATAAATCTGTAGTGCCAAGGCAGCTTTCAGAAATATTTCATTATGAGCCAAGTGGACTTGATACAAAATGAATTATCCTGACAATATTCTCGGCTGTCCAACCCTTCACTTTAATTAAATTTCTCTATAGACTTGCTCCATCTTAATAAGAAAGGCTGAGATAAAAAACACTAGCAGAAAGTGAGGACTGCAGATACTGGAGACCAGGGTCGAGAGCATGGTGCTGGAAAAGCACTGTAGGTCAGGCAGCATCTGAGGAGCAGGAGAATTGATGTTTCGGGCATAAGCCCTTCAGCAGGAAGCCCATCCTGAATTCCCATTCTGGAGTAGTTAAACTGGACCAACAGTTCTGGAAGGGACGAAAACAAAGAACTGCCTGATAAAGGGTTTTTGCCCGAAACATCGATTCTCCTGCTCCTCGGATGCTGCCTGACCTGTAGTGCTTTTCCAGCACCATTCTCATCTCCAGCATCTGCAGTATCCAACCCCACCTAAGAAATTAGACTGGACTGAAGATAACTTTCTTGACATATTTGTTTCAATATCCAATGTCTTCCTTGAATTGGATTTGAAGATTGCATGTAAAGTAGAATTCTCATATTGTAAGTATCTTTAATTACTATATACTCGATGATATAGTATTTGAGACTCTAATGTGATCCAGAATAGATGCTGACCACAAATACTCATCAAAGGTTGTAGATTAGATTAGATTCCCTACAGTGTGGAAACAGGCCCTTCGGCCCAACCAGTCCACACCGATCCTCCGAAGAGTAACCCACCCAGACCCATTTCCCTCTGACTAATGCACCTAACACTATGGGCAATTTAACATGGTCAATTCACTTGACCTGCACATTTTTGGACTGTGGGAGGAAACCGGAGCACTCAGGAAACCCACGCAGGCAGGGGGAGAATGTGCAAACTCCACACAGTCATCCGAGGCTGGAATCGAACCTAGGATCCTGGTGCTGTGAGGCTGCAGTGCTAACCACTGAGCCATCTTGCTTTGTAGTCCCACACTTATTCCCTTAGGGGCCCACAAACACCTGAGAATCCAGATTAGGATTCTATGCGCCATTATTGATTAACTAAGCCAAGACAGATGGAATCCTGTCGTGTTCTGAGTGACCTGTACTGTGGGGGGATTTGTGGCAGAATCAGATCAGAAGCCCAGCGATGCCTATTTTGCCCACAGGAGCAACTTGTTGCATCTTGGTGAATGGTGAGACCGGCTTCTCTCTAGGCAGCAATGGTCTGTCAATTAACAGGGAGTAGCACTGGATCACGACCTTATTAACACCACAACCCACCTCACTAATATGCAGCTTCTTGTCTGACCAAATGCACCAACCAAGCTTGACGTTGAAAATTCAGAGCAGATACCCAGTGCTCGGAAGGCGCCAATATCTCAGGGCATGCTCCATGGGCACCAGCCACATCCCCACACCACGTCCAGGGACATTGGTATCCAACATGTGCCAAGCCTTTAAGAACACCCAACTCCAATCCACTTACAGGACACCTCTGCAGGACAATGCTGCCCCGATAACTCTCATTGTAACGCTGCAGCAAGGAGACGGTGTGCTCAGGGAGACACACCCAGCTCAGGGAACGCACCACGCTGTATCTCCAGGCTCTTCACTCACTGTCACAGCGTTCACTCACTCGGAGCCTACCTGGACGCTCACAGCCTCCTGCCTTGCATTATCTTTATGCACTTTGCCCTCTCAGCCAGAGACACCAGGACCACAGTACTTCTGACTTGCTTTGCCACTTACCAGGTCAGGAACCTTATCAGAGTTGTCAGCAGATCTCAGTCAAGTCAATGGGGTTAGCTTGTGCTCAGGAGCTCCCAGGACAATAAGTCAGGGGCAGGGTCTGATATCAGTCCAGGGGCTCGGTCACAGCCACTCAGTCGTCAGGATCCTCTCCTTGTAAGGAGCAAGAAGCCAAATGGTGGCCAGGCCACGGCCCATCTTGCCTCTTTCTGTCATACTGTGCGTTGTTTCTATCCTGGAGTAAGAGACAGGCAGGTATTCAGGGAGATGGAAGTGGGTGGCATGGCTGTTACTGCTGGTGCGGGTGGGGAGGTGTCCCAAGTGAGTGCGTAGGCAGCACAGAGGGGATGGAGGGTTAGTCGTACAGGGAGCTGGGGTGGATGAGAGTGAGTGAGTGAAGGCACTGCAGGCAGCAGTGAGAGTGGTAGATATGAGCCTTGGTGGGAGGCAGGTAAGGTGGCAAGGAGAAAGTGACTGTGAGGTATCAATGAGAGATGATGGTGGATCGTACACGGATGATTGGAGAAGGTCACTGACCTTTCTCCCCCAGAGCTGGCAGAGTAGGCAACAAATAAAGAGAATTTGGTAAGATAGGCCACATGGCAAGGATCCCTCCAAGAAACTCAACACATCTCATACTTAGTAAAAAAAAAAGTAAGATTCAGCCTGTTATTTAGCACTAAGTTTCTTTAACAATCTGAATTCTCTTGAGATTTTAGGCTGACATCAGGTTTGACGGGATAGGTTCGTCTTGCCGGGGTAACATGGTAGAATCATTAACAATTTGATTTTGATGTTTAACCTCCTGAATTTAGCGTTCAGCTTTTGATTATGAGACTTGATATCTAACCAATTTGTGTTCCCTGCATTTGACCGTTTAAAGTCAGGGTGTGGGTTTGGAGCAAAGCAAAGAGAAATAACAGAAGCTTTTGGAGGCTGAGCTGTAAACGTGACTACAGAATCCTTTAATACGCTTGTAAGTAAACCTGTCTCCCACTTAGAAACTAGATTCACCTCTGCAGTGCTTTGATATAAAATACAGTAGCGCCTCGACTTACGAACTTAATTCGTTCCGGGACCCGGTTCGCGAACCAAAAAGTTCGCAAACTGAATCAATTTTTCCCATTGTTCGGATAGCGTAAGAATGCTTGGACGTAGCACAAACGCTGTTCACAGCGCACGCGCCAAAGACGAACTGAATGAGATCACGCGGGCCCCGAGAGCTTTTGCGTTCAACAAGCGCGTAGCAAAGCAGAACAATGAAACCACGTGGTCGCACACGGGCTTTTTGCGTTCGTATCTTGAATTCCGTATATACATTGAAGCAAAAGTTTACGTACAATCCTGTCATAAACCAATTTGGTCATGAACGGGGTCGTTCGTATGTCAAGACGCTACTGTATACAGTAATGAGAGGATAGGGGCAGAATGGATGGAAATACAGGGGTTACGTCCAGTGAATAAAAAGGCCCAGAACAGGGAAGACAGAAATAGAAGATTCAGTGCAAGTGATTTACAAACAAGTATAGACTTTGGCTTGTCAAATATAGCTGGTTGAGTGGTGAGTTGGGTTAGTAGCTCACACAGAAATGGATGGGAACAGGGGTTCAGGATAAAAGAAAGCAAAGAGAGTTTTCAAAGAATAATGGGACAAGGCAAAGGGATGGACATCGAAACAGAAGAAGAATGAGAGGCAGGTAGCAGGGAGAGGAAGGAGTCACAGAAAACGTGGCAAAGCTTTCCTCCATCTTCAATAAATTGCCAGTGACAGTGTGTTCCCCTTCCCGCTATTCTGTAAATGAGGTTATAGAAAACATAGAAAATCGAAGCAGAGTAGGCCATTCAGCCCCTCGAGTCTGTTCCACCCATTCAATATGATCATGGCTGGTCATTCAACTCAGCAGCTGGTTCCAGCTCTCTCCCCCCCTTACTCTTTATCCCCCGAGCCTTAAGCCTGAACATCTAACTCCTTCATGGAAACATTCAAAGCATTGGCCTCAACCACTTTCAGTGGCAGAGAATTTCTGCAGGTTCACAGCTCCGAGTGAAAAAAATCTCTCTTTACCTCAATCCTAAATGGCCTACCGCATACCCTTACACATTAATCCCTGGTTCTGAACACTGAGAATATCCTTTCTGCATTATATCTCATGATTAGATTAGATTACTTAGATTACTTACAGTTTGGAAACAGGCCCTTCGGCCCAACAAGTCCACACCGACCCTCCGAAGAGCAACCCACCCAGACCCATTCCCCTACATTTAGCCCTTCACCTATCACTACGGGCAATTTAGCCAATTCACCTAACCTGCACATTTATGGACCGTGGGAGGAAACCCACACAGACACGGGGAGAATGTGCAAACTCCACACAGACAGTTGCCTGAGACGGGAATTGAACCTGGGTCTCTGGCGCTGTGTGGCAACAGTGCTAAACATTGTGCCACCGTGCCGCCCAAAATGGTTGGGAAAAGAGTGCTATATTTTAACGTGATGCCACTACTTAAGAAAATTGCTTAGGAAAAGTTGAGGAACTATAAACCCGTGAGCCTGACATCAGTGGTGGGCAAATTGTTGAAGGGGACCCTGAGAGACAGGATTTACATGTATTTGGAAAGGCAAGGACTGATTAGGGATAATCAGCATGGCTTTGTGCACAAGAAATCATGTTTCACAACATTGATTGAGTTTTTTGAAGAAATAACAAACAGGATTGATGAGGGCAGAAGCGATGGATATGATCTATATGGACTTCAGTAAGACATTCAATGAGGTTGCCCATGGGAGACTGGTTTGCAAGCTTAGATCTCATGGAATCCAGGGAGAACTCGCTCGAAGGTAGAAGACAGAGGGTGGTGGTGGAGGATTGCCTTTCAGACTGGGAGGCCTGTGACCATTAGGGTGCCAGAAGGTTCAGTGCTGGGTCCACTAATTTTCGTCATTTATATAAATAATTTGGATGTAAACACAGGAGATATCGTTAGTGCGTTTGTAGAGGACATCAAAACTGGACAGTGAAGAATGTTACTTCAGAGTACAACGAGTTCTTGATCAGACAGGCCAATGGGTTCAGGAGTGACAGATGGAGTTTAATTTCGACAAATGTGAGGTGCTGCATTTTGGAAAGGCAAATCAGGACAGGATGTTTACAGTTAATGGTAAGGTCCTGAACAAGGAATGCAGGTTCATAGCTCCTTGAAAGTGGAGTTGCAGGTAGATAGGATAGTGAAGGCGGCATTTAGTATGCTTGCTTTTATATGTCAGAGTATTGGGTACAAGAGTTGGGAGGTCATGTTGCAGCTGTACAGGACTTTGATTAGGCCACTTCTGGAATATTGTATGCAATTCTGGTCTCCCTCCTGTTGGAAGGATGATGTTGTGAAATTTGAAAGGGTTCAGAACAGATTTGCAAGAATGCTGCGGGGGTTGGAGGATTTGAGCGATAGGGAGAGGTTGAACAGGCTGGGGCTGTTTTCCCTGGAGCGCTGGAGGCTGAGGGGTGACCCTATAGAGACTTATAAAATCATGAGGGGCATGGATTGGGTAAATAGGCAAAGTCATTTTCCTGGGGGGTGGGGAGTCCAAAACTAGAGGGTATAGGTTTAAGGTGAGAGGGGAAAGATTTCCATGCAGAGGATGGTGCGTGTATGGAATGAGCTGCCAGTGGAAGCAGTGGAAGTTGGTACAATTACAACATTTAAAAGACATCTGGATGGGTATATGATTAGGAAGGGTTTAGAGGGATATGGGCCAAGTGCTGACAAATGGAACTAGATTTATTTAGGATATCTGGTTGGCATGGATGCGTTGCACTGAAGAGTCTGTTTCCAAACTGTACATCTCTATGACGCTTTCTCTTGTTTCTCCAGGGGTTTTACATTAACATCGAATGGTTCTACTCCAAATATCTAAGGTAATGGGAACCTCTTTTTAAAATCAGGCATGGGCACTTTGCAAGTGGTGTACACTAGCTAGTTTTCTCTAAAATGTGTAACAGGGAAAGGAGTTGAAAACATGGTCACAGTTATTTCGATTTCCTTTCTCACATCATTTATAATTGAAAAACAGGAAGCGTGATCCCAGATGGATTCCAGTCGGCAGTGTGCTAAATATATTTTAGCCACGACGTTCAGTAATTCTATTCTACGTTTCCACTTCCTTCCGTGTCTCAAATTGCAGCAGTAACAAACCCTTTGATCTTTCCCGGCGATGAGGCGTTCTGAAGTGTTGGAAGGCCCTGGAAGTGAGACCTATGGGTCAAAATGTGATTCTACAGCAACACGTAAGGTCCAAAACAAACACATGTGACACTTCCTGGAAACACAAGCAACGTGTTTGGAGACAGATGTTGGGGGAGCAAGAGAGAGAGATAAAAAAACAGATTGGGGGGGAATGGATGAGCTGGAGAGGGAGAGGAGTGTCGAGACAGAGAAGGGAGTTGAAAGGTTTAAGCAGGGAACGACAGAACTAAGGTCTAAGTAACTCCAGCTGGGCCTACTCATCTCCTGTCAATCCTGTCACCAGATCAGGTAAGTCACAGACTCTGCAGAGAGATGACTGTACCTATCACCATGGCAACAGTGGCTGGGAAATGAAATTAGGCTCCAGACATTGACACACAGCAACGTTCCATACACTACACCCAAACCAAATAAAAACTCATCACTTTGACCTTGGGAAGATATTGACCACATGCAACAATAGCTCCTAAAATTTACAATTAACACATGGGAAAATGTAAGTGTTCACACTCAAACAATAGCAGCAAATCAGTATCACTGCAGTAGGGAATGTTACCCCACAGCTGAGATAAAATGTGCAGACTACAAGAAACCAAGGACAGACCTAACTGAACTGATTCAATGGAATATTTTATTTGATCGCCAAACACGAAGTTGCTCTACAGATTTACACTAAGTGAAACCTATAATCCAAACAAAAGATCACTCAAACACTTGGAAGTGAACAACAGCAGGATTTAAATTTCATTGACAAATGTGTGATTAAATCACCACAACTGCCCGAGATCTCTGCTCCTGGCTTCCTTTGCACTAACCGAATTTCATCCCTCTGCCTTCCGAAACCTGACATTCCACACTAAATCTCTCCACCTCTCTCTCCTGTTCTTTAAAATCATTCGCCCTAACGTTTCCTTCAGCAGCTCATTTTTGTCATCCATCACATTCATGTGAAGCACGCTTAAAATAAATTCACGTTCTAAAGGCACTGCATGGTTCTGAGCATCTTTCAGTTAGTCGGAGTTATACTGTCCATCTGTGACCTCAAACAATGAGTCAAAAAGGGTTTACGAGAGGAGGACAGGGAGAGAGGAGGAGGGAGGAGAAATGGGGGGGGGGGGTGGAGGAAAGGGAGGATGGAAGAAAGGCTGTGATACGGGGAGGAGAAAGTGAGGACTGCAGATGCAGGAGATCAGAGTCACAAAGTGTGGCGCTGGAAAAGCACAGCCAGGCAGGCATTCCTGATGAAGGCCTTACGCCTGAACGTCGACTCTCCTGCTCCTCAGATGCTGCCTGAGCTGCTGTGCTTTTCCAGCACCACACTTTTTGACTGTGAAATGGGGGATGGGGAAGAGGAGAGGAGGGGGTTGAGGAAGAGAAGGGGGAAATGGAGGAGTGAAAAGAAGGAGGGAGGAAAAGAGTAGAGGGGGATAGAGAGGGGAGAGGGGGATAGGGAGGGGAGAGGGGGATAGGGAGGGGAGAGGGGGGGGAGGGGAGAGGAGGGGAGGGATGGGAAGAAGGGGTGATATGGAGGATGTGGGGAGGAGGAGTGGGAAGGGGAGGGAAGGGAAGGGGGATGAGTGGAGGAAGAGGAGGAAAGGTGGAAATGGGGGAGGAGAGGGGAATGTGAACAGGGTATAATCAGTATTCTAAAAGGAACTAGCTACTCATTTGTAGTTTGACTGGAGCCAGCCCAAGGATCCTCTCCTATATGTGGGGTCATGTCCAGGAGATATCTGGAGTTTGGCCTTTCCCCAGCACCGTCACAGGAAGAGTTGATCAATGGGCTACAACTGGAGGAGCCCCTTCAACAGGGATAACCTCACAGCGGGATCAACATTTATTAAGTTCAAATCTCTTCGGGGATACCTCAAGATGGAAATGGCTTCATATTCCCCTCCTCCATGGCTAGCCACTATCCTTATAGGGCACCTGGTCCTCTGAACTAGGCCCACTGTGCTCCCTATTACCCCTCCACCCCTCCCCTCCTTCCAGTAAACCCCAAGGCGGTCTCCTTGGCCACCTGCAATTAGGGATTGGCAATAAATGCTGCCCCATGAATGAAATTTAAAAACCCACCATTTTCCTAAGCTGTGCCAATAATGAAAAATATTCATTAATTCAATAGCGCTTTACTTCATTCTGATTTTTGTTTTATTACAAATATATAGTCTCTCATACATACTCTGAGCGGCAAAGGAGGAGTGAGAAAGACAGAAAAAGGGAGAGACTGACAAGACAGAAAAAAGGAGAGCATGAGGCAGGAGAAGGGCAGAAAAAGAGAGAGGAACAGGAGAGGGGTTAGGGGTACCGTAAATAATTTTCAATTCAGGAACCCAGAAATAAAGTCAAAGAAGTGAAAATCCACTGGCCTAGGGGAAAAAATATCCTGCTTGTGGCACTTCCTGAATTAAGCCTGTAGCACAAACAGAAGCAATGTTAATTTCATTAGAGGAATTATTGGTGATTATTTTAATTCTAATGAAACCTTATCTTCAGATTAGCCACAGCACATGGGCTCTGCACTATACTACACACAGTAATCCTCGATCACAGTCAGGGGAAAAACATGTTGCTCGTTCAATAATACATCATTTAATTTCTTTGCATGGATTCTAATCTATTTAAAACATATTTTACATTTTTTTTTAGAAAGGAATTCTCAATAGGGACTGATGGTGACGAATAATAGCTAATTTGGTGTTTTATTTACCGAGTACTGAAACCATGTGATACACAGCTACCTGAGCAATTAAATCATCTGTATTTTTGGAAATTTGTAATGAATTTTTAATTAGCTCAGCTGTCAAACAGAGATCTGAAAGTTTTAATTAAAACTGGTCAGCCAATGTCTACACTGATCCTACGGGGCTTAATCCTGAGGTAAACTCAACGTATGGCCCTCTATCACTCACTCACACATGTCCACATTTTTTTAGAAAATCAACCCTTCAGAGATATTAGATTAGATTCCCTACAGTGTGGAAACAGACCCTTCAGCCCAACCAGTCTACACCGACCCTCCAAAGAGTAACCCACCCAGACCTATTTCCCTCTGACTATTGCACCTAACCTACAAATCCCTGAACAGTAGAGGCAATTTACCATGGCCAATTCACCTGACCTTCACACCTTTGGACTGTGGGAGGAAACCGGAGCACCCAGAGGAAACCCACACAGACACGGGGATAATGTGCAAACTCCACACAGACAGATGCCCGAGGCTGGAATCGAACTTGAGACCCTGGTGCTATGAGGCAGCAGTGCTAATCACTGAGCCACCGTGCTGCCCCAATATTATTGCACACCTCTGGAGCACATGGGACTTGAACTTGGGACTCCTGACTCAGAGGTACTGTCATTATCACTGTCCTACAAGACCCCCTTCCTGAACTCCTGTAGGTCTGGAGGAGGTGGGGCTTGAACATGGGTCTCACAGCTCAGAGGCAGAGACATTACCATAGTGTCCCCAATGCCAAAATCTTGCAAAATTCAGATTTAATTTGCTTTCACCTGGTGTTACATGAATGATGAGATTGCATAACAGGAGTATCTAACCCAGCCAGAATCAATTTGTAATATTGTGACTGGGCACAATTTTGGATATTTTAATATGCAAATCAGTGCCTATGTACCAATGGGAGGCATTGACATAGTGTTACTGTCACTAATGTTGCTAATCAAGAATCCCACCCACGTTAATCTCCTGGGGACATCAGTGTGAATCCCACATTGTCAGATGGTTAAAATCTGAATTCAGTAAAATCTGGAAAAAAGAGCTAGCCTAATCACAGAATCTCTTCAGTGTGGAAGCAGGCCATTCGGCCCACTGGGTTTACACCAGCCCTCGAAAGACCATCCTACCCAGACCCACCTCCATGATGTATCCCTGTAACCCTGAATTTCCTGTGGCTAACCCATTTAGCCTGCACATCTTTGGATTGCGGGAGGAAACCAGAGCACCCGGAGGAAGCCATGTGGACCCGGGGTGAATATGCAAACTCTGCACAGTCACCAGCGGGTGGAATCCAACCTAGGTCCCTTGTGCTGTGAGGCAGCCGTGCTAACCACTGAGCCACCATACCATGTTGACTATGTAATGATTGACAATTATTGTAAAACCCCTTCTGGTTCACTAATGCTGTTCAGCGAAAGAAATTTGCTACCCTTACACGGTCTGGCCTACTTGTGACACCAGATCCACTGTAATGTGGGGAGACTCTAACCTGCCATCTGGGCAATAAGAGGAGGGCAATAAAAGCTGGGCCTGGCCCTCATCTGACAAACGTTTTCTTTAAAACAGACCCCGAGATTTCAATTGGAACGGGTCTGAGCCTGTGCGAGGTAGGGACAGGCTCAAACAAATAATGGAGCCAAAAGATATCAAACCAAGATGAAGCTGGAGATCCGATTGTGTTGGAAGTTCAACAAATTCCCATCAAAATGATCTCGCACACAGCTGGTCAAGAAGGCAGCTCACCACCACCTTCTTAAGGGAACTAAGGAATGGACAATCAATGCTAGCCCAGTCAGGGACACTCACATCTCACAAATAAATTAAAAGGTTGCACTTCTTGAAGTACAAACTCCCCCCCAACTAAAATTTCCTATTGATACTGTCTTTATAAATGAGCTGTATTACACAAAGTAGCTTTTCAGAGGTTGTAGGGATCTCCTGTTAGCATTACCTCTCCAGTAAAGCAGTCACAAATCTTTAATTTCATTTTTTTCTGGACTTGGTGCCAATCTTTTCATTAAAATGCCATTAGTATTTAAGAGGAGATTATTTTCTTAGTGAAATCTTCAAAGCTTGGCCAGTTTGTGGCCATCAAATCATTGAGACGATTACATAAACACAGGTCCTGGCAATATTTACTTAGAGATAAGCTACATATTTGCAAACAGTTTTAGTCAATTATTTGCTGAACTGAATCCAGGGGAGTAAATACATGATGCTGAAGTCTGCAGTTTTTCAAATGTCAAATTTGATTAAGAGGTCTGAGATTAAAGAAGGTGCACATCTATAAATACAGCTTTCTTCAACTGGCTGATCATTGTCAATCAAAATGAAGAATATGATTAATGTGTTCAAAATGCTCACAAGAATTGGGAGGAGGGATAAGGGGAAATTACGCTCAGAGTAAAAGAGATGTTTGCGTGCGTTTCCTCCGGGTGCCTCCCACAATCCAAAAATGTGTAGGTTAGGTGAACTGGCCATGCTAAATTGCCCATAGTGTTAGGTGCATTAGTCAGGGATAAATATAGGACCAGGGAACGGGACTGGGTGGGTTACTCTTTGGGGGGGCTGGTGTGGGCTTGTTGGGCTGAAGGACCTGTTTCCATACTGTAGGAAATCTAATCTGGTACAGCATGGAAACAGACCCTTCAGTACAACTCGTCCACGCCGACCAGATATCCTAACCTAATCTCGTACCATTTGCCAGCACTTGGCCCATATCCCTCTAAATCCTTCCTATTCATATACTCATCCAGATGCCTTTTAAATGCTGTATTTGTACCAGCCTCCACCACCTCCTCTGGCAGCTCATTCCATACACACACCACCCTCTGTGTGAAAAAGTTGCCCCTTGGGTCCCTTTTATATCTTTCCCCTCTCACCCTAAACCTACGCCTTCTAGTTCTGGACTCTCCCACCCCGGGAAAAGACCTTGTCTATTTATCCTGTCCATGCCCCTCATGATTTTATAAACCTCTATAATGTCACCCCTCAGCCTATGATGATCCAGGGAAAACAGTCCCAGTCTGTTCGACCTCTCCCTGTAGCTCAAATCCTCCAACCCTGGCAACATCCTTGTAAATGTTTTCTGAAACCTTTCAAGTTTCACAACATCCTTCCAATAGGAAGGAGACCAGAATTGCACGCAATATTCCAAAAGTGGCCTTTTTCCACTGATCTTTGACATTAGTAATCAGTGCACAGAATCTTAGTGGACTTGATAGGGTAGATTAGATTAGATTAGATTAGATTACTTACAGTGTGGAAACAGGCCCTTCGGCCCAACAAGTCCACACCGACCCACCGAAGCGTAACCCACCCATTCCCGTACATTTACCCCTTTACCTAACACTACAGGCAATTTAGCATGGCCAATTCACCTGACCTGCACATCTTTGGACTGTGGGAGGAAACCGGAGCACCCGGAGGAAACCCACGCAGACACGGGGAGAATGTGCAAACTCCACACAGTCAGTCGCCTGAGTCGGGAATTGAACCCGGGTCTCTGGCGCTGTGAGGCAGCAGTGCTAACCACTGTGCCACCGTGCCGCCCATGTGGAAAGGTTCCTCCCCCTTGTGGGAGGGTCTAAGACCAGAGGGAATAATTTCAGAATAAGGAGTCACACAGGAAGAATTTCTTCTCTCAGAGGGAAACGAATCCGTGGATTTTTTTTTAAAAACTGCACAGGGCTACCAAGGTTGGGTCACGAAGTAAATTCAAGGCTGAAATATTCACACATTTAATCAGGAAGAGAATCAAGGATTAAGAGAAAAATCCAGGAAAGCAGAGTTGTGGGTGATCAGATTAGTCATGGTCTCTTTGAATGGTGGAGCAGACTTGATGGGCTGAATGGCCTACTTCTGCTGCTGTGGTGCATAGACCATAAACGTAGAGCCAGGTCCCTCGGACAGGAACCAGGGAACACACCATCAGCGTCCTACAGTCTAGAGGAAGATGATAGACAATTCATTTCTGATGGTCACGGTGATGTTGCAACCTTTGGCCGATAGCAGCAAAGACCAGTCCTCAAGGGCCAGACCTGCCACAGGTGTCACAGGAAGCTGCTAAATGATGTGGCGCATCCTTAGGTTTGGCATTGGCGCCTGCTGTAGGCACTACGGAGCGTCACGTTGTGTGTGATGCTATCATTTCCACCTGTCCCAATCAGGGAGCTCCCAGATTTAAAAAAATGAACACTTATGGCCTTCAAGTCAGGCTTGTAAAGATCCTTGAAGCTCTGCATGTTGGTTTGGCCCAAGTAACTCATGAGAGACTGGGTGCTTGGGTATTCAAACAGTTTCCATCCTGTGGATATGCTCAAGCCAATATGGAGGCCTCCATTTGGAAGTTTTTCAACAGCACGCAGTCGAAATCTAGAACTCTCTCCATTAAAGAGGCTCTGAACACTCAGAGACCATTGTAACTGTTTTTGAAAAACATTCTTTCACTGGAGTCACTGTTTGGTCACATTTGTTGGCCATTTGTTTCTGCTCTAGAATTAAATGCCTTGCTCGGGCCACTTCCGAGGGCAGTTAAGAGTCGATTACGTCGTTGAAGATCTTGGAGTCACGTGTAGGCCAGACAAGGTAAGGGTGGCAGATTTCCCTTCCCCAAAAGACATCAGTGAACCAGGTAGATTTTTATGACAATCGACAATAGTCAGACAGATCAGCCTTTAATTCCAGTTAATTTTGTATTAAATTCACCATCTGTCACAGTGGGATTTGAGCCCATGTTCCTAGAGCATTAGGGACTCGGGATTCATTGTTGAGTGACCTAACCACACACACCACTGTCTTCTGCAAGCCAGAGATCAACAAACTTTCATCCCGCAGGGACATCAAGGAACATGAACTGAAAGGGAGAAAATCCACCTCGATTATCCGAAGGACATGGGCGGGAGTATTTCGTTTGGTTAGTCGAACGCCGGATAATCGAATGCCGGGTTACATAGTTAGCCAAGCATCAGGACCTTGTGATCTTGTTCGGAGAACCCGAAATTCGGTTATTTGAATGCTGGATAATCGAGATTCCTCTGTATGCTCAAAGGAAAAATAAATCTACATTGTTGACAACACAAATATCAATTGTGTAAATTAATACATCTAGAAGATGGGAGTAGGCCATTCAACACTTGAACCTGCTCTGCCATTCAATATGATCATGGTTTATCATCGAGCACCATAGAGTCATAGAGATGTACAGCATGGAAACAGACCCTTCGGTCCAACTCGTCCATGCCGACCAGATATCCCAATCCATTCTAGTCCCACCTGCCAGCACCTAGCCTATATCCCTCCAAACCCTTCCTATTCATATACCCATCCAGATGCCTCTTAAATGTTGCAATTGTACCAGCCTCCACTATTTCCTCTGACAGCTCATTCCATACACGTACCACCCTCTGTGTGAAAATGTTGCCCCTTAGGTCTCTTTTATATCTTTCCCCTCTCACCCTAAACCTATGCCCTCTAGTTCTGGACTTTCCTACCCCAGGGAAAAGACCATGTCTGTTTATCCTATCCATGCTTCTCATGATTTTATAAACCTCTATAAGGTCACGCCTCAGCCCCTGACAATCCAGGGAAGACACCATACCCAATCCTGCCTTTCCTCCATATCCCTTGATTCCTTTAGCCACAACAGCTCCTTGAGAACATATTGTTTTGGCCTCAACCACTTTGTGCTAGTCAATTTGACGGGCTCGCCACTCTCTGGATGAGGAAATTTCTCCTCATCTCTCAGTCCTAAAACGTTTACCCTTTACCTTTAAACGATGACCCCTCGTCCTGGACTCTCCCATCATCAGGAACATCCTTCCTGCATCTAACCTGTCTAGACCTATTAGAATTTTCTAGGTTTCCAGAGATCCCCCTTATTTCTTCGAAACTCCAATACTAACCAACTCAGTCCTTCCACATACATCAGTCCTGCCATCCCAGGAATCAATTTAGTGAGCCTTTGCTACACTCCCTCCACAGTAAGAGCTTTCTTCCTCAGATAAAACGATTAAAATTCCACACAATATTCATGGTGTGACCTCCCCAATGCCCTGTATAAGTGCAGCAAGAGGTCCTTGTTCCTGCTCTCAAATCCTCTCACTATGAAGGCTAACATACAGTGTGCCTTCTTTGCTCCCTGCTGCACTTGCACACTCACTGACACAATAGAACATGGGATCAGAAAGACAGATGTTCATTTATGTAGCACCTTTCAACACCTCAGGATATCTCAGAGCACTTTACAAACATTTAGATATTCCAGAAGAGTTGCCATGAGGAAAGTCATTTTTTCACAGAACGTGAGCATTGCTGCCATATTTTTTGCCCATCCCTAATTGCCCTTGGACTGAATGGCTCAATACAGCATTTCAGAGGGCAACTGAGAGCCAATCACTTGGCAGGCGGGACCACGTAAAAATGACAGATTTCCTTTCCTCAAAGGCATTAGTGAACAGACTTACAAAAGAACAAAACACAAGTACAGCATAGGAACAGGCCCTTCGGCTCTTCAAGCCTGTGGCCTCACTAAACTAAAAAAAACCTGCCCTTATTCAGTCTGTAGCCCTCTATTCCCTTTCTATTCATGTAACCATCCAGATGCCTCTTAAATATCCCCAACGTACCTATTTCCATTATCTCTTCTGACAGGGCGTTCCAGACTTCTACCCCTCTCTGCGTGAAAAACTTCCCTCGCACATCTCCCTTAAACTTTCCCCCTCTCAGCTTGAGCCTGTGCCCCCTTGTAATTGAAACTTCAACCCTTGGAAAAAGCCTCTGACTATCCACTCTATCTATGCCTCTCAATTTTGTAGACCTCTTATAAAAGGTCTCCTCTCAGCCGCCATCTTTCCAGTGAAAACAATCCTAGTCTTTTTAACCTTTCGTCATAGCCAATGACTTCGAAACCAGGCAACATCCTTGTGAACCTTCTCTGCACTCCCCCCAAAGCTTCCACGTCCTTCTGATAGTGTGGTGACCAAAACTGCACACAATACTCCGAATGCAGCCTAACAAGTGTTTTATATAGCTGCAACATGGTTTGCCAACTCTTGTACTCCATGGCCTGGCCATCGAAGGCAAGCATGTCAAATGCCTTCTTCAACTTTGGCCTCCTAAGTTGCCACTTTTAGGGGACTGTTGACCTGCATGCCCAGATCCCTCTGTATGTTAATGTTCCTAAGGGTTCTGCCATTTACTGTGTAATTCACACTTGAATTTGATCCTCCAAAATGCATCACCTCACTTATGTCTGGATTAAACTCCATCTGCCATTTCAATGCCTAAGTTGTCAATATATCTATATCTGATGTATCCTTTCACAATCTTCAGCATTATCAGCAACTCCACCAATCTTTGTGTCATCTTACAAATGGTTATAGTTGTCATGGCAATCCAAAAAGTGGATTTATATTCCATATTCCTGTGTGGGTCTGAATTGACTACACTTTTGGGATGTTTATGTTTGGGTGAGACGTCACACATTTCATCACTGCCTGCTAACTTTCCTGTTTGGAATTTGTTACTACACAGAGTAGTTCAAGGAAACAGCATGGATCCCTTTTTTAAAAAGGGAAATTCAATAAACCTTCTAAAAAGAAAGCAATGGGAATATTATACCTTGAAATCTGAAACAGACAGACAGAATGCTGGAGAAACTCAGCAGGTCTGACAGCATCCATGGAGAGAGAAACAGAGATAATGCTTTGAGTCCAATACGATTCTGAAGAGGAGTCATACTTCAAGTTGTGCTTCACTTCATTGTTACTGGGTCAAAATCCTGGAATTCCCTCCTTAACAGCATTGTGGATCAACCTACAGCACATGGATTGCAGCAGTTCAAGAAGGAAGCTCACCCCCAGCCCTTCAAGGGCAACTAGGGATGGGCAATAAATGCTGGTCCAGCCAGTCATGCCCACATCCCATGAGTTAACAAAATAAAATTTACAAAGTTAATTCTAATTCCACCATCTGCCACAATTGGACTTGAACTCACCAGAGCACTGGGTTACTAGTCCAACACCATTACCATTCTGCCAACCTCTCCTCCCATGGTGCCGTTTCAGAGGCTGGTGGGCAATCTGATCAGGAGCAACTTTTTCCTTTAATCTATAAGGGACATTGATTGAGTGATTAATATATTCAAGGATTTCTGAGAAAGATCTCATGTTCCTCTTCAGAACAGGCCTGTGGGATCCTAACATGCACCTGGAGGTCAGTCAAAGCCCAGTTTGCCAACTCAACTGAAAGATGGCTTCTCTGACAGCGCTGCACTCCACCTGCGTAACACAGGTTCAAATGAATCACACTTTTAGCATCAGAATGCTGGAGCCTCTTTGCATGCATTTGTTGAGTTTACACATTGTTACCCAACATGGGGCTACAGTGAGGCAGGGTGGGTTCCAAAATCGTTGCAAATCATTATGCGTCTAGCACTGCAAGTGGAAGCATCCATTGTGATTTCTCCTGCATCCAAATTTCTGAAGCAGAGGCTTCAAGCCAAAACTTTCTGACTCAGAAGTGAGAGAATCAGAGCACAGTATCATTTACTAATTAATTCAATAGCTACAAATCTAAATAAAAGCCCACAGGTCACAGACAACTCCTGCACATTTGCACGGTTAATTATATCAAGGCTGACATGCCTATGAATAAGCCGAGTGCAGAATTGACAAAAGCTGTAAACGAGGGGCTGACAAACAAGAGCTGAAGATACGTGTTGTGATTCAACGATCCGGAATTGATGAGATTGTGGAAAGGGTTGGGGGTGGTGGGGCAAGAAGGGGGCTGATGCAAGGCACATTTTGATGGTAATTGAACAAAAAGAAAAGGCCCCAATACTTCTGCAACAGCAATCAATCATTTTCTCAAATCTCACTTTCGGGGCTGCGGGTGGTGGTGGTGGAGGAATGGCCTGGCTGTTTCCCACATCACCGTCATCCCTGGTTGGCAATGAGAAATGTCTTCAGTCCTGGTGGACTTGAATGAGTACTTCCACTGGCATTAATCTCACTAATCAGGTTTGAATTAACAGAGCACTAATGTTAAACTTCCTCATTCATGACAAAACTACAGGTCCATCATTCATTTTAAGCCACCAAGCCACCAGCCACGAACACAATTATTACTTTCAAAACAAATACGAGATAGTGAAAATGATGAAAGCAAAGATGTTGGGCAAACCTGGAAACCCACGGAAGAAAAATACTTTTTTCAAGAAATAGCAGTACACGTGAGGAACAGGGCACATGGGAAGCATGAAAGGGACAATTTTGAAAGTTCCAAAAACAATTTCACCCACAATTACCCAGGGAAGGTGGCAACCTAGTGGTATAATCGCTGGATTGTTAATCCAGAGACACAGGTAATGTTCTGGCAACCCAGCTGGAATCCCTCACGGCAGGTGGTGGCATTTGAATTCAATACAAATATGGAATTAAGAGTCTAATGGTGACCGTGAATCCATTATTGATTGTCAGATAAACCCATCTGGTTCAGAGAGAAGGAATTTGCCCTCGTCACCAGGTCTGGCCTACATGTGACTCCAGACGCCACAGCAATGTGGAGATTAGAGTCAAGATTAGCGTGGTACTGGAAAAGCACAGCAGGTCAGGCAGCATCTGAGGAGGAAAATCGACATTTCGGGCAAAAGCCCTTCATCAGGAAGGGTTTTTGCCCGAAACATTGACTTTCCTGCTCCTCAGATGCTGCCTGACCTGCTGCGCTTTTCTAGCACCACTCTAATCTTGACCCACAGCAATGTAGTTGACTCCTCACTGCCCCTGGACAATTAGGGATGGGCAATAAATGCTGGCCTGCCAAGCAACGCCCTCATCCCATGAATGAAGAAACCTGAAGGCGCTCGTGAGGCCTTTCAGAGGGCAGTTGAGTGTTGAGCATGTTGCTGTGGATCTGGAGTCACATGTAGGGTCCAGGGCACAGTGAGGTACACTGTGGGCTCTGGAAGCGGTGCCGGGATCGGGGTCAGGGGAATCAGGTGCCTGAACTAGAGGCAGCATCAGGGTCCATGATGTCTCTCCTTACCCCACCGGATCACATATAGGCCAGACCAGGCAAGTATAGTAGATTTCCCTCAAAACGGCATACCTGAACCATATGGATTTTTAAGGCAATCAACCAATTAATAGTTTAACAGTGACCTTTCTTGAGAACTGCTTAAATTTCTTTTCTGTATTAATTGAATTCAGCTGCTGAGGGATTTGAACCCATGGTCGCCAGTGGATTAGCCTGAACCTCTGGGATTATTAGCCCAGCGGCACTAACAGAACGCCACCCATTTCCTGTGCTTTAGGGGGTTCTATATCACAACAGAACAAAAGCAACATGAGCAAATTCGGTATTCTGACACTAACATCTTTACGAGCAATCCCTTGAGACGTTTCACAAGAGGATTTTGTTTTAAATAAACATTCTCGTAATCACTGGATTAACTCTCGCTGGGGTTCAGTTCCATTGGCAACAGGAACCAGTCACAGGTTTAAATACTGCACTCACTAGAGCAGGTCAGAGAATGTTATCTTGTAAAGACCAGCCTACCGCCTAACTCCCCAAAGCCTGTCCAATCAAAACAAGACACTCATTCTATTGGAACATTGCCCAATTGACTTGATGAACCCTGCTCTAGCAACACTCAAGAAGCTCAACATCCGTGGGGCGGCACGGTGGCTCAGTGGTTAGCACTGCTGCCTCACAGCGCCAGGGTCCCAGGTTCAATTCCAGCCTTGGGTGACTGTCTGTGTGGAGTTTGCACATTCTCCCCATGTCTGCTTGGGTGTCCTCTGGGTGCTCCGGTTTCCTCCCACAGTCCAAAGATGTGTCAGGTGAATTGGCCATGCTAAACTGCCCAGAGTTTTGGGTGCATTAGTCAGAGGGAAATGGGCCTGGGTGGGTTACTCTTCGGAGGGTCGGTGTGTACTAGTCGGGCCGAAGGGCCTATTTCCACAGGGAATCTAATCTAATCATATCGTTCAGGATGAAGCAGCCGGCTTGATCAATGCCCCAGCCACCAAACCCTGAAAAGGTTCATTTCCTTCTCCTCTGGCACATTGCCGCTGTAGTGTAAACCACGTCGCAGCAAATTGCCAGTACCAGCCAGAGCAACGGGATACATCACCACCTCAGAGGTCCCCTCGCAGTTTGGAGGATGGAAGCTCATTTCCATGAAACCCAAACAGCAGACCATCACAGCTACATTCAATCCCAATGGGGCCAAGCCGAGTTTGTAAAACGTAATACATTTATTCAAGGAATCACCAGCAATAATACCACTTGTTGCCCATTTGCAGTGTCAAAATGGCCGTTTCGATGCAGAGGCGGGGACCACTCCATTTCTTGTTGGCATAGACGCTTCCACAATGCAAGTTCCAGGATTCTGACCCAGTGGCGGTGAAGGAACGGCCATATATTTCCAAGTCAGGATGATGAATGGCTCAGAGGGGACCCTGTTGGTGATGGAGCTCCCATGTATCTGCTGGTCTTGTCCTTCTAGATGGCGGTTGGTGTGGGTGTGGAAGATGCTGTCTTAACTTGTTGAGTTGCATCTAGTAGATGCTACACATCATTGGCACAGCTTCACATTCCTAATTTGTGCCCTTTTGATGGTGAACAGAATTTGAGAAAACAGCAGAAGAGTCTCTAGTCTCAAAATTTCCAACAACTGGCCTGCTGGTGTAGCCACTGTATTTATTCTGGCTAATGCAGTTCAGTTTCTGGCCAATGTTAACAGGATGCTGATAGTGGGGGAATTTAGTTGTGGTGGTGAGGTTGAATGTCAATGGGAGACAGTTAGATCTTCTCTTGTAGGAGATGGTCATTGCCAAATGTCACTTGGTGTTGTCGATGTGGAGAGACATTTGGTTACAAACTGCTTCAGTATCTGAGCTGTTGTGAAGAGAGAACAGTGAATACCCCCACTTCTGACCTTATGATGGATGAAAGGTAATTGATGAAGCAGCTGAAGTTAATTGAGCAGAGGGCACTTTCTGAAAGTCTATGGCACAGTGCTGGTGTCCCTTTCCCTGGACGGGGAAGCCTGCTCAAGAGGTTGTGTAAAAACAGATTGCTTAGAAAATGTCTCTTTCTGAAAGCCAAACCTTCACATGGTGCAGTGGTACCACTGGACCAGAGAGGCTTGAGCTCAGGACCCACTTACTCCAGAGGTGTAGACTAATATCTCTGAGCGGGTTGATTAGAAATTATTGATCTCGTAGTCTCCTTTCAGGGCCCAGAGGTGAACCATGCTAAAATCTCTCCTATTTAAGAGTCAGATGCTGTCACAGTGTGCAGCGTCTTCAGAACTTCTGGGGGAAGAAAGAAATAACTTGAAGTCAACCAGATCCAGAAACCTCACTGGATCCAGTTGGAAAGATGACCCTGCTTGACACTACTCACCCTGCTATACTTTGTAGGAAGTGTCACTCTGGCAAGACTTTGAAAGAATTATGACTGATTATGTTCACAAACACTGCATCACCATATACACACTGTGAATATACAGTATCCTGAAAATACAATTGCTACACCAGCAAAGACATTCCAATCCAGATAGACTTAAATGACCTACTAATCAGCTCATCTTAAATAAATAAAGCCCTGTGAACCTTCACTGAAATATCCCTTTAGACTTGATGAACAATCAAAGAATCCCTACAGTATGGAAACAGGCCATTTGGCCCAACAAGTCCACACCAACCCTCCGAAGAGTATCCCACCCAGGCCCATTCCCTTACTCTCTTACTCTACATTTACCCGTGACCAGTGCACCTAACCTATACATCTCTGAACACTATGGGCAATTTAGTATGACCAACTCACCTGACCTGCACATCTTTGGACTGTGGGAGGAAACCGGAGCACCCGGAGGAAACCCACACAGACACAGGGAGAATGTGCAAATTTCGCACAGTTTGGAAGTAGTGTACTATCCCAAATGAATTTCTAAGAGATGAATTTCCCTTTGATGGGCACACATTTTGATTGTCTCCAAATGGTCTCCTCTCTGAAGGCAGCCTGCCCCACCAAACTAAAACACCAGCCCCTCTGGGCCAGCTCTGTCCTTATCCCTTTTGAGGCTGGTCCCTGCCATTTGATTATTCTTGCCCTGGATTGTCTATTATCCTTTTCCACCATCTCCTAAACCTTATAATACAAATGATCACTGTCCTCTAAATGATCAAAAGTTAAAAATCACACAACACCAGGTGATAGTCCAACAGGTTTAATTGGAAGCACTAAACTTTGGAGCGCTGCTCCTTCATCAGGTGGCTGTCCAGGTGGTTGTCCATCTGATGAAGGAGCTGCGCTCTGAAAGCTAGTGCTTCCAATTAAACCTGTTGGACTATAACCTGGTGTTGTGAGATTTTTAACTTTGTCCACCCCAGTCCAACACTGGCTCCTCCACATCATGACTCTAAATGTTCCTTCACTAACTCTTGATCTACTTGTCCCATCTTTTGGAATATAGCATTCATTTCTGGGCTCCCTGCTATAGTAAAGATGTTGTAAAACTTGAAAGGGTTCAGAAATGATTTATAAGGATGTTGTCAGGACTGCAACATTTGAGCTACAGGGAGAAGCTGAATAATCTGAGGCTATTTTCCTTGGAGTGTCGGATGCAGAGGGGTGACCAGATAGAGGTGTATAAAATCATGAAGGGCATGGATAGGGTGAATAGTCAAGATTATTTCCCCCGAGCTGGGGGAGTCCAAACCCAGAGGGTATTGGTTTAAGGTGAGAGGGGAAAGGTTTAAAAGGGACCTTTTTATGCAGATTTATGGAATGAGCTGCCAGAGGAAAGTAGTGCTGAAAAAGGTGTGCTGACAAGCCAGAGGAAGAAGAA
Organism: Chiloscyllium plagiosum; assembly: GCF_037043375.1. Taxonomy (NCBI): domain Eukaryota; kingdom Metazoa; phylum Chordata; class Chondrichthyes; order Orectolobiformes; family Hemiscylliidae; genus Chiloscyllium; species Chiloscyllium plagiosum. Next base: position 13,500,918 of record NW_028270157.1, on the reverse strand, counting down.
TTGACCAGCTGACAGCCGACGCTGAAGGGGTGAGGACAGAGTGGGACCAAATAGACCAGAGTGGGGCCAATGTTTGATGGGGAAAACTGGAGCTGAACAACAGGCTGTCTTCAAAGAACAAGTCTGGACACTATAAAGTAGAGATCTGTCAGGGCTTAGATACATATTGTTATTCCTGCATTGTCACTGTGCCAAAATACTGGAATTCCCCACCGAGTAATACTGTAGAGAGTTAAGAAAGCGGACCATAATGCCACTAAAACAGATTATCTGACATTATTACATTGCTTGCTGGGAGCCTGCCGAGTTCAAATTAGCTGGTAAATGTTTGAAGAAATCTTCACTCCAGACTACTCTTCAAATGGCTACCTTTTGAGGTTATCCTGAAGCTGCAAATATAAATGCAAGTTCGTTCTCACAGAGTCATTACAGCACTGGAAGAGGTCATAAAGCCTGACGTGTCTGTACTGGCCCGCTGAATGAGCAATTGACCATAGTGCTCCTCCTCTACCTCTTCTCAGCTTTGCCTGAACCAATTCTCTGGGTAGGTTTGTACATTGAAAAACTCGAAACTGGGGGGCTCATGTTCTGCTTTAGAGTTGAACACTAAGCGTACCTTGCCTGTGCTGGAGCACTGGAATTGTCAATTCTCAGATAAATCTTTAAGTCAAAGTTCAGAGTATCTTTTCAGATGTGTGTGAAACATCCCAAGGCACCATTTCCAAATACAGCCGGCGAGATTGTCCCTAATACCCTAGCGAATGTTTATCCCAAGGATGTTGTGAAACCTGAAAGGCTTCAGAAAAGATTTACAAGGACGGTTGGAGGATTTGAGCTACAGGGAGAGGCTGAACAGGCTGGGGCTGTTTTCCCTGGAGCTTCGGAGGCCGAGGGGTGACCTTACAGAAGTTTATAAAATCACGAGGAGCATGGTTATGGTAACCAGGCAAGAACTTTTCCCTGGGATGGGGGAGTCCACAACTAGGTTTAAGGTGAGAGGGGAAAGACATAAAAGAGACTTTTTCACACAGAGGATGGTGCATATATGGTATGAGCTGCCAGAGGAAGTGGTCATTTAAAAGGCATCTGGGTGGGTATGTGAATAGGAAGGGTTTAGAGGGATATGGGCCAAGTGCTGGCAAATGGGACCAGATGAGGTTAGGATATCTGGTTGGCATGGATAAGTTGGACTGAAGGGTCTGTTTCTGTGCTGTACATCTCTATGACTCTATAATTGCTGGTTATGATCACGTTGCTTTAAGTGGGAGTTTGCATGTCAAAGTCAGCCACCATGTTTCCTACATGAGCTGCAAGTACTTTACATGCTGAGATGAAGAACGGTGCGACTTAAATGTAAGCCACTCTCTTGTTAAATCACTAAGAACATTCCGATGAGGCACATGTCCATTTTGTACAGGGCTGGGCACTGGCCTCTCATAACGACATTCATTTTTGCAACACCAGCTTCTCAAGGGCATAATAAAAATGCCAGCCCAGCCAACGACACTCACATCCCACAAGAGAAATGTGTTTTGCAACAACTTTGTCAAATTGTGCCAAAAACAAAATCAGGTGCATTCAATGCATACAGGTTGGCTTAAGCGTTGGTAGCAACTTGCATCTTGGATCAGCGGTCTTAAAAAGTGAATAAATATCACTTTCCTTGACAGCAACTGAAAATGTTCGACCTCTCTCTGAGCAGGAAATAAAGAGAGAGGGTGCTGATGTTATCAAATTGTCAGCCCGAAACCCAATGCTGCATTTCAGTCCAGGGATCGGTAACATAGTGAGTATGTTATTGAACTGGGAATTCAGAGACCTGGTCTAATGCTCAGGGTTCAAATCCCACTGTGGCATCTAAATTCGATTTATTAATAAATATGCAAATAGCGTTGGAGAGAAGCCCAAGCTGGACTTGACTTTCCTTTCTCCTCAAACACTCAGTCTTAAAGTCAAACTCTTGGATGGTGGCGTAAAACCGCACAGGATTTGGATCTTAGACATCCCTACTCTAGCTATTTCTTTCCATGTCAAAAAGTGTGGCGCTGGAAAAGCACTGTCAGTCAGGCAGCATCCGAGGAGCAGCAGAGTCGATGTTTTGAGCATAAGCTCTTCACCAGGAGTATGCTCGAAACGTCGACTCTCCTGCCCCTCAGATGCAGCCTCACCGGTTGTGCTTTTCCAGCGCCACACTTTTTGACTGATCTCCAGCATCTGCAGTCATCGAGTCATGAAGAAGTGCAACACAGAAACAGACCCTTCGATCCAACTCACCCAGGCTGAACAGATATCCTAATCTAATCCATTCCCATTTTCCAGCATTTGGCCCATAAACCCTTCCTATTCATACACCCATCCAGATGCCTTTTAAAATGTTGTAATTGTACCAACCTCCACCACTTCCTCCGGCAGCTCAGTCTATACACGCACCACTTCCTGCATGAAAAAGTTGCCTCTTAGGTCCCTTTGAAATTTTTCCCCTTTCACTCGAAACCTATGCCATCTAGTTGTGGATTCCTCTACCCCAGGGAAAAGACCTTGTCTATTTATCCTATCCATGCCCCTCATGATTTTATAAACATCTATAAGGTCACCCCTCAGTCTCTGACGCTCCAATGAAAACAGCCCCAGCTGATTCAGCCCCTCCCTATAGCTCAAACCTTCCAACCCTGCCAACATCCTTGTAAATCTTTTCTGAACCCTTTCAAGTTTCACAACATCTTTCCGATAGGAAGGAGACCAGAATTGCACGCAATATTCCAAAAGTGGCCTAACCAATATCCCGTACAGCCGTAACATGACCTCCCAACTTCTATACTCAATGTTCTGACTAATAAAGGAAAGCATACCAAACACCACCTTCACTATCTTATCTGCCTGCGACTCTACTTTCAAGGAGCTATGAACCTGTACTCCAAGGTCTCTTTGTTCAGCAACACTCCCCAGTACCTTACCATTAAGTGTATAAGTCCTGCTCTGATTGGCTTTCCCAAAATGCAGTACCTCGCATTTATCTAAATTAAACTCCATCTGCCACTCCTCAGCCCATTGGCCCAACTGATCAAGATCCTGTTGTAATCTGAGGTAGCCTTCTTTGCTGTCCAGTACACCTCCAATTTTGGTGTCATCTGCAAACTTACTAACTATACCTCCTATGTTCACTCCAAATCATTTATATAAATGAGGAAAAGCAGTGGACCCAGCATCGATCCTTGTGGCAAATCACTGGTCACATATGATCCATCGAGAAAGTAAACCTCCACCGCCATCCTCAGTCTTCTACCTTTGAGCCAGTTCGATGTCCTCACTTTCTCCATGTCAGCAGCCACGTGGTTGACTCTTTAGCCTAGAAGTGTCCTCTGGAATTGTCGGACAAGCCAATCAATTCTACAGAACAGCATGTGAGGGGCTGCACCTACACCTTATGAGCTACCACACCTCAACAGGTGCCTCACTAAGCCATCTGTTTTTTTTTTGGGGGTGGGGAGGAGTTCCAAATGAACAATAAATGCCAGTCTTGCCACTGATGCTTGCGTCCTAAGAATATATGGAAAAAAATACAAAAGAACTGCAGATGCTGGAAATCAGGAAAACAGAAATTACTGGCAAGGCTCTGCAGGTCTGGCAGCAACTATGGAGAGAAAACAGAGTTAAGTGTCACTGGACCCAAAATGCTAACTCTGCTTTCTCTCCACAGATGCTGCCCAGACCCGCTGAGCTTTTCCAGCAATTTGTTTGTGTATGAAAAAGAACCTCGTTGGAAATTTAAAGAGTCATAGGAGTGAATGAGTGAGAGAAATATGCAAAGGTCACTGTGGACTATATCAAATCATCTCGGGAAACTGCAGAGTACTGTATTTTAAGAGGTGCCCTCTGTGAGAATATAATAACTGGATGCTATAAAAGGGAATTCATCTGAAACTCGATCTCTCAGCATGCTGTAGATGTAAGTGATAGGAGCTACATTATACTCCAGCCATGCAATGTTCCAGCAGCAAATCTTCTTACTTTGCAGGCCACGATCAATTCCAATGCATTTCCTGTTCCCGTAAAGCTTTGTCTTTCGGTTTTAGCAGCTCGAGTTTTGCCAATAATGCTGGGATGTTTTCGTAGGTACATTTTTAATGGCCCATCAACAGATGGCTCCCTTTTGTGTCGGGGTAAAGTCCCAGCTTGTTTTGTTCCACAATAATCAGCACAATTGACATTCAAAGACTGTTCATATGCTAATAGTTCTGCTCAGTGTACACTGCCCATACAGTACAAAGACAAGCCTACACTATGTAAAGGTCAGTGTGCTATGGGAAAATAATCACCACGGTTTTTGGTCATGAATGTGTGACTCAGTTATCTGTCACCGACCACCCCCTCCACCATCCACCCCCAATGTACATTTCTGAGAGTCCTAACATTGTTACACTTTTGTTACATTCATAAGTGTTTGCAGGGCAGTCATTGCTCAAGTAAAATTGACTATACCAGTTGAGGGAGCATGTGGTACACCCCCAATAATATAATAACTCACAACGGACCCCATATGTGAAAGTATTAGTGCAGGATATTTCTTCAGTTATAAAACACATTTGGCAATGACATTGTAAAAAGAAATAAAGGCCTGTGAACTAATTACCTCAGAAAATGAAAATTTAACAAACCAATAACTTGCACGTTAGCATGCTCCAAATCAAACGGTGCTGGTGTTCTCACTGACACAGCACCACAGAGTTAACAACAGTTGGAACAGTTGTCAGGAAAAATTCTGACAGACACACCGAACACAAAGACAGTCTAGCTGTCTGGCTGTTGCTAGGGAAGACTCCTTGGTGATAAAGAACATTGCTTTGCGTTTCCTTGTAGAATCCAAAAAGGGTCTCAAAAACATCCACACATTAGCCTTTTATCCCACTGTCAAGAGGTGTTCAAGAATTATAAAGGATTCAAAGGGTAGAGAAAGAAAAATTATTCAAATCGGGTGGACATAAATATAATCAGAGATAATGATTTTAAAAATAAATTGGACAAGCACTAGGAGGAAACAGACATGCAGGGCTAGTGTTCAGAGTTGGGACTGACCGGATTATTCTGCAGGGAACTGGTACAAACTCAAGTCGGCTGAAAGCCTGTCTCTTGTGTTGTAATGACTTCATGTTGGAGGAAGTCCAGAACAAGGTCACAGAAACTTCAATTTAAAGTGAGGCCGGTTAAAAGGTGATGCAGGAAATATTTCTTCACACAAAGGCGAAAACTTTGAACTCCCTTCCCTCCACCCCCCAGATCCCCCCCCCACCCAGAGCAACAACTTGGATCTGCAAAGGCACCCTCTACAAAGTAAAATATCATAAAGGTGCCCAAATAGAACTTCTGCCAAAGACAGTTGAGATTAGCTTAACGACAATTTCACAATTTGTGTTGATTATTATCCTGGCCAAACTAAAACCTTAATGGGCAGGAGAGTCGATGCTTCGGGCCTAAGCCTTTCATCAGGCCTATGCCCAAACCGTCAACTCTGCCATTCCTCGGGTGCTGTCTGACCTGCAGTGCTTTGCCATCCTTTTCGACTCTGTCTCTGCAGCATCTGGAGTCCTCAGTTTCTCCTCAAATTTTAAGGGGTTCAGAACCATGATGGTAGATGTTTACAAATCACCGATGATCTAAATGCTTGATTAGCACCAGATCCACACTCCCACTGCTCAGGAGCACCAGAGCGTACTATCTACAGGATGCACTGCAGAAATTCAGCAAGAATCCTTCGGCAGCATATCCCTCACTCATGACCACTTCCATCTCGAAAGGTCCAGGGCAGCACGTACATGGGAACGCCACCATCTGCAATTTCTCCTCTAAGCAACTCACCATCCTCACTCGGAAATGTATCGCCATTCTGTCAACTGTTGCTGGCTCTAAATCTTGGAATTCCCTCCCCAATGACACTGTGGGCCTCCCTATACGAAATGGTTTGCAGTGCTTCAAAGAGGCAGCTCACCACCACCTTCTCAAGGGGCAACTAGGGATGGACAATAAACGCTGGCCCAGCCAGCAAACCCCCCCAATCCCCAAATAAACTTCTTAAAAATGGTAATGTACCCTATTCAGGTTCCAATATTCTTTTTAAGCAATAATCTTATACCGTGGGGTCCCAGAATCAAATCACGATTTCTAGGTTTCACTCGAGATTATTTTTAATAGGGTGAACTATTGCCCATTTAGAACAGAGTTTTGTACAGTCATGGTGACTCATGATGAAAGAGCACTTCAGAAAGTGAAGGCAAAATGTAAAACTGGATAACTTGGAATCCAAACGAGAGAAAATGTGGTTGGTGCTTGCTACAATATCCCTTCCTTTTCCTTCCATCCATTAGCTCTGCACTCACTGACCTACACTGGCTCCTGGGTGAAAGGGAGGACTGTAGATGCTGGAGATTAGAACCAAGATTAGAGTGGTGCTGGAAAAGCACAGCAGGCCAGGCAGCATCTGAGGAGCAGGAAAATCGACGTTTCGGGCAAAAGCCCTTCATTGGGGATGAGGCCTCACTCCTGATGAAGGGGTTTTTGCCTGAAACGTTGATTTTCCTGCTCCTGGGATGCTGTCTGACCTGCTGTGCTTTGCCAGCACCACTCTAATCTACACTGGCTCCTGGTCTGGACTCGCCTCCCTTTTAAAATTCTCATCCTTGCTTTCAATTCTCCCCACGTTCTCTCATCCATCTGGAGTACTGTGAGGAAAAATATTGTTTCACTGGAAGCAGTTCAGAGGACTGATCTCAGGTATGGAGGGATTGTCTTATGAGCAAAGGCTCAACAAGTTGGGACTCTCTTCACTGGAGTTTAGAAGAATGAAAGGATGACCTTATTGAAATATAAAGGATACTTAAGGAGCTTGACAGGGTAAATGCTGAGAGGATGTTTCCCTTCATGGAGAGTCTAGGACTCGAGGGCATAGTCTCAGAATTAAGAGGTGCCAATTTAAGACTGAGACAAGGAGGAATTTCTTCTCTCAGAGGGTTGAGAGACTTTCTAGCCCCTTGCCACAGAGAGCTGTAGGGGCAGAGTCCTTGTGTATATTTAAGGCTGAGACAGATTCTTGATCAGTTGGGGAATCACGGATTACAGAGAAAACGCAGGAAAAGTAGATACAAAGAATGTTGAATCAGTCATGATCCAACTGAGTGGCAAAGCAGGCTCGAGGGGCTGAATGGCGTATATGTGTTCCTATTTCCTGTCGTCTCTCTGTAACACAAACATATGACCCATTCCCCACCACCCTTCAGATCTCTCTGCTCCTCCAATTCTGGCCTCATACATATTTCTAATATTCATCTCTTGACCAGCGTCACTTGTGTTGTCAGCTCATGACCATCCCAAGTTCCTGAATTTCCCTCCCATAAACCTTTCTTCTTTATTAACATCACTCCTTAAAGCTTAGACCAAGCTTGTCGTCACCTGTCCCAACATTTTGCCCACGGTGGACAGACATTGGAGCATGGGGGCTTCCCTGTCAGTGGTCACTGAGCGGTGAAGACAATAGAAACCCTTCGCACTCCTTTCAAGGATACTGTGGCTGCTATCCTCATTGATCCCAGTGCCAACACCCTTACCTGTAGAAATTCTGTATCTATAACAACCCTGTGAAGCCTAGGGACCTTCTGAAATTTCAAAGCTGCTACACAGACAAAAGTCATGTTTGATTGCAATGAACACACATTATTTGTCATTTCTCAACAGGTAATTCTATTAACGAGAGATATCTTCCCCTGGATATGAGCACAAACAAAGTGTTGGAGAAACTCAGCAGGAGCGGCTGCATCTACAGAGTTTATGAGCAACCTCATTGCAGATCATTCGGATATTTTTATTTCAGATTGCTGGTGTCCACAGTTCTTTGTTTTTATTTCTGACTGCAGGAAACCGACACTTCCCCTTTCCTGCTCTGCTTATCCTTCCCAAACACGCAACTGAGAAGGACAAGGCCAGCAGATACAGTGGGAATACCACCACCTGCAAGTTCCCTTCCAAGCCACTCACCATCCTGACTTGGAAATATATCACCATTCCTTCATTGTTGTTGGATCAAAATCTTGAATTCCCTCCCCAAGGGCATTATGGCTCTGCCTATACCAATGGAACTTGAAGATGGTATCTCACCACTACCTTCGCAAAGGCAACTTGGAACAGGCAATAAATGGTGGCCCAGCCAATGACACCCACATCCCACGAGTCAGCATCCTCTTCTTACGCAGTGTAAATTGTTGTTCCCTTTAAAATGTAGTGTTCTTGCTAAAAATGCTGATGAATGCAGAATGCAAAGTATTAACAGCAAGGCTTTTTTTCTCAGCACTAACATGCATTTATAAAGCGCCCTTTATATAGACAGGGAGAAAAGTGTGGCGCTAGAAAAAGCACAGCAGATCAGGCAGCATCCGAGGAGCAAGAGAATCGACTTTCCAAGTATACGTTCTTTGTCACGTTCCTGATGAAGGGTTTATGCCCAAAATGTAGATTCTCCTGCTCTTACAATGCTGCCTGACCTGCTGTGCTTTTCCAGTGTCACACTTTTCGACCTGTTTGATAGTGCTCTGTAGGTTGCCTATATAAGAAAATGCTTCGCCAAGGCATGTTTGGTCAAAGAAATGGGTTTAAAGAGTCAAAGTAGACAGAAGGGCCAGAGAGAATTCCAGAGTTTAAGGCATGGAAGATAAGGCGATCAATGAAGCAGAAATGTAAACATGGGATGTGGAAGGGGCCAGGATTTTGAAAAATATTACAACTTTCATAACAAGTGAAATATAAAAAAAATGCACAGCACCAAATCACAGGCTGTTTTAATTCTGCCCAGGCTGAAGATCTGCCAAATGAAAGCAGGATTACTGAAAATTGGATTCGCTTCCAAACGTGGCCCCATTTGGAATGTAGCTAATCAAACACACTGATAATCTCACGTCTGGTTGTGCAGTCTTTATATCCTGCTATCGTCACCTAAACTGCTAACCTTGTCTTTTTTGCAAAGATCCTCAGATGTGAATGGCGGATTTTCCGGTATAATAGGAATGAAAATCCCAGTTTTCACCATCCTCAAGATACATGTCGCCAAGTTTCAGACACTGCAGAAAACCACTTACTAGGTCTGCAGTGGTTTATGGTTGCTAAGTAATACAGCTCCATGAATGACATTTCAGCATAATTTGTAACCAGGAGCAGTCACTTTTTCAACTTTTGAATGTGACTGCCTTGTTTATCCTCCACCATTTTTCTGCAGCAAGATAAAATTCATCACATTAATGTTAGCGCCGACCATCAAGATTATATTTCGATATCTCCGCAGATTGTTATCAGTGAAAGCACATTATGTCTCCTCAATAAGCTGTCAGCCGTCCATTGTGTTCTACACTTTATCACTTGGTTGGTGAAGGCAATATCACAGTGAGCGTATGCTTCAGTGGCATTATGGGCCACAGCTTTGCAGAGGCAGGCAGCCTGCATTTATGCAGCACCTTTTCAAATTCATCCAGGGCAGGAGACAGCTCTTCCACTTGAACATTCAACAATGCAAATGCTTCTTTTTAAAATTCTCTGCAGGGCAAATGTTGGCAGGGACATTGAAGAGTAGTCCCTTGTCGTAAAGGGTGGTGTCATGGAAAATGACATCCAGCTGGCATTGCCTTAGTTTGATGTTTGATCTGAACCTCCAGTGGTCCAGTGCTACCTTATGTCTGTAATGGGTGTGAGCCTGGACTGTATGACAAACCCAAGGACTTCAGGTGCAGAGACTGCGATGAGCCTAAGACTGACAACTCAGCACTGGGCAAAAGTGAGGATTGCAGATGCTGGAAATCAGAGTCTAGCTTAGAGTGGTGCTGGAAAGCAGACCTCCGAGGAGCAGGAAAATCAATGTTTCGGGCAAAAGCCCTTCATCAGGATCGCTCTGTTATCCAACTTGTAGGGCTCGACCCTCCAGGATCATTCTGCATTATTAACCCTCCGCCTCTCTAATTCAACCCATTTGCCCGTCCCCATTTTTAATAGGGTCCACCATGGGTACATGTACCATCACCTGCCTCGATCAGAAACTCTAAAAAGTCCTCTCTAAATATTTTCAATGCTCACTATGTCTCCTGATAAGAGAATCCCTAACTCAATTAAAATTAATCAGCAGAAGATTCAGAGAAGAGATGTGGATTTTTTTTTTTTACAAAACTATAGAGAGAATCAATACAATGGGGGCAGCATAGGGATTCAGTGGTTAGCACTGTTGACTCTCAGCGCCAGGGACCTGGGTTCAATTCCAGCCTTAGGCAACTGTGTGTGGAGTTTGCACATTCTTCCCATATCTGCATGGGTTTCCTCCGGGTGCTCCGGTTTCCTCCCACAATCCAAACTTGTGCAGATTAGGTGAATTGGCAATGCTAAATTGCTGGTAGCGTTCAGGGATGTGTAGGTTAGGTACATTAGTAAGGAGTAAATGTAGAGTAACAGAGCAGAGGAACGGTGGTGTGTTACTCTTTGGAGGCTCGGTGTGGGACCTGTTGTGCCAAACGGCCTGTTTCCACAACATCGGGATTCTAATACGGGAGGCGATGGCCGAGTCGTATAAATCATGAGGATATTAAACCAGAAACTCAAATACACTGAGAACCTGGGTTCAAATTCTGCCATGGCAGATGGTGAAATTTGAATTCAGTAAAAATCTGGAATTAAGAGTCTAGTGATGACCAAGAAACTGTTGTGGATTGTCAGGGATGAATAAAATCAATCTACTTCACTAAGGTCATTTAGGGGAAGAAAAACAAAACTGCTGCCCTTATCTAGTCTGGCCCACACATGACTCCAGGCCCACAGCCCAGTTGACTCCTAATACTCCTCTGGGCAATAACTGCTGACCTAGCCGGAGACACCCATGTCCCACACCATTGAGTTAAAACAGCACGTGCTGCATGAAAGGATGGTGGAAGTGAATTAAATACTCAAAGGATAATTGTATCAGTTTTTAAACAAGGAACAACTTGCCAGCCCATGGGCTTATAGCAGGGAAGTGGAACTGGTGTGGTTTCAGCGACAGCACTGCGTTCGAATCTAGACACTGTACTCCAGAGAGTGAAGAAAAATAATTACGGTGGAACTCCAGGGATGAGGGATTTCAATTACATAGACAGATCAGAGAAGTTGGGGCTGGTCTTCAAGGAGAGAAAATTTAAAAGGGGAGTTGATAGAAGTGTTCAAAATTATGATGGGTCTGGATTTCCGAGAACGAGGTAGGATCTGATAGATTAGATTCCCTACAGCCTGGAAACAGGCCATTTGCCCCACCAAGTCCACACAGACCCTCCGAAGAGTAACCCACCCAAACCCATTCCCCTACATTTACCCCTGACTAATATACCTAACACTATGGGAAATATAGCATGGCCAATTCACCTAACCTGCACCTCTTTATAGAAATCTATAAAATTCTAACAGGATTAGACTGGGTAAATACAGGATGTTCCCAACTACCTGGGAATTCAGAACAGAGGGTCACAATTCTACAAACACAGGGTTGGCCATTTAGGACTGAGACAAGGAGAAATTTCTTCAGCCAGAAAGAGTGACGAGCCTGTGGGATTCTCTGTCACAGTAAGCGGTTCAGGCCAAAACACAATGTTTTCAAGTAGGAGATAGATATAGTTCTTAGGGCTAAAGGGATCAAAGGGTATGGGGTGAAAGCGGGTACAGGGTACGGAGTTGGATAATCAGCCAAGATCATAATGGTACAGCAGGTTCGAAGAGCTGAAAGGCCTACTCCTGCTCCAATGTTGTATGACACAGTTAGTAGAGACAAACTGTTCTACCAGAAAGAGCTGCCAGAGGAAGTGGTGGAGGCTGGTACAATTACAACATTTAAAAGGCATCTGGATGGATATATGAGCAGGAAGGGCTAAGAGGGATATGGCCAAGTGCTGGCAAATGGGACCAGATTAATTTAGAATACCTGGCCAGCAAGGACAAGTTGGACCGAAGGGTCTGTTTCCAATCAGTACAACTGTGACTCTATTAAAAACAAACCAGAAAACACCAACAAAGGTGAATTGCAAAGGACTTACGAAATGTGAAGGAATTTATTTTCTCAATAAAAGAAAGGGATTAGGTTCTGTAATGCATTGCCCAAGAGTATGGAAGAGGCAGATTCAATCTTGAATTCCAAAAGGGTTTGGATGATTATCTGGAGATAATGGCAAGGGCAATGGGAAATGGCTGGTGACTGGGACTACCAGAGTTGCTGCTGCACAGAACTGGCATGGACATGACAGGCCAAATGGCCTCCTTGGTGTTGTAAACATTCTACGGTATGTTCATATGAATTGGATAGTCCTTCCAAATAGCCAGCATGGGCATAATGGGCTTGCTCTGTGCTGTTTTGAGTCTATGAGTATAAAAGCACATGGTTATCACTCTTGGGTTGAATTTCTCAGTTGCAGAGGAACTGCAGTGCATTTGTGTTTTCCACAAGGCTTGAAAGCTCAAGAAATGCAAAGAATCCATCATGGTACTGAATGAAAATGTAGTTGTTAAAAATGCAATAGAAGTTCCTTAATCAGTGCAGGGGAAATTCTAACGCGCCCTTCAATAACTCAGATTTAATAAGAAAAAAAAAGTACTATGATAGCTATCAGATGTAGAATTTCTGTAATCATATTCAGCATTCTGGAGCAAAAAAGATTAAGTTTAATTGCTTTCATCCAATCAAAATATCAGTCCTGCTCCAAAACACACTCTTTGATTGTGACTTCAATCCAGCTTCAATTGAGGATCTCTAATGTGTTCACCTATTTCAAGTCACATCTATCTAATTGGTTGGTTTTTAAATTCACCCAAGAAACAATATTAGTGGGTGATTTGGTGATGCCTGTTCAACAAGGAAGCAGCAAGCTGGTGAGTCAAGCAACAGATGGCTGACCAGGAGCTGCCTGATGGGAAGGGGGAGGTAAGGATGGGGCTTTGACTCCATACGAAATCAGGCGCTAAGGGCAAGACATCAGGAGGGGAAGGGTAACCCCAGGCAGTATGATGCTATGTGGTCAGCACTACTGCCTCACAGCACCAGGGACCCAGGTTCGATTCCACCCTCAGGTGACTGACTGTGCTGAGTCTGCAAGTGCTCCTAATGTCTGCATGCGTTTGCTTCAGTTTCCTCCCACAGTCCAAAGATGTGCAGGTTAGGTCAATTAGCCATGCCAAATTACCCACAGTGTCCGGTGATGTGTATTCCAAGTGGATTATCCATGGGAAATGTAGAGTTATAGGGTAGGGTGAGGGGATTGGGTGGGGTGCTCTTTGGAGGCATGGTATGGACCAAATGCCCTGCTTCCATATGGCAGGAATTCTATGAAATGTAAGTCAGTCATGCCAACTTAAAGACCCCCTGATGTCTCCACCTTTTGGGTTTCTTGAACAGCAGCCTAAAACTAACAAATGTTCATTCTACCTTGTGCCATTTCCTCACTTGTTCCTTGAATCAGCTTTGTTAGATCTCAGCTGCAGCATTATGTACAGATGTGGGCTCCACACATTCGTCCGGTCTCCAGCGTGTTAATTAAGTAGATCTGCAGGAATGGTTTCAGGGATGAGGAACTTCAGTCAGGAAGACAGATCGAAAACGTTGGGACAGTAATTCTTGGAGAGAAGGTGGCTGAGAGGGGATTTGACAGAGGCTTTCAAAATCATGACGGGGAAGAGCTGTTCCTGATCGTAAAAGGAACAAGAACAAATAATGACCCAGGTAATGTTCGAGGGACCTGGTTCAAATACTGCCATGGCAAATTGTAGCATTTGAATTCCATAAAAACCTGGAAATAAAAATCTAATGACGACCATGAAACCATTACTAATTATCAGTACAACCCCATCTGGTTTACTAATGTCCTTCAGGGAAGGAAACTGCTGTGCTTACCTAGTCGGGCCTACTTGGGACTCCAGACCCACAGCAATGTGACTGAATCTGAACTGCCCTCTGGGCAATTAGGGATGGGCAATAAACGCTGGCTTAGCCAGAGACGCACTCATCCAAATGAATATAAAAAACAAGGCGGCATAGATTTAAAGCGATGTGCAAACAAAGCAAGGGCAAAGAGAGGGAAAGATGTTTTCACACAGCAAGTTGTTGGTGTGGAATGTGCTGCCTGGAAATGTGGAGAAGGAAGGTACAATTAGAACTACAGAACTAATACAGCACAGCAGGAACAGATGGGGGCCATTCCACTGGATCATGGCTGATCCGACATTCCACACAATCACTTTCCTGCATTTTCTCCCAGCTCTTCATTCCCTGACTGATCAAGAATCCAACTATCTCAGACTTAAATATCCACAAGGGCTCTGCTCCCACAACTCTCTGTGGCAAGGAGTTCCAAAGATTCTCAATCCTCTCAGATAAGAAATTCCTCCTTGTCTCAGCAGCGAACTGGTGTCCTGAGACTCTGTCCTTTGGTGTTAGACTTTCCCACAAGGGGAAACATCCTCTCACTGTTGACCCTGTCAAGTTCCTGAAGCATCCTATATGCTTAAATGAGTGCACCCGATAATCTTAGATTCAGCCATCAGGAGGATATAAAAGGGGTCATGGCACTGTTGAGGAGGAGAACAGGCAACAGTGCTTCTTCCAGCTGTCTGGACAATATGTAACCCCTCAGATTGCCTGGTTATTACTCCAAGGCTGCTTACAGATCTAGAAAAAGCACTTGGGACCTACTGAGGTTCTTGAAAGCGCTAAGAAAAATGCAAGATTGCATTTTCTGTGACATTAGGTGTGGGCAGTCTGAAGAGATATTTGACTCCTGAACTTAACTGGACTCTTTTTTTTTAGATCTCTGCTTTCATTTGGCAAATCCAATGATAAACTGCTTGGGTTAACCAAAGGCAAACCTAACTACCTGATGATGAACAGTTTCAGTCAATGATGGGTTTCTTAAAGGAAGAGAAAAGACTTCCTGCCTCTGGGAAAAAGGATAAAAAAAATTATGTTTTGGAACTGTAGCTTTAAATTTAGAGTAAATTAAAGTCATGTGACCTAGTCTGCCTGGCAGTAGGTCCAACTGTTCGGATTTATTTTTGTTAAATTCATTCACGGGACATGGATGTCACCGGTCAGGCCACAATTGATTGTCCATTCCCAATGGCTCTGGAAAAGCAGTGAGTCAACTATTTGAATCACTTCAAACCACGCGAAGAGCATCCAAGCATTGTTAAATTAGATTAGATTTACATATTTTTAAGATTAGATTACTTACAATGGAGAAACAGGCCTTTCGGCCCAACAAGTCCACACCGACCCTCCGAAGAGCAACCCACCCAGACCCATTCCTACACCTAACACTACGGGCAATTTAGCATGGCCAATTCACCTAACCTGCACATTTTTGGACTGTGGGAGGAAATTGGAGCACCCGGAGGAAACCCATGCAGACATGGGGAGAATGTGCAAACTCCACACATACAGTTGCCTGAGGCGGGAATTGAACACGGGTCTCTGGCGCTGTGAGGCAGCAGTGCTAACCGCTATGCCACCATGCCTCCAGGATTTTGACTCAGCGACAGCATTAGATTTCCAAGTCGGGATGTCACGTGTCTTGGATGGAAACTTGCGGTCTTGTTCTATGTGTCTGCCATGATGAGATTCAAACGCATCTTTCCAGAACATGAGCCTAAAGTCCTGTATTAGTAGACAAATGACATTAATACTGTGCCATTTTTTCTTCTTGCAGTGACAAATGCAAAAGTTGCCAATAAAGAAACAGAATAAGTGTTCAGTCAATAGTGCTTATAAGTCATTTGTTAAATTAAGAGTTTTAAAATGTGAAATCCTGTTTGGTCATTATTTCAGCTAATAACAAAACTCTTTCAGTGAGTGATCCATCTCTGTACAGGTCATAACATACTGCAACAAAGTGATGACTTTGTTGTCTGACATCCTTCTTGCTTTCCCCCATCAATCTGTTAATAATAAGGATATCAGATATTGAAGAGAGGAGTTGGAAGAAAGGAAGGGTGTGATGGGTTACAGTTTTAAATTCCTGTTCAAGCAAGCATTTAT
Source organism: Chiloscyllium plagiosum (assembly GCF_037043375.1). Lineage (NCBI taxonomy): Eukaryota > Metazoa > Chordata > Chondrichthyes > Orectolobiformes > Hemiscylliidae > Chiloscyllium > Chiloscyllium plagiosum. Next base: position 13,484,858 of record NW_028270157.1, on the reverse strand, counting down.
GTCCAGAGTTTAAGCTGAGTTGGGTATTTCTAGCTCATTTTAGATCATTAGGATTAATTTTTTTAAGCAATGTCATCAGTCACTACGTAATAAAGGCGAACTAAGAGGCAAAATTATTTCAGCATGCAGAACATGTCCAAGAAAGAGAGAGATTAATAGGAGTATTTTGGTAAACTGTCAGCAATAAAATCAACGATATTCTACTAATGAAAAAGCCATTAAACATTAGCAGGACTATTATTGTGAACAGGGACTGCGTGAGCCAGCTGTGATGCCTTCCTGCCTCCCTCCCACCATAGACATTTATCCCATTCCTCAGGAAATCCTCTGACAGTGACACTGGAGCAAGCACATTGCATCTGCCCCTTCAATGGATTCTTGTCCTCTCATCTCCATCTGTATCAGTCACCATGGAAGATGCAGGAAGACACACTTAAACATCCACCAGGGAGAACCCAGTGGGTTATGAGAACCATACAGCAACTCCATTGTTCCCCTTCCCTCCCCCACATCCAGCATTTGTTTTAAAGAACAGGACTATTCCTTAAAATGTTCTGGAAATCCTTAAGATGGCCTTGCAGTACTGTGCTCAATGACGTTGAAAATGCAGCAAGTTTTCCTCCCACAACCTGTCGCAGATGCTGCGATTTAATCCCTTGGGAATTGCTGTAATGTTCCGGTACCAAAATAAACTGCTGTTGCCTGGTAGAAACCAAGCTCTCATCTGTAACTCAGTAGCACAGATGATTGAAAGTGTCACAAAAGTCCTGGCACCAGTGAGTTCAGACATAGCTCTTTGTATCTAGACCTCAGCTCGACATTGTGTATGACAGAAGAGGATTCTCCAACATCACAGAATCCCTACGCTACAGAAAGAGGCCATTCAGCCCACTGTTTCTTCACGAGCCCTCCGAAGGGCATCCCACCCAACCCCAGCCCCCTTCCCCTTCCTGTAACTCTGCATTTCCCATGGCTAACCCATCTAGCCTGCATATCCCTGGACACTATGGGCAATTTAGCATGGCCAATCCACCTAACCTGCACACCCTTGGACTATGGGAGGAAACCAGAGCAAACCCACGCAGACACAGGGAGAACGTGCAAACTCCACAAAGGTAAAAACAAGATTCTGGATTAGTGGTGGAAAAGCACAGCAGTTCAGGCAGCATCCAAGAAGCAGTAAAGTCGACGTTTCGGGCAAAAGCCCTTCATCAGGAATACAGGCAGAGTGCCTGAAGGATGGAGAGATAAATGAGAGGAGGGTGGGGGTGGGGAGAAAGTAGCATAGAGTACAACAGGTGAGTCGGGGAGGGGATGAAGGGGATAGGTCAGGGAGGAGGGTGGAGTGGATAGGTGGAAAAGAAGATAGGCAGGTAGGACAAGTCATGGGGACAGTGCTGAGCTGGAAGTTTGGAACTGAGGTGAGGTGGGGGAAGGGGAAATGAGGAAACTGTTGAAGTCCACATTGATGCCCTGGGGTTGAACTGTTCCGAGGCAGAAGATGAGGCGTTCTTCCTCCAGGCGTCTGGTGGTGAGGGAGTGGCGGTGAAGGAGGCCCAGGACCTCCATGTCCTCGGCAGAGTGGGAGGGGGAGATGAAATGTTGGGCCATAGGGCGGTGTGGTTGATTGGTGCTGGTGTCCCAGAGATGTTCCCTAAAGTGCTCTGCCAGAAGGCGTCCAGTCTCCCCAATGTAGAGGAGACTGCATCGGGAGCAACGGATACAATAAATTATATTGGTGGATGTGCAGGTAAAACTTTGATGGATGTCGAAGGCTCCTTTAGGGCCTTGGATAGAGGTGAAGGAGGAGGTGTGGGCGCAGGTTTTGCAATTCCTGCGGTGGCAGGGGAAGGTGCCAGTACGGAAGGGTGGGTTGTTGGGGGACGTGGACCTGACCAGGTAGTCACGGAGGGAACGGTCTTTGCGGAAGGCGGAAAGGGATGGGGAGGGAAATATATCCCTAGTGGTGGGGTCCGTTTGGAGGTGGCGGAAATGTCGGCGGATGATTTGGTTTATGCGAAGGTTGGTAGGGTGGAAGGTGAGCACCAGGAGGGTCCTGTCCTTGTTACGGTTGGAGGGATGGGGTCTGAGGGCGGTGGTGCGGGATGTGGACGAGATGCGTTGGAGGGCACCTTTAACCACGTGGGAAGGGAAATTGAGGTCTCTAAAGAAGGAGGCCATCTGGTGTGTACTGTGGTGGAACTGGTCCTCCTGGGAGCAGATACGGTGGAGGCGGAGGAATTGGGAATATGGGATGGCAGTTTTGCAGGAGGTAGGGTGGGAAGAGGTGTAATCCAGGTAGCTGAGAAAGTCGGTGGGTTTGTAAAAATGTCGGTGTCAAGTCGGTTGTCATTAATGGAGATGGAGAGGTCCAGGAAGGGGAGGGAGGTGTCAGAGATGGTCCAGGTAAATTTAAGGTCAGGGTGGAATGTGTTGGTGAAGTTGATGAATTGCTCAACCTCCTTGCGGGAGAATGAGGTGGCGCCAATGCAGTCATCAATGTAGCAGAAGAGGAGGTGGGGAGTGGTGCCAGTGTAATTATGGAAGATGGACTGTTCTACGTAGCCAACAAAGAGACAAACTCCACAAAGACAGTCATCCAAGGATGGAATCAAACCCAGGTACCTGGAGCTGTGAAGCAGCAGTGCTAACCACTGAGCCACTGTGCCATCCATCACAGAATCCCTACAGTGTGGAAACAGGCCCTTCAGCCCAAGACCAACGCACCCAGACCTTTTCCCCTACCCTATTATCCTACAGTTACCTCTGACTAATGCACCTAACCTACATATCCCTGAACACTATGGGCAATTCACCTAACCTGCACATCTTTAGATTGTGGGAGGAAACCAGAGCACCCGGTGGAAACTGATGCAGACACGGGAACAATGTGCAAACTCCACACAGACAGTCACCCAAGGCTAGAATTGAACCCGGGTCCCTGCACTGTGAGGCAGCAGTGCTAACCACTGAGTTACCAGAGAAATTAATATCGACAGAAGATGCTTCCAATAAAAGGGCAATCAAAATACCAGACTATTATCAATTTATTCATTGACGCATTCTGCAGAAACATTTGTACCAAAGACAGGAACCCATTAGCGTAAGTAGTTGAGGGGAAAACGCATAAATGGCATTTCAGAGAAGTTTGATAACATAAGATGGAGGAAAGAAGAGGATACAGCAAGATAGATAGGCAGAGGCTTATGTACAAATACAGAGCTGTGGGGCTGAATGGCCTTGTGTTGTAAATGCTACCTAATGCCTGGAAAGCCCAATTTGCAATGTAATTAAACCACAAAGTATTTTTTAAATCAGTTTCTTACAGATGACAGACAGGGTACAGTGTCATAGTACAGCAAGGAGTACAGATGCTTCCTGAATCTGAAGTTGGTTACTGCTGGAACCGCAGGAAAATTCCATATTTCCCACAGTCTAAAATCACAGGACTTTGCAGAAGAGGCTAAGCTGTCCTCTGTATCCATGCTTCTCCACTACCCCCTTCTCCTCCACTCCCCCCACATCCCAAATCAACACTGGTCTTTATGAAATGGAAGCGAATCAGCCCTGGAACGTAATGGATTTGTACTCTGCCAGCATTTCTGGTAAGGCATGTGTATAACATTGAAGAAAATGTGTTCTAATCTCTTCTTTCGCTATTCTTCCAATGGTTCCTGCCCTTTATCGATGTATCCATTCACGAAGACTTGAAAAACCCACCAAAGAAGTGATCAGAATTGTGCTGCCCATTTCAGGCGAGCTGTGGCTCTCATGCTACTCCTATTGTTTACTAACCATAGAGTCAGAGATGTACAGCACGGAAACAGACCCTTCGGTCCAACCCGTCCATGCCAAACCAGATATCCCAACCCAATCTAGTCCCACCTGCCAGCACCCGGCCCATATCCCTCCAAACCCTTCCTATTCATATACCCATCCAAATGCCTTCTAAATGTTGCAATTGTACCAGCCTCCACCATTCCTCTGGCAGCTCAGTCCATACACATACCACCCTCTGTGTGAAAAAGTTGTCCCTTAGGTCTCTTTTATATCTTTCCCCTCTCACCCTAAACCAATGCCCTCTAGTTCTGGACTCCCCGACCCCAGGGAAATGACTTTGCCTATTTATCCTATCCATGCTCCTCATAATTTTGTAAACCTCTATAAAGGTCACCCCTCAGCTTCCGATGGTGCAGGGAAAACAGCCCCAGCCTGTTCCGCCTCTCCCTATAGCTCAAATTCTCCAACCCTGGCAACATCCTTGTAAATCTTTTCTGAACCCTTTCAAGTTTCACAACATCTTTCTGATAGGAAGGAGACCAGAATTGCAGTGGCCTAACCAATGTCCTGTACAGCCATAACATGACCTCCCAACTCCTGTACTCAATACTCTGACCAATAAAGGAAAGCACCAGCTGGAGACATGGGCAATGTAAGAGCCAACACATCCTGACTGAGGCAGAGGTGACAACTTTAGCCCTCCTCAAAGTAATGGGCAGCACTCAATCCCATCCACTTGGGCCACTGATAAATCAGTTGAGATGATGATTGCTCAACTCCTAACCTGGAGAAGCGATGAAGGGCTTTTGCCCGAAACATCGATTTTGCTGCTCCTCGGATGCTGCCTGAACTACTGTGCTCTTCCAGCACCACTAATCCAAAATCTGGTTTCCAGCATCTGCAGTCATTGTTTTTACCTACTAACCTGGAGATCCAGTTAATATTCTGGGGACCTGGGACCGGAGCAGATGGTGGAATTTAAATTCATTAACAAATCTGGAATTAAGTGTCTGATGACCAGGAAACTGCAGCCAATTGTCATTAAAACCCCATCTAGTTCAATAATGCTCTTTCGGGAAGGAAATAGTTAAATTACCCGGTCTGGATTGTGTGTTACTCCAGACCCACAGCAATGTGGTAGACTCTTCGGGATGGGCAAAAAAACGATGCCCACATTCTCTGAATAAAAACAAACATGTTTCACAATATAAGCCAAAAGTGACAGTCCCAGACCATAGAAACCACCCCCCCCTCCCCCCCACAAACCCCAGAAGGTCTACTCTCTCGGAGTTGAATAGATATCTAAACTAGACAGCGTTTTATAACCCTGTCCTGCAACACAAATATGATAGTCTGCCCTCCAGAGAAGTAGCTGTAGTTATTGTAACAAAGTCAGCCAATTGCACCTCAGTAGGAGTTCCCTGATTGGATCAGATTAACAAATCCAATCAGGGAGCCCTGGCTGACAAATAAAAAGGGTGAGCGTTAGAGATGCTGACAATCTGATAACAGACTCTGAATGAGACAGTGCTAAAATCGAGGACTATTCATGCGTAAATAAAGAGTGACCCGGTGACAGATACCAGCTTCTGTGCAGTTATTTCCCTAGTTATTTTCTAATTTACCTCTAAATCCATCGTAAACATTTTAAACATTGCTTTGCAAACACTCCTCTTCACATTCTCATGTGTTGACTTCGATTTGTGGCACCCACTTGCCCTCTCAGCTGGACTTCAAAGATCCCCGAAGAAGAACAGGGAAATTCTCCCTCAATTGAGATTACAGGATCAGATCGTCTGGCCTTTATCACACCGCTGTCTGTGTGAGTTCGCTGTGCACAAAGTGGCGGTTGTGTTTTCTCCATAACAACAGTGAGAACACTTCAAAAAGTACTTCACTGGCTGAAAGCCACTTTAGAGGTCCTGGGGCCAGGAAAGGTGCTATGTCAATGCAGGTCTTTGTTAAGTAGTTCATGACACATCAATGCAGGGTTGGTAAGTTGTGTGGGCCAAATGACCTCACTTGTTTCCAGAAATGTGCAGATTGACATCCCTGGCACCACTTTCAAATTCATCTACCTTTTTTCCCCAATGATCCTAAATTTTATCTGAAACAGGGCACAGAATCATAGAGATGTACAGCACAGAAATAGACCTTTCAGTCCAACTCGTCATGCCAAACAGATATCCCAACCCAATCTAGTCCCATTTGCCAGCACTTGGCCCATATCTCCCCAAACCCTTCCTATTCTTGTATTCATCCAGATGCCTTTTAAATGTTGCAATCGTACCAGCCTCCACCACTTCCTCTAGTAACTCATTCCATAACACACCACCCTCTGCGTGAAAAAGTTGCCCCTTAGGTCCCTTTGAAATCTTTCCCCCTCACCCTAAACCTATGCCCTCTAGTTTTGAACACCCCTAGCTCGGGAAAAGACCTCTACAAGGTCACCTCAACCTCAGCCTCTGACACTCAGGGGTAATAGCCCCAGCCTATTCAGCCTCTCCCTATAGCTCAAACCCTCCAACCCAGGCAACATCCTTGTAAATCTTCCTTCCATGGCAGGGAGTAATGTTCACTGCTTTATTTTGGATTCTGGGAAAATACCCAGGAGGGGTACACAGAACTGAACACACTCTCCAAGATGGTCTAACCAGGATTATGAATATCTCAGAACACCTACAGCCATACCAATATGTGAAAGCTTTTCTGACAGACTGAGAAAGTAAAATATTTGCCTTCCCCAATCAATGAGGTGATGATATTCATTTCCTGGTGAAAGGAGTGAGTACGCGATGTCTGTTCAGAACCTGCAAATCCTTCCCATTTCATATGCTCAGTCACGTTAACATCCTCTCTGTTACTGAACCACACCTTCATACAGGACAGTGTTTATCCCACGGCTTGAGAATTCAGCAATAACGATTAACCCCACCTGAATTTGCACACAGGAACATTCCAGGAGTCAGACAGAGCTCTACAAACAAACAGAAGGCATCAGTGACTGGCTCATATCTATGATGTGGAGGTGCCTGTGTTGGATTGGGGTGGACAATGTTAAAAATCACAACACCAGGTTATAATCCAACAGGGAAGAACAGGGAAATTCTCCCTCAATTGAGATTACTAGCTTTTGGAGTGCTGCTCCTTCATCAGGGAGCTACTAGGTTGACAAGCTACCTAACGAAGGAGCTTACACTTCCAAATAAACTTGGACTATAACCTGGTGTTATGTGATTTTTAACTTTGGCTCATATCTGGCATTGCAAAGTTCTGCTAAAATAAGTCAGTGTCAAAAACAACTAAATTCACACTACCAATCTTAGGAAGGGAGTTTTTTTTTGGAATTTGATGGGGAAGATAGGACCATGAGGAGGAGTGGGCATCTTGAGTTGACTCGGTCACTTATCTAGATCATGGTTGATCTACACCTCAACATCATTTTAACTCTGGCAAGAGGCAATGAGGAACAGGCAGGAAAATGGAGCTGGAACCCAAGATCAGCTGTGATTGCATGGAATGGCAGAACCAGTTTGATAGGCCAAATGGTCTACTCTGACATTTCACATGTTCTTGAGTCCATATCTCTTCATTCACACCCAATGACAAAGCTGATCGAATTGTCTTGAATAGTTGGAGAATCGAGGACAGCGTTGCCTCCAAGCATTATCCAAGGATCTGCATTTGGTGATCGGTGTGCTCACGCCATTTGCAGCGCTGTTGTCTAATTCCGGAAACTTCTGTCATGCATAGACCCCCCAAGGCCCGCACAGTGAAAAAAAATACTGGGCAATACCAGTCAAGGCTTAAGAAGAGAGGCAGGAAAATTATGTTGGGAGAAAATGAGGACTGCAATTGCTGGAGATCAGAGTCAAAACGTGTGGTCCTGGAAAAGCACAGCAGGTCAGGCAGCATCAGAGGGGCAGGAGAGTCGACATTTCAGGCATAAGCCTTTCATCTTATGGCCGAAACTTCGACTCTCCTGCTCCTCAGATGTTGCCTGACCTGCTATGCTTTTCCAGCACCACACTTTTTGACTGAGTTATGTTGGAGCCAACATCAGATCAGCACTGCTCTTATCGAGAGGTGGGACAGGCTCAAGAGGGCAAATGACCCACTCTTGCCTCTATTTCTTCTTGAAAGGCTGAACTATTTCGAACTCACGACTTGCTCAAAGAATAAAAACAAAATCCCTGCACGTTGTGGCAGGAGGTTAATGCATTACACCAGGAACAATCAGAGATTGTATTGTAGCCACTGTACACCTCACTTGGATTTTCTGTTTGGCTTCCTTCTGGAGTGTTTTGTGCTCTCCGGTCTCTTTCACAATGGAAAGAAATTGGAGCTTCTGCCATCACTATCCTGAGCCGTAGGCTGCAACATACTTGTAAAAAGTGTAGGTTGACACAGCAACTGGACTATATCAGAGCTAGACATTACATCAGTGAGGGCCTCTTCTGAAAGCGGCATGGTGACTCAGCAGTTAGCTCTACTGCCTCACAGTACCAGGGACCCATGTTCGATTCCACCCTCGGGTGACGGTCTGTGTGGAGTTTGCGCATTCTCCCCGTGTCTGCGTGGGTTTCCTCTCCTCTGGGTGCTCTGGTTTCCTCCCACAATCCAAAGATGTGCAGTTTAGGTGGAATGGCTATGCTAAATTGTCCAGGCATGTGCAGGTTAGGAGGGTTAGCCATGGGGAATACAGAGTTACATAGGGAGGAGACAGTCTGGGTGGGATGCTCTTTGGAGGGTCAGTGCCTTTTGATGGGCTGAATGGCTTGCTCCCACACTGTTGGGATTCTATGATCGGGGCTCCTTGGGGTTTGGATAGTTGGTGGGTGGCTGCTGCGGATCAGATTGTTGCCCACAGCATGGGGCTCATTCCCCATTCCATCTAGGGCAGGTTCGTGATCTGCGTCTTTATCCTGCTCCTGGTGGAAATGGTGGCTCTGTGCTTTGGACCTGCATGCAAACCAAGTCCTTAAGGAGGCAATCCTTTGTTTTGCTGAATGGATTGTGGTCTACTTTTCCTATTCACACAAGAGACCGCCCTGAGTGATTCCCTGATGGAAACAAAGAAGATAGGAGCAGGGGGAGGCTTTCAGGCCTTCGAGCATCCTCTGCCATTCATCGCGATCATGGCTGAGCGTCCCTGCTTTCTCCCCATAACCATTGATTCAATTCGCTCCAAGTGCTGATTCAAAAGGAAAGGTTAAGTAATACTTTTTCTGAAAACTGACTACAACTTGAAAGACTATTTACAGTGGAAATTCGATTAACCGAACGAGATGGGCGGGCACTATTTTGTTCGGATAATCGATTATCTGGAAAATCGATTAAATGCCTTTTCTCTGGGGCTCGGAATTTTAAAGTCTGCTCCCCGTTCAGGAGACTGCAGCAGCATACCACGCATGAGCCCCCGCCCCCCAGCCCTGTCCAACCCTGCACTCCCCCCATCCCCAACCCCGACCAACCTCGCCCCCCTGCCCCCCAATCTGGTCCAAACCCGCCCCCTGCCCCAGCACAGAGCGCACAAGCACCGACCCCAACACATCTCACCCCCAACACATCCCCGCCACCCCCCCCACCGTCCCCAACACATCCCCCGCCACCCCCACCGTCCACTCCTGCTCCTTCTCCGGGGCAGCTGGACTGTACACCATCAACATGATTGCTGCTGCTGGGGGGGGGGGGGGGGCAGAAGAAGGGGGCAGAGGGAGTAGGTGATGGAGATATTACATTAAAAGATGCAGCATTCCCAAAACATTAATTCAGCCAGTGGCTAAATGGTTTAATTATTTCCCCTTCTCAAAAATTACAGTTAAGATTTATTTTATTCCTCACTTTGGGATTAATTATCTTTAGGTTTAGCCCTATTTATTTTACTTCAACATATCCATCTCTCTATTCTCAGGTGGAGGCTGGCACGGTGGCTCAGTGGTTAGCACTGCTGCCTCACAGCGCCAGGGAGCTGGGTTCGATTCCATCCTCGGACAGTTGTCTGTGTGGAATTTGCACATTCTCCAGTGTCTGCGTAGGTCTGCTCCAGTTTCCTCCCATTGTCCAAAGATATGCAGGTTAGGTGGATTGGCTATGCTAAATTGCCCATAGTGCCCAGGGATATGTAGGTTAGGTCAATTAACCATGGGAAATACAGGATTATAGAGATAGGGTTGGAGTGGATTTGTGGGGCCAAATGGCACTGTATTGACTCTGAAGTACAGAGGAACCTCGATTATCCGAATTTTGGATTATCCGAAGAAGATCTCGAGATCCCAATAGAAACATTACATCAAAGAGATGTTTCCAACACTGATCACGTCTTTTGTTTAGAACGTTTAAAAATGAACTTGGCTTACTGAAATGCTGCCGAGAACAGTCCTGGTCATCGATGGGAGACAGGCACCGTCTCCGAATGACTGACCGCCTTTTTTCTCTCTCTCTCTCCCCCCACACACACACTTTCCCTGGAGCTTTACACAGGGGTGTACCCTAAACTCCCCTTCCCCAGATAATCTCTCCAACATTGCCCTGTACAGGGCAAAGTTAGAACTTGTCAAGAAGTTGCAGTAAAAAAAGTCGTGTGTGAGGCTGTGTGCGCGCGCGCTATTTGGAGACTCACCCCCAAAGGCAGCAGCAGTCTTACTGTTGGTGTCCAGTCCTGTTGTCCCCAGTGGTGGGGGGGGGAAGACAGGTGGGGGTCGGACGGAGTTCAGGGTCTTGACGGGTTTGGCGGGGTCAGATGGGGTTGGTGGGGGCTCACGCACAGTGTGCTGCTGCCTAGTCTCCTGAACAGGGAGTAGAGTGCAAGTGCTCGCTGTGTCAATCCCATTGAACTGATTGAGACGGTGGGAGGCTTCAGCAATGCTGCAGGCCCCTTACACACACATGTGCGTCTGCTCAGAAACAAACCCTGAGACAGAGAGAGACAGAGGAAGGCAGGCAGAGCATGAGCCCTTCCTGAAGAAGGGCTCATGCCCGAAACGTCGATTCTCCTGCTCCTTGGATGCTGCCTGACCTGCTGCGCTTTTCCAGCAACACATTTTCAGCTCTGATGTCTAGCATCTGCAGTCCTCACTTTCTCCTAGAGAAAGGAGAAAGGAAACTTCAGAGGAGAGGCATTGAATCAATTAACTGAATAATCAAGTACGCGAACAAAATAGTGCCTGCCCATCTCGTTCAGATAATCGAGGTTCCTCTGTAAATTGCCCACAGTGTCCAGGAATATACAGGCTAAGTAGATTTAGGATATGCAGGGTCACAGGGATAATGTAGGGGAATGCATCTTGGTGGGATATTCTTCAAAGGCTCAGCATGGACGCGATGGGCTGAATAGCCTGCTTCCACACTGTAGGGAATCGGCGACATTCTCCTTGTAAACAATTGCTCGCAAGCTGCTGGCTAGCCTCTCAGTTGGGCAATCAAAATAGGATTAGTTCGTTATGACAGGTTGGAAATCAAAGCTGAAAATACAACAGCATGAGTGAAACAGAAAATAACATTGCCACCTTCTGAAAATAGTGAAAATCTGAAATGCAAGCACAAAACGCTAGAAACCCATAGCAGTTTAGTCAGAACCTGAAGGAGAAAAGATAAGGCAAATGTTTCTAGAAGATCAGCAGATAAATGTGTTGCAAAAACAAAAGAGGCACCAATGTACAGCAGCAACAGATGCTTCAGTTATCAAGAGGGAATTAAATCTTAGATGGAAGATCGTGCAAATGTGTTTATTGGAAAACTGTCAGGTGGTACAAAAGAACAATCAGAAAAGCACCAGCAAGATATTGAAAGAATAAAAGAATTGTTTATGGATAACACTTTGTATTAGTGCGTGTGGTCACAAGATTCAAACCTTTCTGTTGTGATCCAGAAACCAATGAAAAGCAAAATTAATGTTATGTTCTCATCCCTCGACTTGCAATTAGTGTCATAGAGATGTACAGCACAGAAACACACCCTTCGGTCCAACCTGTCCATGCCGACCGGATATCCTAAATTAATCTAGTCCCATTTGCCAGCACTTGGCCCATATCCCCCTAAATCCTTCCTATTCATATACTCAGCCAAATGCCTTTTAAATGTTGCAATTGTACCATCCTCCACCACTTTCTCTGGCAGCGCATTCCATACAGGCACCACCTTCTGCATGAAAAAGTTGCCCCTTAGGTCCTTTTTAAAATCTTTCCCCTCTCACTTTAAACCTATGCTCTCTTGTTTTGGACTATCTTACCCTGGAGAAAAGACCTTGGCTATTCACCCTGTCTATGCCTTTCATGATTTTATAAATCTTATAAATCCCTCAGCCTCCGACGCTCCAGGGAAAACAGCCCTGGCCTATTCAGCCTCTCCCTATAACCCTGCAACTCTGGCAACATCTTTGTAAATCTTTTCTGAACCCTTTCAAGTTTCACAACATCCTTCCCATAGCAAGGAGACCAGAATTGAACACAATATTCCAAAAGTGACCTCTTATTTGATCCTATGTCTAACTTCCACCCTCAACCCGCTCTCAAACTTTCATAACAAAAAGAGTTTTTGTTTTAATTTGTTCTTGAGAGGTAGCAGTCACTGGTTAGGCCAGCAATTATTGTCATTCAACCCCTTCAGTTAGGAAAGAAGCCATTCAACACATTGAGTCAGCAGTGACCCTCTCTAACCACTCCCAGAGGGCAATTAACTGTGGTCTGGAGTCACAGACCAGGTAAACAGACATTAGTGTTTTGTTTTGAAAAAGAAATTAATATTAGCTTTTGACTGAATTCAAATTTCATCATCTTTGTGTTGCGATTCAAGCCAGGCCCTATGAACATTAACTGGAGTTCTGGGTGAGTGACATTACCACTACCCTACCACCTTGTCAAGAGTTTCAACAGGTACACCTTAAACTGCAGCAACATTCAGAACGCTGTTAAAGTGAAGTAGGTGCATACGTCACTCAGTATATTCCACGATGCAATTATACTGTTTGAAAGGATTGTAACAAAATGTTGAATAAGAAGTACGTTTATATATCATTGAAGAGATACGACTTTTGGAAAGCAATGATGAAACCAATCTGTTCCACCTGTCATATCCTGCATAAATCATCCTTTATTTCATTGTGCACTTTGACCTGCCAAGGCAGCAGCAAACTGTGGAGAGCCCCAGGGAAGAGAAAGTCAAATGAGTGTGACTGAAGCATATGGCCATCAAGCCTATATAATGCTGTATTGTCACATAAGTAACCCGAAGGATATATCTTTAATTTTAAAAACAAATAAAAAGGGCTCAGATATGGGCCAGCGCTCAAAGTGACAATCAGATAATTGAGTGCCAGGGAAGGAAAAGAAAAGGTGGATTTGAGATCTGGCAGACTGTGTGTGTAAATTGCTAGCAATGAAGGGGGAAGGAAAAAAATACACTGAATCATTGGGGCATTATTGACAAATCATATTAAAATTCACAGGTAAATGTGAAAGTAAAATATGTCTCAAGAAACCAAACATTCATGGAAGGGACATATGGGACTCATCACTTTTAGATTTCCTTTCAACCAGTGCCAGTACAATGGAGGTTGTGAAAAATCAAACTTTACAACAGTGACAGTGAAGAGTAAATAACAGAGAAGCTACAAAGCATTTCATTAAGTCAGTGACTAGGATCAGAGTGAATGAGGTGCTGTGTTTAGAAAGTACAGCTAAAATACCAAGGGAGCAGCTGGGACCTCAAACAGAGTGCGGAAAGAGGCCATTTGGCCCATTGAATCCAGCTGACCCTCAGAAGAGCATCCTACCCAGACCCACTCCCCTACCCTAGTAACCCTTATTTCCCATGGCTAACCCACCTAGCCTGCACATCCCTGCACAATACAGGCATTTAAGCAGGGCCAAACCACTGAACCTGCTGTAAGGGTGTCCCATGTTTGAAAGACTCAAAATGGCCAACAAGGGTTAAAACATTTTGCATCTATCAAACATGGGCTGCCCTTACACCTGCACACCTTTGGACTGTGGGAGGAAACCAGAGCACCTGGGAGTAAACTCACGCAGACACTGGGAGAACGTGCAAACTCCACACAGACAGTCACCCGAGGGTAAATTTGAACTCAGGTCCCTTTCACTGTAACGCAGCAGTGCTAACCACTGAGCCATATGCAGGACTGCTGGCTCAGAGGTCAGGACACTACCCCTGCAAACAAGACCTCCCACACTGCACCTGGTACAGGTAGTTCTTCTATGACACGATGGTTGCATTCTCGTATAACCCTATGTTATAGAAAAATTGCACCTCACAAACAGCGTTTAAGGTGTTAGTGGTGTAATCACATCACAGCCAACACAAGTTTTATAAGTTTGCACTTTAGAAACAGTGTCCCCAATTCATCATCAACTCATTACAGCAAATTCGCGTTAATGATACGCGTGTTACAGTGGAATGACCTGTATTCCCAAGCAGCCTCCCTTCTAGAATAAGCAGACCTTAGTCTGCTTAGTTTGAGAGATCAGGCATTTTCAGACTAGTATTGCCAAAGGCAAGAGACTGTTTTTTGATCTAACTCGGTCAGAGATGTTACGACACACCCCTGGAGCATTTGGGACTTGAATACTAGCCTCCTTGCTCAGAGGTAGGGACACTACCACTGCACCATAAGCATTTGCATGCAGGACTGGACTAATGGCTTGCCCCTTCCTCCAAACCCGGAAACAGCAAGAACTTTCAGTCTGCTTGATCGAAAAATGACAAAAGGTACGGGGACTGACAAAACACAGGTGGGTCCTCAAGTGGCCAGCATGTCACCAGCAGACTCAAAGAACTAGTCCCGTGGACCTAATGATGTGGAAAAGGTAGGAAATACACGAAAAAACAGGGGACCCGGCCAGACCCCTCAAAACATTTCAAGAAGGTTGATCATCTAACTCAACGTCACCATTCTGTCTTTGTTCACTGTGAATACACTTCAGAATTAATTCATTTCCAAGATTCTGACAGGACTTCTATTTTCCTCCTTTTAATTCTATATGCAACAAGAGGGAATTTGTTGCTAGAAACTGATGAGGTTAACTCCCTATGCTCCAGGATTTGGGAGCGCAGGTTCATTAAAAAAAGTGATTGCGTGAGATGAAGACACAATCCCTGCGTAATAATTCCCACGGACAGAAACATTCCAAAGTTTCAAAACGTGGGTCAATGCTTCAAGAGATGCTCAAACGTTTCAATTGGGCAGGATATCCTGTGCAAGGACACTGAACAGATCCCACCAGGTCTTTCAAACACAAAGCAGTCCCACAGTTCTGCTCTAAAACAGGAAGTTTTTCCTTATTTACAGCAGTTCACAGGATAGAGAACACAAGGTCAGGCTGCCTTATTACAGTCCTTCCTTATCACTGCCACTCAGCTGTTCTATAGGTGCAGGACAGAACACAGCAGGTTCTGCTTAAACAGCTCTCTCTTTCCCTAACTGATACACAGTTTACTGAAATTTCACCACAGTTACACTTACACTTTGCAAAGCATTTCTCCAGCAAAATTTTTCCTCCCCAAAGTGCAATCTGAGAAGGTGTCAGAAGAACTCCCTGGGCGGCACGATGGCTCAGTGGTTAGCACTGCTGCCTCACAGCGCCAGAGACCCGGGTTCAATTCCAGCCTCAGGCAACTGTCTGTATGGAGTTCGCACATTCTCCCCGTGTCTGCGTAGGTTTCCTCCGGGTGCTCTGGTTTCCTCCCACAGTCCAAAAGATGGATAGGTCAGGTGGATTGGCCATGCTAAATTGCCCATAGTGTTAGGTGCATTAGTCAGAGGGAAATGCGATCTGGATGGGTTACTCTTCAAAGGGTCAGTGTGCACTTGTAAGGCCAAATGGCCTGTTTACACACTGTAGGGAATCTAATCGTGACTGTCATGTGGCAAATGTACTGCCCTTTCATAAGGCCATTAACTGACTACAGACCAGTTAATATTAGTGCTGGAGATGTTTTAGAAACTCTTTTAGGAAGGATATGGGCCAAATACTGACAAATGGGTCTAGATTAATTTATGATTGGCATCGATGAGTTGGGCCAAAGGGTCTGTTTCTGTTCTGTACAACTCTATGACTTTATGAAAAGTACTTATGTAGGTTTGAGTTCATTAAGGCGAACTAGTAC
This sequence comes from Chiloscyllium plagiosum, assembly GCF_037043375.1. NCBI lineage: Eukaryota > Metazoa > Chordata > Chondrichthyes > Orectolobiformes > Hemiscylliidae > Chiloscyllium > Chiloscyllium plagiosum. Next base: position 13,468,955 of record NW_028270157.1, on the reverse strand, counting down.
TAATTTACAAAAAGGCAAACCGTGCTCCACTTTAAGATCATGAGATGTAGGAACAGAAGTAGCCATTCAGCCCATCGAGTCTTCTCTGCCATTCAGTGAGATCACAGCTGATCGAATAATCCTCAATTCCACTTTCCTGCCTTTTCCCATGACCTTGGATTCCTTTTCTGATTAAAATCTGCTACCTCTGCCTTAAATATACTTAATGACCCAGCCTGAGCAGCCCTCCAGTTAAGAATTCCACTGATTCACTACCCTCAGACAAGAAATTCTTTCTCATTTCTGTCTCAACTACACAAGCCCTTATTCTGAGGTTATGCCCCTGGTCCCGGACTCTTCCACAAAGGGAAACAACCTCTCCGCATCTATCCTGTCAAGTCCCTTAAGAATCTTGCATGTTTCAATAAGATTATCCCTCTTCTTCTCTATTTCAATAAGTATAGGCCCTACCAACCTAACCTCTTCTCATAGGACAGTTCCTCCATACTTGGTATCAGCCGAGTGAACCTCCTCTGGACTGCCTCCAATGCCAAGTACACCTTTCCTTAGAGAAGGGCCCAAAACTGTTCACCTTATTCCAGCTGACTAGTGCCTCATATAGAATCCAAATGGATTTTTTAGATAAGGTCGTTGAGTGGAATGTGGTAGATGTTGTCGATATGAGATTTTAAGAAAGCAGTTGACAAAGTACCAGACAAAAAGCTTGTTTAACAAAGGTGCAGATTGTGGTATAGGAAGACCAATGTCACGGTCAACTTAGATTTAAAAATGCCTTAAGGACAGAGAAGCTCAAGTTGAAGTAAATGGGTGTTTTTCAAATTAGAAGATCGTCGACATGATGTTGGTCATTACTGGGGCCACATTTCTTTCTTTTTGTACGTGAAACACTTGGTCCTTGGACTATAGAGTGAAATAGCAAAATCTGACAATGATAGCAAATTGGGAGGAGTGGAAATCTACAAATGAACTGCAACAGGACATGGACATACAACAGCATGGGCAGGAAAGTGGTATTTAATACTGAGAAGTGCAAGATGATACATTTTGGCAGAAGGGATAGGGACAGACAACAGAAACTTAACAGTTCTAAAGAGTGGTCAGGGATAGGGGGCACTGAGTGCTCATGTGCATCAATCTTTAAATGTGACAGAAAATATAGAGAGCATGGTTAGCAAAGCATAGAATCCTGAGCCTCATAAATGGATGGTATTGAGTACAAAAGGAAAGATGAGGCCACAACTAGAATACTGCATCCAGTTCCAATCACAACACTTTAGGGCAGATGTGAGGCTCCTCTCAATAGTGGGATCAATGAACACGGGGCAGAGCTTTAAGATAAGGGCCAGGAGGTTTAGAGGGGATGTGAGGAATGTTTTTTTCATTACGACATTGATGGGAATCTGGAAATCATTACCTGTAAAGGTGTTGGAGGCAGAAAGCCTTGTAACACAAGTAATATTCCGATAAGTACTTGCTATTCCAAGTATACAAGGCCATGGGCAAACTGCTGGAGTAAAGGGTTAGAGTAGTCAGGTGCTGGTTTTTGTCAGCGGTCCGGAGGGGTTTTTCCTGTGCTGCAGTCGATGAATGCAACCTTCCAAATGTTCTGGACGTAGCTTTGATGTTATAAGACATTATGCTACCTGTTACAAATGGGACATGGAGTTGCACATTCCACAACAAAATGTACACACAAGTGCACAGGTAAGCTAGTTACTTTTTGGGATGTGGCTATCACAGCACAAACCTTGTACGTCAATCCATGAAAGCTCCAAGTGTTGGGGTTTCATTGCTCATTGTACAAAAATGTTGACAGTTGAATTCCGATGCGGTTACAACAGACAGACTAACCCACATCTTTTCCTATAGATTTTGATTGGACTGTTAAGGAGATAAAACTGCAGCCAAAGGTTTGTAGAATAGTGATATAAAAGAAAAGTGATATTTAATTACATTGACCTACCAACTAACTTTTGAGAACTATTAACCCATGAGAACAAATTAAAGTTTAAAATTTCCACCCCATGAAAGTTTGGAACACGTCAGTGGCTAGAATAATAGGAGCAAGATAGTGTGTCACATCAGCTCAAAAAATCTATTCAGCTGATTAGACTTGAGAATTTTAGATCCTGTCAAAGAAACTAAAATCGATCAATACTCAAGGAAATGAAACAATTGCAGCCATTGGGAAAGAGAAGGAGTGTGGCATTAATTGGTAGCTTTCTCAGAAAGCCAGCATAGACACAATCAGCTGATTGACCTTCTGTATGTTACAATACCTGTAGAGACCAATCATTATAAGGTAGTCAACCAGACTGATTTGAAGGACTGTATGACAAGATTTCAAGGTTTAAGTCTTGTGCTGTAATAAAATAAAAGCAACATTGAATAAACACATACTCTCATCTGCAGAAAGGTCTTCCCGTTTAACTTTTAAATAAGGATCCTCCATAGCCATACCCTTCAGTATGCACCACATTGTCTTCAAACCAGTGCAGAACCATTCCCTGTTTGATGGCTTGCTTCTTTTCCAGCTGGGTCACTGCTGACCCCTAAGCGGTCGTGTAATGAGAATTACTTGAGATTCTTCCCTCTACGCAAGGCCAGGCAAACTTTCACCCTCATTTCAGTCTTCATAAACCTGGACCCTACAACCTGATTGTGGGCTCCCACTTGTATTCTCATGGTGAACTGAAGAAATGAGCTGACTCCATCTCTGTGCTTTCTTTCTCACTCAGTCACACATTCTGACTCAGAGATTCTGGGATCTCTTAGGAAATCCCAGCGCAACCCAATAATCACAGCATGTTTCAATGGCCAGTTCCCTTCTCAAAGCTGATCTTCATTGCAACATGAATCACATGGGGACTTGTATCCAGGTAGAAATGCTAGTTAACTATCCTCTGGAACTTAAACAGACAATTTAGAGTATAACAGTTTATGAAACCTACCTTTCCTAGGACCTCCCTATGAGATTTGGAGACTGAACAGTCTACCCAGAGTCAGAGTCAATACAAATGGCCCTGCCATTGCCTATGGTACCTTTCACCACCTCCCCATGTCTATAATCAGGGCTACACTGTAACTTTTAATGACCACACCACCCAAGCATATTAGTGTACAGGATTCCAAACAGGCCACATGACAACCTTATAGAAATCGAGTAAACAGACAGGCCCAAAACACAACTATCATGTATGACTTGTGTTTGAAACAAGTGTTGCTCGGTTGCAAGGGTGCATTTTCTGAAGCATTTGAAGAAAATACACGATTCTGCTCAACATTCACTTCTGCTCAGCTGTCAAGTATTTTACCACTTAAAGATTTGGTTTTAATCCTCAACAGTTTTGGGGATTAACTCAGCACCATTTTACCCCTAAGTTCAAATGGATTCCTGGATGAACAGTTTGACTTTCTAACAGACAGCAGGTTACAGTGTGAGGCAACTTGGCAGGTGTAGTTAGACCATAAGGACAGTTGAGTTGGGACGTTACATGACAGTGGGATTTGCCTCGGATTTATGCTGAATCCAACCTGGGAATTGTGATCCTGACCAAGTGTGAAAAGAGTCTTTTTTTTCCTCATGAATGGAGATGATTATTTCTTTTCTTTCTCTGTCTCTCTCAAGCGTTAGTCAACTCTTTCTCTCTCCCCTGAAGGCTGGGTCATTTAAGTTACTCAAGATGGTGCAAGATAGATTATTGACAGACAAGGGAGTCAAAGGCTATGGTGGAGGGAGAGGGGAGGAAAGGTAGAGGCGAAGAGCCGAAAAGCCCAACCGGAGGATGGGAAAGTTGCTACAAAAATGCACAATCATTACCGCAGAGAATACCGTATAACACCAACTCGATTATTACAGCAAGAATGGATCAAAATTTATGCAAAAAGATGCTTGTGAGATGCTTCCTTTCTGTAAAAACAAAGGGCGACATTCAAACACTAAAAAAACCCAAAAGAACGAAGGATGCTGTAAATCAGAAACAAACACCGAAATTGCTGGAAAAGCTCAGCAGATCTGGCATCATCTGTGAAGAGAAATAAGAAGTAATGTTTAAACGTGAAGTCTGATTGCTCTTCAAACCCGCTGCGCTTTTCCGGTAACTCTTAATTGTGACACTTAAATGGCTCCTTTCGCAATCTCAGGATAACCCAAAGTACTTACAACCCATTAAATACACTGGAGTGTAATTATTGTCGTAGCATGTCCCCACAAGCAACTGAAGTGACTATTGCCAACCTGTTTATGCCAGTAGGCAACTGCATTAAAGTCAGTGGAACTATTTGGAAAGTACACTCGAAGAGGGTGTGATGTGCTGAATGCTTTGTTATGCTATAGATCAGAGGGCAGTTAAGCAGACAGAAACTGCGATAAGATGTTTATCCACTTCACTGAGTCAATAACTTCAGATGTGCACTCGCTGGTGTTGGTGCTTGCAATGCAGAAGAAAAATGACTTCAACTGAGTGCGGACAATAATTAAACCAGCTATTTATAGAACTATGTTTGAAGTAAAGCGAAGGGGGAAAAAAAATCTGAACCTATTCAGCAGGAACGGAAACCAAACTAAAACACGACAGGAGCAGGGAGCAGCTGTTTAATTTAAAACTTCAGCAGAAATTCACATTGAACACTGCTGTTGGTTCCAGACAACTTTGGGAGGTGGATCACATGGAGGTATTAACTGTGGACAACAAAGCTATCAGTAAACTACTCTGTATCAACACGGGTGAAAGGGTTTCCTGGGACAGCACGCTTCCCTCTGCGTCAAAAGGTTCGGAGTTCAAATCCAGAGACTCTGTCCCAGAGGTTGAGTCTGGTACTCCTGCTGTAGTGATGATGGAGTGTTGCAGGGTGAGACATTTTTTGGGGAATATGGCCTAGCCCACATCTTGGGTGGGGGTGGGGGTAGAAGGATGCCAAGCAGCAAGGGAAATGATCCCAGCATTCTGGTCAACACTCATCTTTCAGTCAACATCAGGAAAAGGTAATGTGATGGTCACAACACTGTTCGTGGGAGCTGTTGCTTTCTCTAACAGTGACTCTACTTTAAAGGTGACTTGTTGATTCCTAAAGTGCCTTCAGATTTCCTAAGATGAAAAAATTATTTTTTTTGAAAAGGAAAACATGGAAGTGTATAAAAAGATGCAGTGAAAGTGAGGTTTCCTGAGGAAATGGAGGTTCTTTAGATGATCACTTAAATTCGGGCCAGACTTCCAACTTCCTTCCAAACAATATTTACAAATATTTACTGCATATGATGCTAAGACAACAGAGCAGCACATTCAGAGCAGCACAGATTCCAACGTCCTAGCAGAGTACCCCTTGCCTATGCCATAAATTCTATGAGTTTGTGAAATACTCATTACGATTAGCAATCAACAAATTTGGCAAAATTGTTTTGGAAAAGCCTGTGCAATGTCAGATGTATAATGAATAAAATTTTAAGGCTGTTATCGTTTGGCTGAGAATGCTGTAGAAAGGTATACATTATTCTGAAAATGGGGGCGAGGGAAAAGAAAGAAGGAATAGCATTTTGAACCATTTAACATGAGGAAAACTCGTGGAACATTGTAAAATAAATAAGGAATCATTATACCTTTACCTGGAACTGAATGAGAAAATATAATGGTGGAACCATTCTGATTTTGGCGTCATTGAAGACTCTGAAAGCTGGCCTGTGTTGGCAAGACCAAATTTAGGTGTTGGTTTTGTGGAATATCTCAGTTCCATCTGAGTGTGAACCTGAATGTCTGGGTATCCTCTCATTTCAATTCCCCGCTTCCACTCTGACCTCCTTGTTCTAGCCTCTTCTAAACGTTCCAATGAGAAAGAATGCCCCATCTTCCGCACTGGAACTTTACATCTTTCCAGACATTAGGGAAGTACACATCACAATCTTTGCCCCCTTTTCTTGGTTTTAATTTGGATGGTAACGGTTGTCCATTCTGTTTTTCCTGTTTTTACATGCTCTGGACACACTGGCTGTTTCTTTACCTGTTCAGTTACTAGCCCCTTATGCCTTGCAACATTATCTGTTGTCATTTGATCTCTCCCACCTTCCAGCTGCTTGCAGACTTTATTCCATCCACCCTCTGCCCTGTTTTCCACGCCTTGCCTAGAAAGTGTGACATCTCGAATCATCTTCTTAATGCAGGTTTACCAACCTAAACCTTGGCTATATTCCCCCAGCTCTTCGTAGATACTGAGTGTTTCCAGTACAGTGTATTCTGTTTTATTTGAATTTTCCATACATGATCCATTAGAAGTTCTCTCTTTAGGAATTTTTTTTAAAAAAATTAAATCTTTTCTTTACCCATGCTGAATTATTTATATAGTGTGTTCACTAGAAACTAGCACTTGAACATTGAATAATTGCAACATCTTGAAACACAGCTGCAGAAATTCACCTAGGTTCCCTTGACAGCACCTTCTAAACTCAGGACCACTTCCATCTAGAAGGATAAGGAGCAGATACATCACCTCCTGAAATTTCCCTTCCAAGCTGCTCACCATCCTGATTTGGAAAATGTACCACCATTCTTTCAGCATTGCTGGATCAAAATCTTGGAATTCCCTCCCTAAATGCATTGTGGGTCATCCGACAGCACATAGACTGCAGGGATTCAAGGCGGTAGCTAGGGACAGGCAGCAATGCTGGCCCAGGCAGAGACACCCGCATCCCAGAGAACGAAAACAAAACCAAACCATGGAGTAAAACAGACTTAGACATTTAAAACTCTGGAGAGCAATTAAATTCCAATGGTTTTATCACAGCACAAGTTCATTATAGTGGTGTTCAGACAGGATGTTAAATACAACACTCCTTCTGTAATGCTTACTAGAAAACATAACCTTTAAAGAACGGTGGAATTAAAATTAACTGTAGCTAATTTCCCTGTCTGATAAGCAGGTTTAGACAATGAGGGATTTTTTTTTTAACCTCTGTTAGAATGTGGATAGCACTAGCCTAGACTTATCCCCAGTTACCCTGAGCTTTTTGATAGCAGCGACTGTTTTTAATCGAGGTATGAAATGTCACGCACTACAGCTTACACATTCCTTTTCATTAAACGATCTATAACAGCAGCCTTCAGTCACTTTTCTTTTCCCCACTTTATTGCCAAACCACAAGGAACAGGTTCACTGTATTTTGTTTCCACATGCCTCAGTGCTGATTTGAGCTCCTGACAGCTGTCTTCTGCTGGGAAACACTTTCTCGTCTCTGAATCAGAAGGTTGCAGGTTCAAGATCCACTCCGGAAAGCTTGGAGCACAAAATTCAAGCTACAAACTCCCAACATAGCCCTGGATGGGGGATGGTGGCTTGCCTGAAGTGCTGTTAAGCTGAGGGTCACTCCCATACATCCAAAAAAGTCCCTTAGTGTTGTTCATGTGTAAGGAGGAGTAAACGACATGGTTCCTCAAGCCTACGCTACCAAGACAGTCATAAACAATCTTGCACCTTAACTCCATTTCCCTTGCCGCTCTCCACGTCTCTCAATTCTCTGAATTAAAACAAAACCATTGATCTCGACCTTGAATATATTCAACCACAGAACATTCATAACACTCCAGTGAAGAAGTTTTCTCCTCATTGCAGTCCTAAGTGCCTTATGAAGAAAGGTTGAATAAGCTTGGACTTTTCTCTCTGGAGAGAAGGAGGAAGAGAGGAGACCTGATCGAGGTGTTCAAAATAATGAGTGGAATAGATAGAGTCAATAGCCAGAGACTTTTCCCCAGGGCAGGATTGACTGGTACGAGGAGTCATAGTCTGAAGATATTAGGAGGAAGGTAAAAAGGAGATGCCAGAGGTAGGTTCTTTACGCAGAGAGTTGTGAATGCATGGAATGCGTTGCCAGCTGTGGTGGTGGAAGCAGAGTCATTGGGGGTATTTAAGCGACTGCTGGACATGCACATGGATAGCAGTGAGTAGAGGGGTGCGTAGGTTAAGTTACTATTTTTACATTAAACCTCGGCACAACATGGGCCAAAGGGCCTGTTCTGTGCTGTACTTTTCTATGTTCTATCTCCTTACTGTGCAGGCTGTACCCCCATGTGTGTTAGACTACCCAGCCAGTGGAATCAACCTTTCAGCATCTACCTTGTTAAAGGCATTCAGAGTTTTATATATTTCAATGAGATTGTTTCTCATTTTTCGAAACTCGGGACAAACACAGCACTGACTTTACTCAGTCTTCATTATAGGGGCAATGCTGTCATTCCAGGAACCAATCGACTGAACCTTCACTATACCATCTCCAATCCTTCCTTGGATATGGAGAGCAAAACCATGCACAATATGGATGGTGTTATGTCACCAAAACACTGCACCATCAGACTAAGACTGTATTCTAACATTCCAGTCCCCTTGCAATAATGGCAAAACGCCAATTGCTTTCCTGGTTGCTTGAGAAATCAGAGTTGATAAGTGTGGTGCTGGAAAAGCGGGGCACGCAGCAATCGTGCACCAAGAGAGTTGACATTTCAGGCAGGATCCTTCTTCAGGACTGATGAGAGCTTGTTGTACCTGCATGCGAACATTGTGTTCCTTATAGTCTTACACTCATGTCTCTCTGAACAAAATCATTTGGAAGGATCATCATTTGAAAAATATTCTGCTTTTCCAAAGTCAATAACTTCACACATTCCCCTATTTAGCTTCTGTTGACCACTCAGTTAACTCGCTTTGATCTCTGAAGAAGGGTTACACTCAAAACATTGACTTCTCCAATTCCTGATGCTGCCTGGCTTGCTGTGTTCCTCCAGCCTCCTGTTTGTCTACCTTGGATTCCAGCATCTGCAGTTTTTTTGTCTCGATCTCATCGTCGCCATTCACATTCCCATGTCCGAGAAAGAGTCTCAAATAATGACAACACAAAGAGCTGGAAATACTGGACTCAGCAGGTCAGGCAGCCTCTCTGCAAGAAACAGAGTTAATGTTTCAGCTGAGATGACGTTTCATCTTTTCTCCACAGACGCTGCTTCACCTGCACGGTACACCCAACATTCTTTTTTGCTTCTTATTTCAGATTTCCAGCACCTGAAGGCATTGTACTTCAGCAGGACAGTTATCCCCAAGCGAGGCCGACATTTATCCTGTCACCGTGCGAAATGAGAGAAAAAAAGCTAACATGACGACATCTCATCAATGTCTGTGGGATCTTGCTGTGTACAAACTAGCTATTGGTCATTCCTATGTTGTGAAAGTGACTTCCAAAGTACCCAAATGACTTCAAAGCCAAGTGTTCTGGGACACCCTAAGATTGTTAAACATATTAAATAAATGAAATTTATTCCCTATCCTCTGAATTGCCAGTCCAACTGCAGTATTATTCTGTGGCAGCACAGCGGCACAATGGTTAGCACTGCTACCTCAAGCAGCAGGGACCTGGATTCGATACCACCCTTGGGTGCATGTGTGGAGTTTGCACATCCTTCCCACATGTGTAGGTTTCCTCCCACAGTCCAAAGATGTGCAGATTAGGGTTGATTGACTGTGCTAAATTGCCCATAGTGTCAAGGGACATGTAGGCTACATGGATTAGCCATAGGAAATGCAGGGTTACAGGGAGAGGATAGTGGGGGGGGGTCTGGGTGGAATGTTCTTCAGAGGGTTGATGTAAACTCAATGGGCCAAATGGCCTGCTTCCACACTGTAGGGATTCTATTATTCTATTCCAATGGGTGAAATAGGGTGGAGAAAGTGAGGACTGCAGATGCTGGAGATCAGAGCTGAAAATGTGTTGCTGGAAAAGCACAGCAGGTCAGGCAGCATCCAAGGAGCAGGAGAATCGACGTTTCAGGCATGAGCCCTTCTTCAGGAAACCAAACCCAGCTGCTTTACAAAAGCAGTGATTGGTTCAAGATCCAAAAGATGTGAATTGCAATTGGAGGCCAATAAATTTAAAACTGATAGCAAAAATACATTCTATGGTCAAAGGAAGAGTGAAGCTGACAACTTATTGACCATGTTAAAGGGAAAAAAAGCACGTGGCAACCTAAGCTGGGTGACAAAAGTATAATTGACATCCTAGCGTGAAAGTGAAATAGTATTCCTGATGAAGGGCTTTTGCCTGAAACGTTGATTTTCCTGCTCCTCGGATGCTGCCTGACCTGTTCTTTTCCAGCACCACTCTAATCTAGACTCTGACCTCCAGTATCTGCAGTACCCACTTCTGCCTAAGTGAAACAATATATACAGCGACCAATCTCTGATCAGCAATGCACATATCAAGACCACACATGGTTTGTATCAAAAGGAAAAGTGCTGGAACTCTGAAATAAAAACAAACAGGTGTTGGAAATACGTAGCAGGTCGGGCAGCATCTGTGGAGAGAGAAGCAGAATTAAAGATATGGCTCTATCACCTTCCATCACACTGTTTATACTGTATGTTTTTGATCCTGTTCTGTCAGCTCAGAGCACACACATAGATGTGAAGGTGCACACAGTGGCGTGCTTTTGTTGACCGCTCATGGATCACCCATTTAAAACAGGGGAGCAGGATATTTGAATATCTTTAAGGAAGAGCTGGATAGATTCTTTACAAGTATGGGAGGGGAAGGGGCAGGGGGTGAAAGAGAAAGGTGGGAACATGCAGTAATCAGATCAGCTATGAGCACGCTGAATGACAGAGCAGGCTTGAGGGGCTGAGTGGCCTACTCCTGTTTGGACTTTATATGTCCATATGTTCATGGCATATCACTGGCATTAAGACATTCCTCTACAACTCGGGGGGATGGAAACTAGGCAAGAAGAAGAGTAGAAGACACAATGGGAGAGATGCGATGACTGACAACAGTAAGCGGGAAGAGACAGTGAAAGGCTCCAAAGCATTTAGCAACCTGCCAATGGACTGTAAACGTTTGCTATAAATTCTGTATCCTGCCATCTTATCCTCCAAAACCACCTGATGGAAGAGCAGTGCGCCGAAAGCTAGTGCTTCCAAATCTGTTGGACTATAACCTGGTGTTGTGTAATTTTTAAACTTTGTACGCCCCAGTCCAACACCAGCATCTCCAAATCATGCCGATGGATGGCAGAGAGTACTACAGTCATAGAGATGTACAGCATGGAAACAGACCCTTCGGTCCAAATTGTCCATGCAGACCAGATATCCTAACCTAATCTAGTCCCATTTTCCAGCACTTGGCCCATATCCCTCTAAACCCATCCTATTCATATACCCATCCAGATGCCTTTTAAATGCTGTAATTGTACCAGGCTCCACCACTTCCTCTGGCAGCTCATTCCATACACGCACCACCCTCTGCATGAAAAATTGCTCCTTTGGTCTCTTTTATATCTTTCACTTTCCCCATCCTGGCAATTCTCTCAAACTGTCTCTCAACCAACTGTATCACTGCCCCACAATCCTTACACTGTATTTTATTCTGTCTGACTTCCCCCACCCCATCCAGCCCAAGGCCATCCAACCCACCCGCTGCGTATTTCTTCACACTAAGAAGCTTTGAAACCAACTAGCAAACCATTTTGTTTTTTTTCCTGTTTCTATATTCTCTGACCTTTTAAGGATTACATCTACTGCTTTACTATTGTCTATTTGATTACCTCAAATTCAGTAAGTTTGGTCAAGCAAGAATTTTCCTTTTGAAATCCATGCCAATTATTCGTTATATTTCTAATTTTTAGATGTTCACTATTCTCTTTGTAAAGATTCTGATTTTTATCCTGCTACTGATGTTAAGCCAACATCACTAATTCATTGTTGTTCCCAGACCTCATCTAACTCAAGCCTTGCTATGACCCTTTACCAAGTGCAATAACTTCCAGCCATGAGCAAAGTCCTCCAAGGTCCCAATCCATAAATCTCAGAGTTCCCAGACCTCAGCTCTCTCATACCTAATTCTCTTATCGTACCTGGGAATAATCACCCAGACATACTGCCTAGTCCTGCCTTTTCCTAATTCCAGACATCTTAGCAAACCCATCAGTCCCATATCCATCATCGTTGCTACAGTACCTGTTCAAGAAGTTCAATCAGCTTGCTGACTACCCCAAACCTTTCAAAAACAAAACTGCATAGACTCCAGTGAAGGACATACAGGGGAGACAGAGGGGAGACAGAGGGGAGACAGAGGGGAGACAGAGGGGAGACAGAGGGGAGACAGAGGGGAGACAGAGGGGAGACAGAGGGGAGACAGAGGGGAGACAGAGGGGAGACAGAGGGGAGACAGAGGGGAGACAGAGGGGAGACAGAGGGGAGACAGAGGGGAGACAGAGGGGAGACAGAGGGGAGACAGAGGGGAGACAGAGGGGAGACAGAGGGGAGACAGAGGGGAGACAGAGGGGAGACAGAGGGGAGACAGAGGGGAGACAGAGGGGAGACAGAGGGGAGACAGAGGGGAGACAGAGGGGAGACAGAGGGGAGACAGAGGGGAGACAGAGGGGAGACAGAGGGGAGACAGAGGGGAGACAGAGGGGAGACAGAGGGGAGACAGAGGGGAGACAGAGGGGAGACAGAGGGGAGACAGAGGGGAGACTCAAAAATAGAAAGAGGGACAGAACACCAGCACCCCACCGATGACACCACCAGCACGACGACGAAACATCCGAGAATAAACCCACCAGCTCAGTGAGCAAAGTCACAACCTCAACTTCAACCTGAGGGACAAGTTTATTTCAGGAGTTTTGAGAAATCGTGGGACAATCATACAGCTGGCCGACAGTAAAAAAACAGAATATCAAGAAAGAGAAAGTGACACAAAAGGAAGATAGAAAAAACTGCAAAAAAAATCACTTTTGCTGTGACTAATGGTATCATTCGCATTATGTAACTCTTTTACATCATTTGACTTATTGTGGACAATGCCAAAATACAGAAAGTAGCAACAAAACAATTCAACATAACGCACGAATATAGCTTCAGTCATACAATGTCGGTTTGTCCCCACTTACTTCCCCCATATCAAGACACCTGTGTTGGTTAAACCTTCAGAAATCCAAAGCACAAATACCTCATTCACTTTGGGAGAGATAATCAAGCTGGTAAAGCAGCTCTTACATATTCCACAGCCAGCTTTTACTCATAACTTGTTGTGAAGTAGTAAGTAATCAAACGTGTATTATATAAATTCTACAAATCACTAATTTTTCTTCAATGTTAGTAAAAAAAGTTGCTTCACTAGAGTTACTTTATCTAACAATTGCTGAGCTTTCACTCCTGGCAACAGACATGAACTAGCAGCTTTTAGTACTAATGGTGTGCATGCCCAAAGGTTCCTAGGAATTGACTCTTTGGCAATGTCCAATAGGTCTTGAATGCCTTTCGTGGCCAAATGGGGCCCATCAGGGTCTCCAGAGAACAAGAGTAGAGTAAAGAGGGTTAACTGCTTTCCAAATCAGCATTTCCAACACATGTTCTTTTTTAAGTCAGAATGGCACTTATTCAAAAGTGGCAAATAAGTCACTGACCCATAAATGAGTGAGTGTGTCACTCATTCAGTGCAGTCTGTTTACCCTGGGCTCGGGCTGTCACACTATAACTACCACACAGAATTCCTTACAATTCATTCAGAGAATTTCTCTTTCCTTTGAAGCAGACACCGGTCATGAACATAGCCTGAGATGACTTACAGGCATATTGACTTTTTATCTAAGACTGCTTGTTCTGTTTTCAAGCCAAGGACATACATGCCAGAGATGGCTGAGAATGCAATTCCCAGAATCGCTGAACTGTTAGGGCTGTGGAAGCAGACCATTCAGCCCACCTGCCCCTGCATGCCCAGTCAGTTTCAATGACTGTGCGGAAAATTCCTTTGTGGATTACTCCCAGCTTTGGGAGAGATGATAGCATGTCAGATCTGACATGTCTGTGTTAACTCCTGCCAGGAATACAATAGGGAAGGGGTTTAAACATGTGTGTGCGTGTGTGTATGTCTGTGTGCGTGCGCGTGAGAGAGCGCGAGAGCATGCATTGTGGTTTTCAAGTGCAACAGTCAATTTATAGTTGTGCCCTGACCTATCACCAACACTGTGGTTCCTTCTTCTGAGCTTTTGTGGTTGCTTCTGCTCACTACACCCAATCGTTCCTGGGTCTGTACTCAATTGCTCCAGGTCCACAATATGGAATTCATTCCCCATCTCGTCTGTAATAAGACTCCACTTAATCAGACACTCTTTTTTAATTCACTCGTGGAACATGGGTATTGCTGGCTGGCCAGCATTTAATGCCTGTCCCCAACTGCCCTTGAGAAGGTGGTGCTAAGCTGCCTACTTGAACCACTGCAGTCCACATGATGCAGCTACACCCATGATATCATCAGGGAGGGAACTCCAAGACTTTTACCCAGTGACAGCAAAAGAATAGCAAATACCTCCAAGTCCGGAGTGTGAGTGGCTCGGAGGGGATTGGCAATGGTGTTGTTCCATGTATCTCCTGCCCTTCTGGATGGAGGTGGTCATTAGTTTGGAAGGTGCTGTCAAACAATCTTATTTAAACCAGCCTTCAGATCCACCTTGTCTGACTTGGCATCTGCTTCTTTTGGGGCTAGTGTTAAAGGGGCTATACAAACACAAGTAGTTGTTGTAGTTAAGAGCTTCTGGAATTTGTAATGGGTAGGTAGAAGGAGATCAGACAACCAATGTCTGTGTTACTTTGCCATTTTACTAATAGCGATGAAGTAATCAATTTACAGTCATCTAAACACAGGCACCCAAACCTGCCCAAAAATATCTTCCAGGGAAGGAAGGAAGGAAGATGATCTCAAAATCTTACAGCAGAAACAGAGCTTTCAGTCCAACCAGTCCATGCCGGCCAGAATCCCAAATTAAACTAGTCCCACTGGTCCACACTTGGCCCATATCCCTCCAAACTTTTCCTATTTATGAACTGATCCAAATGTTTCTTTTGAACATTGTAATGGTACCCGCATCTACCACTTTGTCTGGAAGGTCATTCCATACATGAACCACTCTGTTGTAAAAAAAAAATTACCCCTCATGTCTTTTTTTTTTAAATTTTTTTCCTCTAACCTTAAAACTCTACTTTTGAACTCCCCCATCCGAGGGAAAAGACCTTTGCTATTCACCTTATCTGCATTCCTCATAATTTTGTAAACCTCAATTAAAAAGTCACCCCCATCCCCTAAGCTCCAGCTAAAAACATGATCTCAGAATGTGGTGACATTGGGGGAGAAAAACCATCTCAAAAATAATTTTATTTAATAATGGGATTAATGGGCGAGAGCACAGTTAGTAGCAGGAGCAGCAACTCTGATGGCTAACTCATATTGTGAGACAATACACAAATCACAGGACAACAAAAAGGAGGAACAGTAGGAGTCACGAGAATTAAACATCTGCAGGACGAAAGCAGAGACCAGGAAACTGGAATTGTGATACTCAGAGCAAAGGCGGCCAAGAGGACATTTAATAGAAGTTCTGAAATTTCAGAAGACAGTTTTATAGAATCCCCACAGAATCACCAGTGTAGAAACAGGCCATTCAGCCCAACAAGTCCACACTGACCCTTCAAAGAGTATCCCACCCAGACCCATTCACCAATCCTATATCTCCCCTGACTAAAGCACCTAACCTATACATCCCTGAACACTACGGGCAATTTAGCATGGCCGATCCACCTGACCTGCACATCTTTGGATTGTGGGAGGAAACCAGAGCACCCGGAGAAATCCCACACAGACACGGGGAGAATCTGCAAACTCCACACAGACAGTCACCTGAGACCGGAATCGAACCAGAACTGGTAGGGAGAAACAAATTATTTTGCTAAGTAGTGGAGGGGGGTGGGGGTGGTGGTGGAGGATTTAGGACAATTAACTCAGGTACTAGGAGCAATGCTAAGGTGTTGTTCAAAGCATAGTAAGTTGTCTTGATATAAAATACAGTGCTTGAAAAAGATACCACAAGCAAATTCAAAATTGTACCAGTCAATAAAAAGAGAGAAAAGTGAATAGGTACTCGAAAGGTAAACCCTAAGGATGGGTTAGGACAAATTGGACAGCACTTAACAAGGGCTGGAATCGGTGTGATGGATCAAACAGCCTCCCCCCTTTGGTGCTCCATGATTGTAAGCTTGTGTACACGTAAGGAGAAAGCACATCCACATGGATGATAGCACAATGAAGGGTATGTAGGTTAGCTTGTTCTTAAGAGTAGGATTAAAAGGTGGGCACAACATTAAGTGCTGAAGGACCTGTACTGTGCTGTACTGTTCTATGTTCTAATTTCTCTTGTATATTCCCAGCAAAATATCACACTGGAACTCAGTAGCAACACACTGTATAATTATATTTGCAAATATTTGATGGAACATATTTTGAAACCTCAAAGTCTTTCAGTTCTCAGAAGTTTTTTTTCTTTAAATGAAAGCAGGCAATGAACCTGTAATAGCACATTTCATTTCTTGAAAAATAAACGTGCAAAAGATTTGCTTTTAAATGGGTGCCTCACGCTGTCTCTCAGAAACATCTCCAAGTATTTTGTATACTGTGCAAGACTTTGAAGTCCACTGACTTGTGTCAGCAAACATGGAATCGATTTTCATCTTTGCAAAATCCCACAGGTAAATAGTTAATTGAGTTTTCTTTTGCTTCTAATCGGTAGAGCGAGCAACATTGGCCAGGATTAGATAGTTGGAGAATTCCCTGCAAATATTTGGGCAGTTTCATGGGATCTTTTCCCAAATATCAAAGCCGAAAGATGGGAAACAGTCAGGTAGCAGCTTGGTTCAAATGTCCCGTCGGAAATGTGAACCATCTAGCAATGAGGCACTCTCCTAGTACCACCTAGAACATTATCTCATTATGTGATTAGACTGAGATCAGTTTGCAATTAGATTAGAACAGCTAGCTGTGGCTCCTTGGGTCATATTCCTGCTTCCAAGTCAGAAGGTTGTGGGTTCAAGTTCTACTTGAGTTCAAAAAAAAGTGGGTCAAGTACTCAATAATGATCACAAGAATGCTTGTGATTTATTGGTAGCATCCCTACCTTTGAGCCAGGAGGGCGAGGTTCAAGCCGTATCTGTTCCAGAGGTTTGAGATAACCTGTCTGTGCCAATTGATCAGGTTGACAATTTTTTTTTTTAAAAAGCGGTGCTCATCCTGGGGCATGGTAATGTAATTAGACTAGCAATCCAGAACCTCAGATAATGCTTTGCAAACAGATGTTCAAATCCCTGCCAATGTAGTTAAAGGTGCTCATGACACAGGAATAGTGACCCTTACTCCTAGTCTTGGGTTCAGATCCCCCCCTCCTCCAGGGGTGTTGAAACGTTCCTGATTAAAATACCTACAATTAGCTTGGGGCAGCTCGCTGGGGCTTTGTGGATAGTGTCCCTGTTTCTAAGTCAGAAGGTATTAGGTTCACGAGCTTCCTAAATGCAAAAATGTAGGTCAAATATTCCAGTAATAATATGGAGAGGGTGCAGCGGTAGATCCCCACCTCTGGACCAGGAAGTCTGGGTTCAAATCCCACCTATCCTGGATGTCCAGACAGGTTGGTTAAAATAAATACAAGGAGCATGATCTTGTGGCAGAATTCCTGTCTCCAAATCAGGAGGAGACTCTTAAGGTGAATGACTCAAGACGACACAGAGGGGAATGTCCAGACACTTATTCAGCTGCACAAGAACCTCACTACAATATGTAGACAACTGCAAGGCAATCTCCCCAAGCATCAGCCCTTATCCAATACTGTGAAACACAGAGGGCTGCATTTTCCAATCACCCATGGGACGGTGGGGGGGGGGGGGAAACATTGTTGGCTGCTTCAAGATTGCATTCCTGGATGTCTCGGAGTGAACGGCTGTTCAGTTCCTTGAAGAGCTGATTGACTGGCTGGGGAGGGGCACAAGGAAATTGTCAAAGCTAAAAATATGAGGAGCAAAAGGGTCTGAGACATGTTGGTGCACAGCTGTCAGGTTAACTGCAGTATGGAATGCTGACGCTGGGGTCAAAATGGTCAACAAGAAAGGGAAGTTTGAACTGAGGAGAAGGGGTACAAAGTCTGGCCTGTTTGAGTGAAGCAGAACATGAATGTGATCGTTTGCTTGTACATGTTTACACCAGGAAATTGCTGACCCTCTGCTCTATTCCACTCCAAGCCCCAGTCACAGATCCTGTATACCTTTGACACTCACCCTCCACTCATCTTTTGCACGTTCTTATCTTATATCATGAAAATTTGCCTTACTCCAATTAAAACCTTTCACTTTTATGGAAGTGCTCTTCCAGAGTAGTGTCCCCAGTTCTGGTCTCTCTTTTATCAGAGAGATATTATTAAGCTGTAGGAGGTTCAGAAAAGTTTTACCAGAATGTTGCTGGGAATGTCTGTGTGGAGTCTACACGTTCTCCCAGTGTCTGCGCGGGTTTCCTCCGGGTGCTCCGGTTTCCTCCCATAATCCAAAAATATGCAGGTCAGGTGAATTGGCCATGCTAAATTGTCCATAGTGTTAGATGCATCAGTCAGAGGGAAATGGGTGTGGGTGGGTTACTCTTCGGAGGGTCGGTGTGGACTGGTTGGGCCAAGTGGCCTGTTTCCACACTGTAGGGAATCTAATCTAAACTAATCCCATGAAGGGTTTGAGTTACAAAAGAGAGGCTGGGACCTTTTTCACTGGAGTGTAGGAGGTGGAGGGGTGACCTTGTAGAGGTTTGTAAGATCATGAGGGGCACAGACAAGGCAAGTGGCAGGTGTCTTTTCCCTCAGGGTGACTTCAAAACTAAGGGGCATATTTTTAAGGTGAGAGGAGAAAGATTTAAAAAAGACATGGGGGCAACTTTGTGCGTGTGGAATGACCTTCCAGAGGAAGTGGTGGATGTGGGTACAGTTACAAATTTAAAAGACATTTGGATGTTTGGAGGGATATGTGCCAATTACAGGCACATGGGATAAGCTTAACTTGGGATTATGGTTGGCATGGACTGGTTGGACTGAAGGGTATGTTTTTGTGCCGTATGACTCCGACTCTGAGGCACCCTCATTGGATGCTAATCATAACATTGTTCACTGATGCAGCAAGAGATGGACATGAACAGCAGGAACTATCTTAACCTGAACAGAACTCAAAATGAGCTTTAGCACTTTTGCTGGAGTCAAATGTTTGAATCCAATGTTTTACTAATCCCTTGACAGACATGCAAGCTAATTGTTACTAGTTTATTTCTCAATTATTTTAATTACATGCAATGCTCCGTTTGAGTTATGCTGCTAGAAGGCTGCAAACGTAAAGGTGTAAAGGAGACAACAAACACACTGTCCATTGCCAATGTCCTCATTAACACTGGAATGTGCATGGCAGCACTGTGATCCTAAAGGAATCACTTAGTGCAAACAACAGGTCAGGCACAAAGGAAAATTCAGAGGGAACATTGTTGGCTCGTGGATTTCTAAATACCTCAGTGTTTACAACACACACTAGAGATACAGAAAAAAGAAAGATTTAATTAATCTTCTACAATGTAGTTATGTCAAGAACAAGCAAACATTAAACTACTCTTAAATAATCTCGCAGTGCCGTGAAGTGCCAATTATAAGAGGGCTTTTACTTTCTCGCAATAAATTTACTTGCTAGAAATGGCATTGTGCATGGAAAAGCCTTCCCCATAAAGGTGCCACGAGCCATAATTGGCATTTATGCTCCACCCGAGCCTCTTCCCAGCATTTTTCATCTTAATTCTCTATTCCCTTCTCCCTCGTCTACTTGTCTAGCTTCCCTTTAAATGCATTTGTCTTGCTCATTTCAACTGCTCCCCATGGTAACAAGCTCCATATTTTGGATGAAGAGGTCTCTGTTGAATTCTCCACCGGATTTCCTGATGACTACCGATGCCAATATTTACGGCGTCTAGTGATGCTCTTCCCCTGAAGAGGAATTTCCTTCTCTGCCTTCACTCTAACATTAAGAAATGATTTGATAACAGCAACAATTAGGTCACCCTTCAGCAGTATTTGGCCAAGAGAATAAACCACAAGTGGTAATACAGGAAGTTTACTGCAGCCCGGGTGGTGGGTGATTCATGGGTCAGGAAGCTAAAGATCAAGCACTTACAACGAACTGAGGTAGCGTTTGCTGAAGCAATCTAATAGATATGGTCCACTTACCTCTCAAGAAGAAGTATCTCTAACTATGATCGAAAGTCTTTTGTTTCCTTCCATGATTATAAAGAATCAGCCTCCTACAGGATAAAGATTGATCTCAATGCCATCTACTCTTCATCCTGGATGCCTCTCATTTCTACCAATCAAGCAAATGGCCATCCGCCATGATTGAATGGTGGAATGGACTTGAGAAACTAAGGTCCGCTAGGGAAGGAATGCTCCTGCCATTTATACTCATAGCCTATCCTCAATCCATGGCCTGTAGGCAACTCTTAACCAATCCCAGAAATGGCCCAGTAAGTCACTCTATTGTACCAAAAAAAAAAATGACACAATGGACTGCACTTGTTCAATAAGAATCTCACCACCGCCATGTTGGTGCAGGTATGATGGGTTGAAGGACCTCATTCTGTGTTGTTCAGATGTACATTTGTGACGCCCAAGCATACGAGGCTATAGGGCAAGTGCTGGAAAATGGGATTAGAATAGTTGGAGCTTGTTTTTCACCAGAGCAAACTTGACAGGCTGGAGGACCTGTTTCTGTAGGCCTTTATACCAGCACAATATCATACACTGGAGCTCAATAGAGTCTTACAGTCATAAAGTCGTGCAGCATGCAATCACACCCTTCGGTCCATGCTGAACATAATCCCAAAGTAAACTAGCCCCACCTGCCTGCATTTGGCCCATATCTCATTAAACCTTTCCTATTCATGTATTTATCAAAGTGCCTCTTAAACATTGTAACTGTGCTCGCATCCACAACTTGCTCAGGAAGTTCAATAATTTTGTTTCCAATTGAAATTTTGTTGGGCACCACTGCCATTTAATAATTGACACATGAATAATCAATAAGTGTAAGAACATTCTGGCGTTGTTTCATAAAAAATGCACCACTGTTTAAGTCTTTCTGCAACCGTTAATTGCAAAATGAGCATTTGTTTCAAACAACTGTTTTATTAATGATAATTCAGTCATTGGGAATGCTGTACTAAACTGACAAGTTCATACAAGAACGCAGGCATTAAAGAACAACTTGTACTCATATGACTCTACAGCAGGCTTTTTGAATTCACTTCACTTACAGTGAATTTCTTCGAGATGGATTTGCTGGTGATACATAAGCAAACACAGCTGCTGTTCTGCACACAGTGACGTTCCAAACAACAGCAAGATGAAGAACACCAGGCAACAATTTCAGAAGCACTGCTTAAAAGGGGGCCAATCGCCCTGACCTCCACAGATACTTAAAATCAAAATGTTGGAAAGACTCAGTAGGTTTAGCAGCATCTATGGAGAGGGAACAGAGTTAACTCAGACTGTCAGATTCATAGACATTTATAGCACAAATAAAGGCCATGGAGTCCACAGTGGTCAAAGTTTGACTAATCCCATTTTCCAGTTCTTGACCCATAGCCCTGAAGGCTCTGGTAACACAAGTGAGTAATGTGAACAAGTGAGAAATACTACTTAATATTACAAGAGCTTCTAACTTATCTACCCTTTCAGTCAGTGGGTTCCAGTCTCAGTGAGAATGTTTCAGCTGTAATATCCACTTCGCATCTAGCTCTTACCTTAAATCTACACCATAGGTTACCCTCAACGCCTGTAAGTCTTAACCACCTTCATCAGATGCCCTCCTCAACCTGTGCTGCTCCAAAACAAACAACTCCAGCCTATCCAGCCTCACTTCACAGCTAAAAGGCTGCAGCCCCAGCAACCTCCTGATAAATCTCTTCTGTATCCTCTCCAGTACAATCAGATCCTTCCTATAATGTGACCAGAACTGCACAAAGAAATCAAGTTGTCACCTCACAAATACTTAACACCGTTTCAACACAACCTCCCTCCAAGCATTCTTTGCTTTAGTTCATAAAGGCTAGTATTTCGCATGCCTTCTTGATCACCTTAGCTATCTGTCTGGTTACCTTCAGGAATCTGTGGCTATGCACAGAGTCCCTGCGATCTTCAGTTACCACCCTACCAATTTTCGTGTCATTTGTGAACTTCTATAAAGTCATACAGCATGGAAACAGACCCTTTGGTCCAACTAGTCCCTGTCAATCATGTTCCCTAAACTAAATGAGTCCCATCGGCATGCACTTGGCCCATATCCCTCCAAACACTTCCTATTCATAAACCTATCCAAATAAATTTTTAAACACTAATTGTTCCTGCATCCAGATCATATCCCTTACATTTAAGTCCAGTTCATTAATGTACACCATAAACAGCAAGGGCCCCAGCATTGAGCTGTGAAGAATCCTACTGGAAACAGACTTTCAATCAGGAATCACCCCCCTACCAAAACTCTGCTTCCTGATTCTCAGCCAATGTTAGATTCAAAATGGCCTGGAATCCATTGGACTCTTACATTTTTGACCCCATGAGGGGTCTTGACAAAAGCCTTGCTAGACTTCATGAAGATTACATCAAACACATTACCCTCATCAACACTCCTGGTTACCTCCTCAAAACATTCAATTAAACTTGTCAAACAACTTTCCATTAACCAATCCACACTGACTAGTCTGGATTAATCGTAGTCTCTCCAAGCACAGATATATTCTGTTCCTCAGAATTCTTTCTAACAAATTCCCCACCACCAAGGCTAGACTGACTGGCCTCTGATTTTCTGATCTGTCCTTTTTAAAAAAAAAAAATAATGGGATGTTAGCAGTCCTCTGGCACTTTATTTGTGGACAAAGAGGATTTGAAAATTATTGCCAGAATTCTTGATATCTCTTCCCTTGTCTCTCTGAATAGCCTGGGATACATCTAATCCGGATTTGTAGAGCTCTCCATCTTTAAGCCTGTTAAACCTGCTATTACCTCTTCTTTGTTCATGTTAATTTCTTCTGAAATTTCACAGATCTCCACCCTCATGTCTATATCTTCACCTACCTATTTCCCATTGTTAACACTGATGCAATGTATTTATTGAGGACTCTGCCCAATCTCCTAGGTCTGGTTCTCACCAATGGTCTTTAGGGAAGGAAACTGCCATCCTTACCTGCTCTGGCCTACATGTGACTCTCAACCCTCAGCAATGTGATTGACTCCGAACTGTCCTCTGGACAATTAGGGATGGACAATAAATGCTGCCTAGCCAGTGACGGCCGCATTCCATGAATGAATAAAAAACAAAATCTCCTGCTCTTTATATAAATCCCTTTTGGGTTTTCCTTTATTCCTTCTCACACAGACTGTTTGCTTTCCTGATTTTATTTTTAAACCCCTCACCCCACACATCATCATTTCACGTTAATGGTCTTTCATCAGAACTGGAAGAGGGCTCTCGCTAGCTGCTTTCTCTCTTCCTTGAGCCATGTTCAGCTGCGAGAAACAAAATAGTGCTTCGCCTTCTGTGGGAAGAATGGGACTATACAGTCCTCGGGGCAACCATTTACTACTGTGCAGCCCGGGGGAGTTATAGGGAAAGGTTCTCTTGGATTGAAGGACCATGACTCCCCAAGTGACCAAATGATTCAGGCTGACCATGCTACTAACGTGGCAATAAAACAAATCCAAATTCAACGTAGTAACAGAACAGCATCACATCATATTTGCAACATTTAAACAAGTCATATAGAATAGATGATCTATGCTAGTGTTAGTGCTCTACACAGATCTCAACCTTTTTAAATTTGTGGGATGTGAGTATCATATTTATTGCCTGTTCCTAACTGCCCTGGAAAAGGTGGGGTGGTGAGCTGCCTTCTTGAACCGCTGCAGTCCATAGACCCACAATTCCATGAGTGAGGGAATTCCAGGATATTAACCTAACGATGTTGAAGCACAACCGAAGTATGACTCTTTTTCAGAGTCATAGAATCCCTACAGTGTGGATACAGGCCCTTCGGCGCAACAAGTTCACACCGACCCTCCAGAGAGTAACCCATCCAGACTCATTCCCCTACCGTATATGTACCCCTGACTAATGCACCTAACTTACACATCCCTGAACACTATGGGTAATTTAGCGTGGCCAATTCACCTAATCTACACATCTTTGGACTGTGGGAGGAAACTGGAGCACCCGGAGGAAGCCATGCAGAGACTATGCAAACTTCACACGGGCAATTGCCAGGGGCTGGAATCAAACCTGGGTTCCTGCCACTTTGAGGCAGCAGTGCTAACCAATGAGCCACCATGCCATCCATCATAATGGACTCAAAACATCAACTCTGTTTCTCTCTCCATGGATGTTGCCAGACCTGCTGAGTTCCTCTGTTTGTTTCAGATTTCCAGTATTTTGCTTTTATTCAAGGTATAATCATCCCATTGCTTTCTTCCTTCAAGGTTTATCAAATTTCCCTTTCAAAAAAAGCGATCCATGTTGTTTCCTTTAACTACTATGTGGTAACAAAATTCCAAAAAAGGATAAGTTAGCAGGCAGCAGTGAAATGGATGACATCTCACCCAAAATAAAAACATCCCCAAAAGTGTAGTCACCTCGGGCCAAGCACATCTGCACAAAATCTTTTAAACACAGGAACGACACGCTCTAAGTCCTCCTTTGTCTTCAGCCTGTATGGAGATGATACGGTGAGGGCGAGGATCACCAGGGCATAAAGCAAGCGTTTTCATGTCTCACGGACAGAAGGCAGATGAGAGAAAGCATCTTCACCTTTAAGCAACAACAAATCAGTCAACCGAGAATCGTTTTCAAAAGGTAGCAGGTGGCCTAGGAGTGCTGACAGGTAATTTATACACTTTCACATCAAAAAGAAACACAAGTGGTTGCGATAATCACCTGATGGGACGATTGCCAAGAACAAAGACTGCGAGTGGAGGCAGATGACAGGCCCATGATCCACATTATATATTCCCAACATCTGGGCAGATACAACAATGACTGTGCTTTCTCATGCAATGAGACCAGCTCACTCCCAGCTGACAGGTGGAACAGGTTGGCTCAGCTGGGAGCACTCTAGACGGTGTCAGAGGTCAGAGGAAGGGTGAGGTATCAATAAAGGCTCAAGCATACCATCTAGACTGGACGCTCGGATTGGCGCCGCTCTCTCAGCGCTGCACTGCAGTGCAATCTTTCAGGTGAGATTTTAATTTAGTGTTCTAGCTGTCAACTCTGGCAGACCTTATAAAGATCAAAGAAAAGCCCAAATGATTGACCTGTATATCTGTACCCAATGTCAGCATCCTTGAAAAGACTGGTAAAAGAATGAGGGGTGATGAGGAGTGTATACTTCGAGAAGTGCTGGGTGATTTGCAACATAGAACTTGGAAGGGCAAAGAAGCCAAAATAATTGTAATTCTCAAAAAGAGAACTCAATAAATACTGGAAAAGAAAAATTTGCAGCGCCAGAGAGAGAATACAGGCAAGTGGGATTGGCTTATTCTATCAAAGGATAGGAGTTGGAAGGAGAGGCTGGATAGGCTCGGACATTTTTCACTAGAACGTAGGAGATTGAGAGGTGAACTTATAAAATAATGAGGGCATAGATAAGATGAATGGCTGGTGTCTTTTTCTCAGGGTTAGGAATTTCACAACTAAGGAGCATATTTTTACAGAGAGGGGAAAGACATGAGGGGCAGTCTTTCTTTTTTCATAGGAGTAGCTTGTGAGTGGAATGAACTTCCAGAGGAAGCAGCGGATGCTGCTACAATTATAACATTCGAAAGACATTTGGATATATACAACAATAGAAATTGTTTGGAGCGATATGGGCCAAATGCAGACAAGTGGGATGAGTTTAGTTTGGCATTATGGTCAGCGTGGACTGGTTGACTGAAGGGTCTCTTTCCCTGCTGTACGGCTCTATGACTAGTAAGAGCATGATGGGATGAAAGACCTCATGTGGACCATGGGCAACACACTGTCCTCCAAGTCAAAAGGCTGTCTCTGTTAGAGTCTCGCGACAGCATAGAATTGCATGCAGACACTCCAGCGCAGCACAGAGGGAACATGGCACATGCTCTTGGAGTCAAGATTTTTAAAACACTCCCTTCCCTGGTGGATGACCCTCTCTTTGAAGACCATCTGGAGAGTCCTCCCTAGATTTCCCAGGCATCAACACTTTACTACTTGTGAGATCTTGCCAAGTGTAATATTGAGAAACATGGCAGTTCATTGATAACAGTGACTACCCTTCATAAATACTTAATAGACTGGAAAACACTTGAGAATATCCCAAGATCATGAGGAGTGCTACAGAACAATCATTCACCTGACAACTAGGCTAACATCACTTTTTGAACCAAGAACAGATGACAGAGTGATATGGCGCTGTAGTGGTCTTATCAATGGACTAGTGATCCAGAGACACCATTTGGGGATATAGGTTCAAATCCTATCTCAGCAGCTGGTGGAATTTAAAGTCATAGAATGATAGAATCCCTACAGTGTGGAAACAGGCCATTTGGCCCAACAAACCCACACTGACCCTCCGAAGAATAACCCAGCCAGACCCATTTTCCTCTGAGTAATGTACCTAACCTACACATCTCTGAAAACTATGCACAATTTAGCCTGGCCAATTCACTGAACCTACACATCTTCAGACAGGATCAATCAAAGAATGGATCATGGAACTGGAAGCTGGTCTCAGTAATAAAAACAGAAACTGCTGAGAAAACTCAGCAGGTCTGGCAGCATCTGTGAAGAGAAAGTAGAGAGTTAACGTTTCAGGTCCAGTGACCCTTCTTGAGAACTAGTCTCGGTAATATTGATTCACCATCCTGATTTGGGACTGTGATCATCACTGCTGGAGCTAAAGTACTGCAACTCCTTCCCTGACAGCACTGCGGATATATCCACACCCCGCACACAGACTGCTGAGCTCCAGAAAGCAGATAACCACCTTTGAGGGTATTTAGTGCAGGGAAAAAGATTGCCAGTCTTACCCACATCCCATATCAACGGGTTTTTTTTCTAAAATTAAATACAGTCTGTGACCTTTTTATCAATGTCATAAAAACGAATGTCCTTTAGGGAAGGAAATCTGCCATCCTTACCTGGTCTGGTCTACATACCATTCAGATTCACAAGAATGTGGTTGGCTCTTAACTACTCTCAAATGAGCCAGCAAGCCATTCAGTTCCACTGCAATTAGGGATAGGCAATAAATCCTGGCCTCATCACTAATACTCCTATCTCACGGGAAAAAACAAACAATAAAAGAATCCTTTTATTCCTTTGGAATCATTGTGCACAAAATTCCCCAACCTCACTTAGGCACATAATGATGGTGGCTGCAGTTCCAAAATTGGTTAACTGCTTTGCGTTACCCCAAGGATGTGATCACGAGGTATGCAGATCTCTTTCCGTCTCTCTCTCTCCTCCCCCCTCAAATCAGACCATGTGTCTTGATGGGGATTTGTTTCTGAGCAAGATACAAAGTTAAATCAATTTTGTTATGGCAGCTTGCTGCTCACTGTGTAGTTCCCTGAAAACTCAAAATAAAACTTTGCTCGGAACTAGCCACATTAAAAATTGGAATTTTCGTAATATTGGAAATTCCTATTAGATATTTAAAGTATTAATAGTCCTGACAGTGCAATGACCCTTTGGCCCGAACACTGGGGCGTCGGTCCAGATAAGGTGCTGAGGTCTTGCCAGTGGGAAGCTACAACTTCCATGACTCCAAGACAGAAGACGTCTTCTGGATAGGGGCCATGGTACAGCACAGTACAGTACTGTGGAGTATTATTACTGGATAAATGCCACCAGGACACACAGTACTCCAGCATCACCACTGAATCAGCGCCAACAGTGAAATCTACAAATGTTTACTGAACATTCCACAGATTTAAAGTCCTTTCCTCAACAGTGACGTGGCAATTGTTCGTATTAATTTCTTAAATATATATAATTATACAGATAACAAATTCATGGTAGCGCTTCAAAGGTGTTGACATCTGCAGCAGAACATCAAAACCATCTTCAACAAACATTACGTTCAACGAGATCACCTCGGCGAGATGTTTCATTGGCGTGTCCAAAGAAAAGACAAATTAGTTGAACCGTGATTACCTCATAAACCAGCTCGACAAGAAACCTTCATGTTGTGAGAGGTTTCTATATGGGGAAAGCACCTCACCTCTAATTCAGTGCTGTGAGCGAGTCTAATTTTGAAAATGATGCACACACAGACATTATCCTCCAAAGGGATACATTAAAAGGGAAATGACATTACCGCTTGCAGCACTGTCAGAGAGATAGAGCATAGATGCATTTAAAGGAAGCAAGATAAGATGATAAGGAATTGCCAGAAATAGTGAGACAAAGGGAGGTAAAGGAAGCAAAAATATGCAGCAGCGGGGGAAGATGGTGGCATAATGGCCATGTCTAGGAATGAAACGGAGGAGCCGGTGTTGGACTGGGGTGGACTAAGTTAAAAATCACACAACACCAGGTTATAGTCCAAAAGAGAGTGCTGCTCCTTCATCAGGTGCTAATGATGCAGGATCGTAGGACACAGTTTAATCTTTTACTATAAATTCTGTCATACAACTAATGTGAAGGATGACACTTTGATCTTTTACTATAAATTCTGTAGCCTATGCTCCTGCTCCACTAGCTACCTGAGGAAGGAGCAGCGCTCCGAAAGCTTGTACTTCCAAATAAACCTTTTGGACTTTAAGCTGGTGTTGTGCGATTTTTAACTAATGCCTAGGAATGACAGAGGTCAGTAAATGGTGCCAGACAGAGGTTCAAATCCCACCATAGAAGTTGGCAGAATTAAAAAAATCTGGAATTGAAAATTAGTTTCAGTAACGGTGAATACAAGCAATCATCAATCGCTGTAAAGACCCAATTAGCTCATTGACATCCATCACCAAAGGAAATCTGCCCTCCTTACATGGTCTGGCCTATGTGTGACTCCAGACCCACAACAATATTGTTACATCTTCATCCACCCTCTAAAATGGCCCAGCAAGCCACTCAGTGCTAAGCATGCTGGTCTTACCAGTGAAGCCCATGTCTCATAAAAGAATAAAACTTTTTTAAAAAAGACAAATTAGGGCAAATAACGGTTTCTCTGCAATTCTGCAAGAGGAAGAGAAAGCCTGTCAAAAATCAATGAGTAGCATAATCAAGCAGCCCGTATTTTTTGTACTTGATTAAGGAGAGCCCTGTGACAGAAATACAAGGGAAGAAAGACTTATTAGACAATTCTATGCTAACACTAGGAACATGTTCAGTTGTGCATTTTGCAATTGTATGGAGGAGCTATTTCTCTGGTAGGGTTTTAAACTGGTCTGCTCCCTGCAAGGTCCAGTATGCAGCTAATAAAGCAGTAACTCAACTCAAACAATACAGACTCACATGGAGAGCTATGGAAGATTGAAAAAGAATGCATTGTTACAAGGTTACAGTATGAGTAATCATTCATTTAAATGCTCATGAGGAGAGGTGACCAGGTTTGATCATTACTTAATGAAATTTTTGTAAACAATTCCTTGTCTAAATATACTGTCAAATTTTCTCTAGCTTGAAAAGTTCCTCAATTTGAATTTGATTGTTTGAATATATGCAAAGTGTTTTTCTAAATTGAACCCAATGAAAATTAGAGCCTTGATATTTGTTTTAGCATTTGAGCTATGAGTTGACTTGGTTTCTGGGTGCTTTTTAAAGAACCGTGTTCGAACCACAATACATAACAGCAGTTCTAAAGAGACCATATCATCTACAAATATGCCTTGATGGATCAGGAGAGGTTTAAGTTGTAACTGACGCATGGTGAATTGCTCCTTCAGAGGCTAGGGCAGCCCTGAACTGCCACCCTCTGCAACACAACCATTCAAATGATTTGAAGACCTATCGACACAGGTGAAAACAAATTCTTCCATCGCCAGTCTGACAGCATCTGGTCAATGCACTGGAGTAGAAATTTGGACAGTCAACCAAAACGATACAAGAGCACCTTGACGATCTAATCACAGAGACATCCTGATTATTATAAAACCCAGGCACTTGCTCCTCCACTGTGGAATGTGAAGCATTAAAATTAAATTGAACATAATCCAATTTCATCTGCGGCTTTCTGTTATCATCTAACATACTCTGAAGGAATGCCCAAGACCCAGTGGAATGAGGGAACAGGTTACAGATATATTAAGGGTCAATTGGTTACACAAATACAAGGCAGTTATAAAGCAGTGGGATGAGCTGTAGGAAGGTAAATAAAGCTGGCACTAAAAGTGTGGACTTGAACCCCATTTGAATACAGTAATCGTCTCATGCATAACAGTCCCTTCCCTCAGAAAGACCACTCAAAGAATACTCATTACAAGGGAACTGGATGGACCCTCAACATAGGGCTACAAGGTAGAGCAGGGGTTGGGGCTAATTCCAGGTATCCCCCACTTTTTGAAAGCTCACTTTATGCTATTTCTCTTTTATGGAAGACCTACCTTCATACCTGCTCTCACTAACCGAAACAAATACGAAGAGGATAGTTACTTTTATTAAAAATAGCGAAATGTTTCCCATATAAAATTAATGCTTCTTAGCTTTATGCCATTTCTGCTTACGAAAGGTTTCATAGGAAGGCTCTACTTTCAGATAGTGGGGAAAACCTGTATCAGGCTCTTGCAAAGTGCCAACAGATACAAGTGCCTC
Organism: Chiloscyllium plagiosum; assembly: GCF_037043375.1. Classification (NCBI taxonomy): domain Eukaryota; kingdom Metazoa; phylum Chordata; class Chondrichthyes; order Orectolobiformes; family Hemiscylliidae; genus Chiloscyllium; species Chiloscyllium plagiosum. The sequence continues at coordinate 13,438,289 of NW_028270157.1, read as the reverse complement.
CTTCTTGGTTTGTGGGTGTTGGTGATTTTCTTTCCAAAAGAAAGAATTAGGGAAAGAAGGAGAAGACAGTTTGAAAACCTTTAGGGCCCATCAGGTTTTGCCTATTTTTCTGATTAACCTGTTCAGACATGATTTGGAGGTGCCGGTGTTGGTGCTGGACTGGGGTGGACAAAGTTAAACATCACGCAACACCAGGTTATAGTCCAACAGATTTATTTGGAAGCACTAGCTTTCAGAGCGCCACTCCTTCATCAGGTGGTATGTTGTTACATACCTCTGCGCAGGTGGGATTTGAACTCAGGTGGAGGGGGTACTGCAGATGCCGGAGATCAGAGTCAAGATTAGAGTGGTGCTGGAAAGGCACAGCAGGTCAGGCAGCATCCAAGGAGCAGGAAAATCGACATTTCGGGCAAAAGCCCTTCATCAGGAAAGGCCTCTTGGTCCAGGGGAAGGGCCACTACCACTGTGCCACAAGCACGCTTTCCCATTAGGTTTTATAGCCCGTGAAGTAATAAAATACAATCAGCACTCTAATGCAGAGGGCACACTAGTGATCAATTTGAACAAACCAAGATCCCACAGCCATGGAGACCAGTGGTACTGGTTGAGGGAAATGTACTGACCAGGATAACTCCTTTGTTCTCACGATAATGGGATGTTTCATGTCTACCTGAGAGGGGGGGATTGGATTGAAGTCTCACACAAAAAGCAGATCCCAGAGACAGTGTAGCACTCACTCTGTACTGACAGAGTGAACCTGGCTTACATGATTAAATCTTTAGGCTTTCTCACTCTCAGAGGGAAGTGATGGCCTCGTGGTATAATTGTCAGACTGTTACTCCAGAGAGCCAAGTAATGGTCTGGGGACCCGGGTTCAAATCCTGCATGGCAGATGGCAGAATTTAAGTGCAATAAAAATCTGGAATTAAGGGTCTAACCGCTCTGGTTCACTAACGTCCTTTAGGAAAGGAAATCTGTCACGTTTACCAGGTCTGGCCCACATGTGACTCCAGACCCAAAGCAACGTGGGTGACTTCTAATTGCCCTCTGGGTAATTCGGGATGGCCAATAAATGCTGGCCTAGTTAGCAACACTCACACCTTGTAAATGAATAAAAATAATTTCACAAAAAAAGTGCTATCAACTCAGCCAGTGTTGGCATAATGATAATTTAAGATGCAAGCAAGACCAGAGCCAACAGACTACTGAAAAATGGCAATCTTGTACAAATCACTTCCGAAATTATTCTGCGCAAGTGACTGAATGTACTTTTGTTACATATAACAAACCAAAACACATCCAAGGATGTGGCATTCTCAAGCACACGGCTGTGAAAGTCGACAAGCTAAATTTGTCACAAAGAACAATGGCACATCACTGTTATTTCACCGGGTGGTGATAGTAAAGATAATATCACAAACAATCAACTGATCGGTAAACCCAGAACAGCATGACCTTGACTATAAGCAGTGCAAGGAAGTAAACACTTACAATAAACAGAATCAGGCCATTCAGCCCACTGTCTCAGTGCCAGTTCTTTTAAAGCATTATTCAATGAGTTCCACTCTTTACACTTACCCCGAAGCCCTGCAATTGTTTTGCTTTGCAAGTATACATCTAATTCCCTTTTGAAAGTTCAACTGTGGCAAATGAATGCTAAGCACATTCTAAGAGAAGCCAGCATGGGGCTAACTGTTATATAATGTGAACATTTATAATAGTAAGGGCTCTAGTTAGCACGGTTCAGGATTTGTGTACAATTTCTGAATGTATGAAGGAAGGCTACCTTCTGCAGTAGAGTCCCCTGTTTCACAAGTACAGCTTTTCAAGAAAGTTAAACCTCTTAAAACCTGCAATTAAATTCTGCTCTGGGGCAAACAATTCAAATGTACAATACAGTTGAGCTGGGCCATGTTAAAAACTTTATAACCTTGCCACTGCTGTGTTTCCTATATTACTGTTGTGGCTACACTTCAAAAAAAAGGTACATAATTAGCAGCAAAATACTTTGGATATCCCACAATTGTGCATTGCTTTATACAAACTAAAGCCCGTCTTGCTTTGACGACAGATGGACATTATATCGGACATATTACAGGAACAGGATGAGCTTGGCTTTGATTATCCCCACTTAAGCTCATTTCAGATCCTAATACTCTTACCAAGCAACGATATTGCATGTTTGGCACAGGTAAACATCCCAGCCTGCATGGGACCGCACAAATATCGCACAATGTCCATTACTGACAGCTTACAAAGATAGAACTATGCAAAAGGATGACGTTGTACAATAGGAAAGCCAATTGTATTGGCTGTCTGGACTCAGCCAATGTTTGACAAATATACAAATATCAGAAAACTGCAGTAATCAGATGCATCGCTGGATGCAAGAACATGACAAGTTATAATGGGTTGGTTTAGATCAGAGTGGTGCTGGAAAAGCACAGCAGGTCAGGCAGCATCCGAGGAGCAGAAAAATTGATGTTTTGAGCAAAAGACCTTCATCAGGAATAATGGGTTGGTTCCCTATTGTGGCTTCACCTTGAGTCAGTCAGAAGAGTAAATAAGGTAACCTTCTCAGTGGAGAATGAAGTCTTTTTCCAAGGACACCATTATAGATTGTCAAAATGATCGACCGATGTACCTAATTTATATTCAATATCAATTTTGGCCCTGAACAAGTAAGGTCTCTGAACATACACAAAAATGCTGCATGAAAAACAGGCAAAGTTCTATGCAAAAATCTGTATTCCAGCAAAGTCAATTAATACCCAACTGTTTCAAGCCCCATGTACCGTTTTCTCTCAAGGTTTTCAATACAATTCAGATATTTTGTGCTGTTTTGTGAATCTTGTGCAAGCTTATCCAATTGCTGGCATGTGAGGGAGTAGCATTTGCTGAGTCATAGAAGCCCGACAGTGTGGAAGCCATTCGGCCCATCCAGTTCACACCGATCCTCCGAAGAGCATCCCATCCAGACCCACACCCTGACCTTTTAACCTACCATTTAGCATGACCAATCCACCTAACATGCACTTTGGAGTTTGGGAGGAAGCTGGAGCACCCAGAGAAAACCCACGCAGACACGGCCGGGGGGGGGGGGGGGGAGAATATATGCAAACTCCACACAGACAGTCGCCCAAGGGTGGAATAAAACTCAGGTCCTTGGTGCTGTGAGACAGCAGTACTAACCATTGAGCCACCGTGCCACCCACAATCGAGCTTATCATCATAGAATTATATAGCGTAGAAAGAGATGATTCAGCCAAAAGTATCTGCACCTAGCTTATTGAGTCATCGAGATGTACAGCACACAAACAGATCATCGATCCAACTCGTCCATGCCAACCAGATATCCTAAATGAATCTAGTCCCATTTGCCAGCATTTGGCCCATACCCCTTTAACCCATCCTATTCATATACCCATCCGGATGCCTTTTAAAATGTTCTAATTGTACCAGCCTCCACCACTTCCTCTGGCAGCTCATTGCATACACGTACCACCCTCTGTGTGAAAAAGTTGCCCCTTAGGTCCCTTTTAAATCTTTCCTCTCTCACCTTAAACCTAGGCCCTCTAGTTTTGGACTCCCTACCCTGGGGAAATGATAGAAACATACTTTGTTGGAATAGAAATGTAAATTTGTTTGGGACGGGTGAGGGAAAAGTCAGAGAGGCGACAGCTAGAGGGCAGTACAAATTCCAACACAACTAGAGGTCCCAGAGAAATGAGAAGGGCTTCTTATCCAGAACATCTCAGCTCCAGCCCATCCCCACCAGTGCCCTGCTTCTGCTATCAATCGGCCCACACTCTACCCCACACTCACCCATTTTCACATTTCACTTCCTGAACCCCAAGTGACAATCCCACAGCAGGGGGGTCATCCTGAAGCCCAGGTTAACAGCCTAAGAAGATGGTTCAGATCTCACAGTGGCAGATGGTAAAATATGAATTCATTTAAAAAAAAACGGTGTAATGCTAACCTTGTAAACTCATCTGGGTCATGACTAGCTGAACCAGCAAAGACCATGTCTCATGAGTGAATAAAAACATTTAGGATTCTTCAGAAATGAGGCCAAGAATTCTGATACTTCCCCATGGCAGCCAGAAAAATGGCCCATTCTCCCCGTTAGTGATTAGCATTTTAATAGATCAACATTGGTTTACAGGCAGTCCCAGGTCACAAATGTGTTCTGTTCTTAAGTATGTTCGTAAATTGATTTGTATGCAAGTTGGAAAATAACACAAAATAGTTGTTTATCGGTATGGTCGCATGTTGGGTTTTTAAAATTAAAGTTAAAATAGCATCTCATTCGTAAGTACGACGTTCATAAATTGGGGGCCACCCGAATGTCTAAGTTAATTGTCACGTTTACAAGAATGTTAATGTTGAAAATGTGTGCTGATATCTGCCATTGTAAAAGGAGAGAGAGGCGAATGATGAGGAAATATGATCCAGCAGCCCAGTTAGAGAAAGGCTGGGTGACCTCCACATCTGTTGTGCAGTGACTGACTCTCCATCTACAGCCTCATTGTTCGGCCAGTCAAGGAAAGATGGGGCCTCAGTAACCCCCTTTGACCCCAGAATGCTGTGAATATTGTGGATTAATAAAAACACAGTAGGGGACATACACTACACAACTCCAGCTTAGTGTATTAAAGAGCACAGATAACCACACTGCAGTTGACATCAGCAAGATGATGTCATTCCATCAGGTTAGCTTCATTAACCAGTCCTGATCCCAGCTCACAGATGCATTTCATCAAGCCTGGGAAATATGAAAACTATCTTTCTGATGTCTCATGGTCAGAAAACTTTGAGAGGTGCATCACTATAACACAGCATGTGGTCTGAGGGTATAAAGATCTCGCACTCCATCTAACCTTTCGTTGCTTGAACCACAATACTACATTGGAAGCACGCTGCTCTGTTGTAACTTAATAGCTCAATGAAAGGAGGAGAAAGTGAGGACTGCAGATGCTAGAGATCAGAGACAAAAAGTAGTCTGGAAAGGCACAGCTGGTCAGGCAACATCCAAGGACCAGGAGAGTCGATGTTTGGAGCGCAAGTTCTTCATCAGGAATGTGGGGGAGGCCCAAGGGGGCTGAGAGATAATTGGGATGGGGATGGGGCAGGGGGGGAGGAAGCTGGAATGCGATAGGTAGATGAAGACAGGGGGGGTGATGGTGATAGCTTGGAGTGGAGGGTGGAGCAGATAGGTGGGGTGGAAGATGGACAGGTAGGAAAGATCAAGAGGGCGGTGCCGAGTTGGAGTACTGGATCCAAGATAAAGTAGGGGGAGGGGAAATGAGAAAACAGGTGAAATCGACATTGTTGCTGTGTGGTTGGAGGGTCCCAAGGCAGAGGATGCAGTGTTCTTCCTCCAGGGTTGGGTGGGTGGAATCTGGCGATGGAGGAGGCCCAGGACTTGCACATCCTTGACGGAGTAGGAGGAGGAGTTGAAGTATTTGGCCACAGGGCGGTGGGGTGGTTTAATGAGTGTGTCCCAGAGATGTTCTCTGAAACGTTCCACAAGTTGACATCCTGTCTCCCCAATGCAGAGGAGACCACATCGAGAGCAACGGACACGATCGATGATGCACGTGGAGGTACAGGAAAATCTCTGTCGGACGTGGAAGAATCCTTTGGGGCCTTGGACAGAGGTGTGGGGGCAGTCACTTATGTGCCAGAGGAATGTAATCATGCAATGCATGAACAAAATAGTTTGTTACAACAAGTTTGTCTAATTCTTCAATGCCCAGTTTCACATGCTACAGGAACTAACAGAAGCATTGCCTCAACACCAAAACTCTCACGGAGCTCAAGCTTTAGCACATGACTGCCCAAAGGGCATTAACCAATATCAGAGGTTCACTGAACTCAGGCTTGCTGTATCAGCTCTTAAACGTCCATCGTGACAGACTTCTCGCATCTGTGTCACAAGGTTCTGGAATTGGTTACATTCCCCATTGGGGCCTGAGCGTGCACACCAAATAAAAAGAAATGGACAGTCCAGTGCAGTGCTCACAGAGTTCTATCCTAACTGAGATGGTGTCTGCAAGAGGAAAGGCCAAAGTACAGCCCTCACTGATGGATATAAACAATCCTACTGGGATATGGTAGGGGATGGGTCTAGGTGGGAAGCTCCTCAGAGGGTTGGTGGTGGACTCAATGGGCTGAATGGCTTGCTTCCGCACTGTAGAGATTCTCCGATTCCGTGAATTACTACTGACCCAGCCAGATGGGTTTTATGACCATGGTTACACAGTTTGCCATTCCGATCAGCTTCCTACACCAGACTTCTAGGGAATTCAAATTTTACCACCTGCCAAGCTGGGATCTGAACCCTCCTGTCAGGCCATTATCCTGAGGTTCTGGATGACTAAACCACTACATGGCCTATAAAGCTCCCACTTCCCCTCTGTGGGCATTCTGCTTGGGGTTGGGGGTGTGTGGTGTGGTGTGGAAAGCAGGTGTGATAGAATCGGCCAAATGGTAGCATTAGTGGAGACAGGCTGATGCTGAGATTGGCTGGTCAGGAAGTCTACCCTCTGTTCTCTGGGATTTACTTCGGGACTAGATTGGGTTGGGATATCTGGTCAGCATGGACAGGTTGAACTGAAGGGTCTGTTTCCATGCTGTACATCTCTATGACTCTATGTCATGATGCAAAGCACTTTAGAAAATGAAAGAATTTCTTACTTACTTAGAGAAATTGTTCATTCAGCCCAAGTTGCCTGTAACAGCTCTTTCAAAACAACTCACCGATTCCCTTTCCCCAAAGTTGTGGGAAAAGGATTGCCAGACTTCGTATCTTGAAAAAAAATTATGATCCTTTTCAGAACTAGAGATATGACTGATGTATTTGTGCTGTCCAGTTCTAGTAAAAGAAAAAAAAAGTGTTGCAAATACACAATAGGCCAGTCAGTGGCACTCAGGCCCTCTCCTCTTATTACAGCCAAGTTACAAAGACGGACAAAATAAGCTCAACTCGAGGGAGGAAGTGAGATTGTCCTTAACATGAAGGCATCACATGACAAAGCGGGACACCAAGGAGATCCAGCAGAAAATTGGGGTCCAGGGCATCTCTGCAGGAGCTCCTCAGGATGGATATTTTCTAATCAACTTGCTCATAAATGTTCTTGCATACCTCTGGAGTAGGTGGGACTTGAACTCATTGCTCAGATGTAGGGTCACGACCACTCCACTTAAAGAACATCTCAAGAGTTCGTCAAGATAATATCCGAGACTTAATTATCTTCAGCAATGACGTTCCCTTCATCGTGAGGTCAGAGTGGGATATTCACCCATGATTTGGCATTTGATGAGGTTCCTCATTGTAGGCTATAGCAAAAGTACAGAAGCATGGGATTAAAGGTGATTTAGTGATTTGGATCAGAAATTGGCTATCTGAAAGAAGGCAGAGGGTGGTGGTTCAGAGGAAATACTCACCTGGAGTTCAGTTACTAGTAGTGTACTGAAAGGATCTGTTTTTGGGTTCACTGTTGTTTGTCACTTATATAAATGGCCTGGTTGACGGCTTAGAAGAATGGGTTAGTAAATTTGCAGATGATTCTAAGGTCTGTGGAGTTGTGGATTGTGACGAAGGATGTTGTAGGTTACAGAGCGACATAGATAAGCTGCAGAGCTGGGCCGAGAGGTGGCAAATGGATTTAATGCAAAAAAGTATGAGGTGATTCACTTTGAAAGGAGTAACAGGATTGCAGAGTACTGAGCTAATGGTAAGATTCTTGGTAATGCAGATGAACAGAGAGATCTAGGTGTCCAGGTACATAGATCTTTGAAAATTGCCCCTCAGGTTGATAGGATTGTTAAGAAGGCATACAGTGTGTTAGCTTTTAATGGTGGAGGGATTGAGTTTTGGAACCATGAGATCATGCTGCAGCTATACAAAACTCTGGAGTGGCCACATTTGGAGTATTGCATACAGTTCTGGTCACTGCATTATAAGATGGATGTGGAAGCTTTGGAAAGGGTTCAAAGGAGATTTATTAGGATGTTGCCTGGTATGGAAAGAAGGTCTTATGAGGAAAGGCTGAGGGACTTGAGGCTGTTTTCATTAGAGAGAAGAAGGTTGAGAAGTGACTTAATTGAGACATAAAAGATAATCAGAGGGTTAGATAGGGTGGACAGTAAGAGCCTTTTTCCTCGGATGGCGATGGCTAGCACGATGGGACATAGCTTTAAATTGAGGGATGATAGAAATAGGTCAGATGTCAGAGGTAGTTTCTTTACTCAGAGTAGTAGGGCGTGGGAACGTACTTCCTGCAACAGTAGTAGACTCCTCAACTTTTAAGGGCATTTAAATGGTCATTGGATAGGCATTTGAACAAGAACGGAATAATGTAGTTTAGATGGGCTTCAGATTGGTTACGCAGAGTGGCGCAACATCAAGGGCCAAAGAACCTGCACTGTGCTGTAATGCTCTATGTTCTATGATTGTTCAACCTTCAGCATCATTCACAACTCCTCAGATACTAAAAGCAGTCCATGTCCAAATAACGATAATATCCAACATGGGCTGATAACTGGCAAGTAACATTCATAGCACAAATGCCTGGTGGTGATCATCTTCAACAAGAGAGAATTCTCCACTATCAACATTCTGGGGTTATCACTGACCAGAAACTGAATCAGCCACATAAACACAGTGGCTAAGAAATCAGATCAGAAGTTAGGAATCCTGCAGTGAATAATTCACCTCCTGACTCCCAAGGACTGTCCACCATCTACAAGGCACAAGTCAGGAGTATGTTGGAATATTCCCCACTTACCTGGATGGCTGCAGCTCCAACAACACAAGAAGGTCAATTCTAAAGCAGCCCGCTTGATTGGCACTACACCCATCACCTTCTCAATACACACTCCTTCCACCACCAATGCACAGTAGCAGCAGTATAGAGTAACTCACCAAGGCTCGTTAGACAGCATTTTCTAAACCCATAACCTCTACTACCTAGGAGAGTGAGGGCAGCAGATGCATGGGAGCAGAAACACCTTTCAAAGTTCTCCAAGCCACACACCATCCAGCCCTGGAATTAGATCAGTCCTTCACCAAAATCCTGGCACAGTTTCTAAAAGCACTGTGTGTGGTACAAACACCCAAGGGCCGTAGTGGGTCAAGGTGGCAGCTCATGTTAGATGTAGAGGTAGGTGAGCACTTTAGTGAGAGTGACCATATTTCAATTATGTTTACAATAGCAATGGGCAGGGATAGGTATATACCACAAGGAAAGAGGTATAACTGAGGGAAAGGCAATGATGATGCGATTAGGCAAGATTTAGGATGCATAGGATGGGGAAGGCAACTGCAGGGGATGGACACACTTGGAATGTGGAGCTTTTTCAAGGAACAGCTACTGTTATCAGGCAGGGAGGTAGTTGTCAAGAGAGGGAGCCATGGTTTACTAAAGAAGTTGAAGCCCTTGTCAAGGGGAAGAAGGCAGCTTATGTGAGGATGAGGCATGAAGGCTCAGTTAGGGGGTTTGAGAGTTATAAGTGAGCCAGAGAAGATCTAAAGAGAGGGCTAAGAAGAGCCAGGAGGAGATATGAGAAGTTATTGGTGGATAGGATCAAGGAAAACCCTAAGGCCTTCAGATATATCAGGAATAAAAGAATGGCTAGAATAAGATTAGGGCGAATCAAAGCTAGCAGTGGAAAGTTGTGTGTGGAATCTGAGGACATGGGGATGCGCTTAATGAATACTTTTTGTCAGTATTCACATTGGAAAAGGGCAACGTTAGTGAGAATACAGAGATACAGGCTACAAGATTAGATGGGACTGAGGTTGACAAAGAGGAGGTTTTAGCAATTTTGGAAGATCTGAAAATAGATCAGTCCCCTGGGCTGGATGGGATTTATCCTTGGATTCTCTGGGAAGCCAGGAAGGAGTTTGCAGAACCTTTGGCCTCGATCTTTATGTTGTCATGGTCAACAGGAGTAGTGCTAGAAGACTGGACGATAGCAAATGTTCCCTTGGTTAAGAAGTGGAGTCAGGACAACCCTGGCAATTAAATGCCAGTGAGCCTTACTTCGGTTGTGGGTAAGGTGTTGGAAGAGATAGGATTTATAATCATCTGGAAAGGAATAATTTGATGAGGGATGGTCAACACGATTGTGTGAAAGGTAGGTCTTGCCTCACTAACCTTATCGAGTTCTTCGAGAAGGTGACAAAATAGGTGGATGAAGATAAAGCGGTTGATATGGACTTCAGTAAGGCATTTGATAAGGTTCCACACGGTAGGCTCAGAAATTGGCTAGCTGAAAGACGACAGAGAGTGGAGGTTGATGGGAAATGTTCATCCTGGAGCTCAGTTACTGTGTGCTGCAATGACCTGTTTTGGGGCCACTGCTGTTTGTCATTTTTATAAATGATCTGGATGTGGGCATAGAAGGATGAGTTAGTAAATTTGTGGATGACACTAAGATAGGGAGAGTTGTGGATAGTGCCGAAGGATTTTGTGGGTTACAGAGGGACATAGATAAGATGCAGAGCTGGACTGAGAAGTGGCAAATGGAGTTTAATTTGGAAAAGTGTGAGGTAGTTCACTTCAGAAGGAGTAACAGGAATGCAGAGTTCTGGGCTAATGGTAAAGTTCTTGGCAGTGTAGATGAACAGAGAGATCTGAGTGTCCTGGTGCATAAATCCCTGAAAATTGCCACCCAAGTTGATAGCTGAAAATGTGTTGCTGGAAAAGCGCAGCAGGTCAAGCAGCATCCAAGGGGCAGGAGAATCGACGTTTCGGGCATGAGTCCTTCTTCAGGGCTCAAGTTGATAGGGTTGTTATGAAGGCATATGGTGTGTTGGCGTTTATTGTTGGGGGATTGAGTTTAGGAACCATGAGATTATGCATCAGCTATACAAGAAACTGGTAAGGCTGCACCTGGAGTATTTCATACAGTCCTGGTCACCGCATTATAGGAAGGATGTGGAAGCTTTGGAAAGAGTTCAGAGGAGGTTTACTAGGATGTTGCCTAGTATGGAAGGAAGGTCTTATGAGGAAAGACTGACGGAACGGAGGCTGTTTTCATTAGAGAGAAGAAGGTTGAAAGGTGACTGAACCGAGATATATGAGATAATCAAAGGATTATAAAGGTGGACAGCGAGAGCCTTTTTCCTCAGATGGTGAGGGCTAACACGAGGGGACATTGCTTGGAGGGGGATAAATTTTCTACAGATATCAGGGGTAGTTTCTTCAATCAGAGTAGTCGGGGCATGGAACGGCCTGCCTGCAACAGTAGTAGACTCACTGATGTTAAGGGCATTGGACATACATATGGATAATATGTATGGATCGGTGTAGGTTAGATGGGCAACAGATCAATTTCACAGGTCAGCGCAACATCAAGGGCCGAAGGGCCTGCACTGCGCTGTAACGTTCTATGTTCTATGCTCATCGCCACTTTCTCTCAGGCAATTAAATCCAGTAGTAATGCCCAGATCCCATGAATGATTTTTTAAAAGCTATCTGTAAGGGATGCAATGATGCGTCCAACAGAACAAATCCCAACGTAAGATCCAAACCTCAAGCCTCGATGGAGTTCTGGAATCTATTGCCGGAGATATCAGTGGAAACAGGTCCAAGCTTTACACTTTACTGCCTTTTGAAAGTTAAGACAGCAACGTTTTTTAGGATTTTGGGACTATTTGCTTTCAATAGGCTAGCACAATCGTTCTGGGCCAAATGGTCTCCCTAGTGTTTTATAGTTACGAGATTTTAAGTGGGCTAGTTCTCTAGCTTTCTTTTCAGGATCCTCCGATCTTAGAAGCTGCTAATAATTTAGAAATCCATTGTTGACTCATGCAGCTTTAATGAAGCAACACATCAGTTACTAATATAAAGCCACATACTCAACTTGGCAGCTGTAACCTCCGCAGTAATGGAAGATACAAGTTCCAACAGCACACCACAAACACAGGAAAACTCAACCCAGGGAAAGAAGAAAATATTACTTTAAAAAGTAATGCCAGGAGCTGTTCCACTTCTGAAACACAATGACAACATGCAGAAGTACTCAAAGCATGGATACAGGACTGGGGATACATTAAAACTGCAGCTCAGTGGGTTAAACTCTCAACTTGGAATCCAAAAGTTCTGGGTTCAAGTCGTACGCCAGAGAAGTGAGCACAAAGACCTACCTGGGCTGACACCTCAGTACCGAGGGAGAGCTGCACAGTTGAAAGTTTCAGAAGACATTATCCAAGATTTCCTTAGATTAACGTAGACAATGCTAAGAGTGCTCGTATGAAAAAGAGCACAGCGGGGTTTGCCACACTGTCCTGGCTGATGGTTACTCCTCAACCCACATCACAGAGAGAGATTATCTGGCCATTGGCATATTGTGTTTGGCAGAAGCATATTTCCTACATTGTAACAAATCCTAAACATTAAAAACCTGAATGACCATCAGAATCTCCTCATGATGAGGCGATGGTCTAGTTGTTTGATCACTGGACTGTTAATCTAGAGACCCAGGTAATGCTCTGGGCAGATGGTGGAAAATTGATTTAATTTTTTTTTTTAAGATGCAGGTTAGGTGAATTGGTCATGCTAAATTGCCATAGAGTTAGGTGCATTAGTCATGGGGAATGGGTCTGGATGGGTTACTCTTTGGAGTGTCAGTGTGGACTAGTTGAGCTGAAGGGCCTGTTTCCACACTGTAGGGAATCTATAATCTATTCTAATCTAATGTCTGGAACTAAAAGTCTAATGATGCACTGCCAATTGTCGGAAAAAACTCATCTGGTCCACTAATGTCCATTGGGGAAGGAAACGGTCATCCTTATCTGGTCTGGCCCACATGTTGACTTCAGTCCCACAACAATGTGGTTGAAGCATAATTGCCCTGTGAGCAATTAGGGATGGGCAATAAATGCTGGTCTAGCCAGGAACGCTCTCATCCCATGAATGGATTTTAAAAAAAGCAACTGTGAAATGTCATTAAAGATTTGCAGAGATAGGGTTGACAGTCAGACTCTTTACCCCAGAGTTGAAATGTCTATTACTCAGGGACATGCATTTAAGGTCAGAGTTTACACAGAGTGGTAGGAGCATGGAACGCGCTGCCAGGGGTGGTGTTGGAGGCCGATACGATAAGGGCATCTGAGAGACTTTTAGATAAGTAGTTTTGGGCCCCATATCTCAGGAAGGATGTACTGGCCCTGGAGGGTGTTCAGAGGAGGTTCACGAGAATGCTCCCAGGAATGAAAAGCTCAACATATGAGAAACGTTTGAGGACTCGGGGTCTATATTTGATGGTGTTTAGAAGGATGAGGGGGGATCTAATTGAAACTTACTGAATACTGAATGGCCTGGACAGAGTGGATGTTGGGAAGATGTTTCCATTGGCAGGAGAGACTAGGATCTGAGGACACAGCCTTAGAGTAAAGGGAAGACCTTTTACAATGGAGATAAGAAATGTCTTTAGCCAGAGAGTGGTGAATCTGTGGAACTCATTGCTACTGAAGGAGGCCAGGTCATTGAGTATAGTTAAGACTGAGACAGATAGGTTCTTGAGTATCAAGGGATCAAGGGTTATGGTGAGAAAGTGGGTGAATGGAGTTGAGAAACTTATCAGCCACAATTGAATGGTGGAGTAGACTCAATGGGATGAATGACCTAATTTCTGCTCCTATGGTCTTATGGTCACATGAATATGCAAGGTATGGAGGGATATAGACCAAGGGCAGGGAGAAAGGACTAATTTCACTTGGCATCATGTTTGGCACAACATCATGGGATGAAGGGCCCATTCCTGTGCTGTATGTAATAGTTCTATGTTATATTAGATTAGATTAGATTGCTTACAACATGGAAACAGGCCCTTCGGCCCAGCAAGTCCACACCGACCCGCAACCCACCCAGACCCATTCCCCTACACCTAACACAATGGGCAATTTAGCACGGCCAATTCACCTAACCTGAACTTTTTTGTGGGAGGAAACCGGAGTACCCGGAGGAAACCCACGCAGACACGGGGAGAATGTTCAAACTCCACACACACACACAGTCGCCTGAGGCGGGAATTGAACCCAGGCCCCTGGCGCTGTGAGGCAACAGTGCTAACCACTGTGCCACCGTGCTGCCCATAACCACTGTGCCACCGTGCCTCCCATATGTTGGTCAAATTCAAGCTTTTTGTTCTAAATGCGCCATTTTTCTAACCCTGCAAACTTTGATCAAACACTCACGGGATGGATAAAAGCAAATTACTGTGGATGCTGGACATCCACAGCACGGTAGATTTGGGTGGCACGGTAGCACAGTGGTTAGCACTGCTGCCTCACAGCACCAGAGATCCGGGTTCAATTCCCGCCTCAGGCGACTGACTGTGTGGAGTTTGCACATTCTCCCCGTGTCTGCGTGGGTTTCCTCCGGGTGCTCCGGTTTCCTCCCACAGTCCAAAGATGTGCAGGTCAGGTGAATTGGCCATGCTAAATTGCCCGTAGTGTTAGGTAAGGGGTAAATGTATGGGTGGGTTGCGCTTCGGCGGGGCGGTGTGGACTTGTTGGGCCGAAGGGCCTGTTTCCACACTGTAAGTAATCTAATCTAGTCTAATCCCTCACCATTGGTTAAAATCTCAGTTTCTGTTAACTTGGAATGAAGACAACCTATTGAGACAGAGTCAGATATTTTTGCTGGCGTTGATACATTGGAGTCAGTCCCTACTTTCTTCCTCCCATGGATGTAACCTTTCGCTTATTTTCACATTGGTCTACGTCATGAAGCCCTTAGACTGGCTTCACTTAGAAAAAGGCGAAAGGAGTGAAAGATTCTGCAGCTGGCGGTAGCAGCATCTGTCCTGGGAATGCTCAGCACTGAGACGGGATGATAAGGTTGACGGGGGAGTGAAAGTTAGTTGTGTTCTCCAGCATTCTTCACTGATGAGCAGACAAACACCAGGGCTGAACTCTACGGAAAAAAAGAAAGGCTGAATGATCAAGGAACTTGGATAGCTGCATTAGGAGAGTGATGGAAAATTGCCTTGGCATACACCCAGTCATCTGTTTTTCGCTTTACATCACCCAGAGGTACTGGCCAAGAATAAAGTTAACTTCCAAATTGTAGCAATGTTACCATACGCTATTAATTTAGCAAGTTTGATTTAACTGCAGATTGAACAATCAGATTGTTATTTATCCATTTTAATTCTGGAGATAAAAGTATTACTGGAATAAGGAGTTTTATTGGAAATCATAGTTCAGTGGAAGAAAGGATTTTTTAAAATTAAAACTATCTTGTATGTCGCATACATGCGGAACAAGCAATTTTGTACTAATGTATGGAAGGCAGCTAACACATTCATATACGTTCTTTCTGGAGTTTGAGCACCAGTGGCTGCTGAAACACGTACAGAATTATTGTAGCTATGTAGAGATAGCCAAAAAACTGTCAACATAGATCTTAGGACCCAAGTAAACATGTATATTGTCACCTGCAGCTCAGTGGTAGGTAGTGCCCTTGCCTCCAAGTCAGAAGGCTACGGATTCAAGTCCTTTTCCAACTAACCAGTTGAGGCATGTTATGACATGCACCCGAAGAGGTGGTACTTAAACCCAGGCCTCCTAGCTCAGAGATAGGGATACTAACACTGCACCATAAGAAACCTACAATCGAATCGAGGTTGACATTCTCAATGCAGCACAGCTGAAGCTCTGTTGGACCAAATTACTGCAGAAGCTGGAATCTGAACTGAAAACAACAAATGCTGGAGATCACAGCGGGTCAGGCAGCATCTATGGTGAGGAAGCAAGCTAACAATTCTAGATGACTCTTCAGAGCTTCAGCTCTGTTGAAGAGTCATCTAGACGTGAAATGTTAGACAGCTGAAGCTATTCCGCCAGCTATGTTTACCCCTTCAAGTGGGCATTAAAGATTCCATGGTCCTACTCAAAGAAGAACAAGGGATTTCTGGCTAAAGGTCTATCCCCTGAACGCCAATTAGTTAAAAACATTTGTTCATTTACTTTACTGTTGTATTGTGGGAACTGTGTGTGCAAAATAGCAACTATACTTCACTGGCTGTTACTGTTTTATGTTCTAATGTGCAGGGGCTGAGTGAATGTGGAGGGAACTCTTAATGGACAGGGTGAGTTAGCACAGCAGCACACACAGCTGACAGTGTGGGCATTCTAAGCAACAGCATTTCTGTTTTGGAAAGTAACTTGAACAAATTCATGCCACACAGTTGGCATACTTGATAGCCTGCTCAATTTTGCAGCTAACAAGTAAACTTTTGAATTCCAATAACTGCTTCCTTTAATCAAATGCATCAGTTATGGCACAGCAGTAGCCCATTTTACTGATAATGCTTAATGGTTTGGGGTATCCAAATTTGAAAGATTGAGGAGACACCAGGATTTTTGTTGTTAAAACAAAGATAGAGGAAAAGACGGACTGGAACTTTTTTGTTTTTAAAATAAGGCAAAATTGAAAACTATACGGTTTCAGATACCAGCTGGTCTTGGTGTCTTTAACTGACTTCAGAGAAAACACCTCACTGCATTAGGACTGAGTTTTAAGACTATTGTTTTCAAGTTTCTGCTTTTTGGGGGGATTTTTGAGTTGAAGAGAATTGAATAACGTGTACGCATGCATGTGTTTTGGGTAGGTTAGGGGAGCACAACATTGACATTTTTATGTTACAAGTTTACATTAACCGACTCTGCATCTCTGTTGAATGGGTTTTGTTTTATTGTCATCCAATCAGCTTTCAATCTCCCCAATGTAGGTGAGAGCACATTGTGAGGCGTTACGTTTAGGGGATGGTGATGGGAGAGCTGTCACATTACTGACCAAGGAATTCAAAGACCCATGCCTTGTTTGGAGAACTCCATGACAGCAGCTGGTGGAATTTTAATAAACATAATAAAACTAAATACAATTTAGAACCATCTCAGTAACAGTGACTGGGAAACTGTCATCGATTGTCATAAAAACATATACAGTTCACTAATGTCTTTTAAGAAAGGGGATCTACCAGCTTTACCTGGTCTGTCTCACATACATGACTGCAGATACACAATATGTTTGACTCTTAACTCTGAAATGAGTTAGCATGCTTGTTCAGAGTGGGCAACAAATGCCAACCTTGCCAGTGACACCAGCATTCCACAGGAGAATAAAGAAATCAAAAAACTGAGCTAGGAATTACATGGTCTGGTTGGACCTTGGACATTGAGACAAAGGTGGTATAAAGGGCTGGTGCTACAACTCTGGAATATATATGGAAAGGTGCCACAGTAAGGGCACATTTGTATTAACAATTGAGATGTGTACTGCAGGATCATAGAGGCAATGTTTGGACTAATGATCGAGAGACACATCTTCAAATCTCAGGATCGTAACAGAAGAATGAGGGAGGATCTCAGAAATGTATAAAATCCTGATGGGACTAGACATTATAGAATGTTCCTGATGTTGGGAGAGTACAGAACTAGGGTTCCAGTCTAACATGAGAGGTAAGCCATTCAGGACTGAGATGAGGAAGAATTTCATGACTCAGAGTCAAGAACCTGTGGACTTCTCGATCACAGAAAGCTGTTGGGGCCAGTTTGTTAGATATATTCAAGAGGGAGCTGGACCATGCGGCTAAAGGGATCAAAGGGTACGGAGAGAGGCTGGAATGGAGATACTGAGATTGCATGATCAGCCATGATCATACTGAACGGGGGCACAGGCTCAAAGGGCAGAATGGCCTACTCCTGCACCTATTTTCTGTTTCTATGTAACTGGTGGAATTTAAATTATAATTCATTAATAATATGGGAATAAATAAATAAAACAAGCTAACCATGAAACTACTGGACTGTAAAGCCCCAACTGGCTCACTTACAATCAAGGAAAGTAAATCTGCTATCCTTACCAGAAAGATCTATATGCGACTCCAGACCACACCAGTGAGGTTAACTATTAACTGCCCTCTGAAATGGCATATCTTGCCAGTTTTAGATTAGATTCCCTACAGTGGGGAAACGGGCCTTTCAGCCCAACCAGTCCACACTGACCCTCCAAAAAAGTAACCCACCCAGACCCATTCCCCCTGACTAATGCACCTAACTCTATGGGCAATTTAGCATGACCAATTCACCTGACCTGCACATCTTTGGACTGTGGGAGGAAACCAGAGCACCCGGAGGAAACCCACACAGACACGGGGAGAATGTGCAAACTCCACACAGTCAGTCGCCCAAGGCTGGAATCGAACCTGGGTCCCTTGCTCTGTGAGGCAGCAGTACTAACCACTGAGCCACCATGTTTCATTAAAGCTGCTGACTCATAACTGCACACATGGACTGCAGCAGCTCAACCAGGTGATTTCCTCTGCCTGGAACGAACATAAAAACGGTTTCCACGATAATTGCACAGATATTGTCCTTCTAGTAGCTGAAGAGTAAAGGGTTAATGATAACTACTGAGCATTTGTGCAAGGAGCCACATCATGAGGATGAGAGCTCAGATGGGGCTAAGACCTGATGGACAGCAGTACTAGCTAAGCCTTGCTCTACTGTGCTAACATCTCTCACTTATAGGTAACTCTAACACCTTAGACTGGTTAGTGATTTGAGAGACGATTTGTAGCTCAGATTAACACAGATGATAAGTCTGTAAGTTAGCTCACTGAGCTTGAAGGTTTGTTTTCAGATGTTTCATCATCATGATGTTACCTACTATGCTGACGAAACATCTGAAAACAAACCTTCAAGCTCAGTGAGCTAACTTACAGACTTACCTTAGACCAGTCTTGTTTGTCCCTCATTACATCACAAAGTCTCAACGATTTTCCCTCACGAACCTTTCCTTGGTATCATCTTCTGGTGGTTTCATAATAGCATATAATTTCAATAAATTACACCATTGAGACATCAAACAAGACATTATAGCTATTGTGTGTTACATCACTTAAATATACCAAGTAATAAATTTGCCCTTACAAGTATTATTCTAAGGATCAAATGTTAAGTTTGACATATTACTGTAATTTCCACACAATCAGAGTTGCAATGGCGAGCAGGAGTGTAACAGCGAGCAGGAGGCCATTCTGCCCATCCTATTTGCACCAGCTCTCTAAGTGAGCATTATGACTTAGAGCACTCTCCTGTTTGTTCCCCATAACCTTGCACATTACTTCAATTCACATCACCACTGAAAGCCTTCTTGAATGCCTCGATTGAGCCTGCTACCACCAAGCTTCCAGGAATTTCATTCCAGATCTTTCCGGCATCTGGGATGGTGGGCGATTATGATATCTGTTTGGTGTGATGGATTAGGGGTGCACATGGCTTGGCCTCACTCACATCTTGACTATGTTAAACTTGGACCACTTGGAGGAAGAGAGGTGGGAGGCCACACAGGGGAGTAGTGGAGATCACAAAAAGTATCGATGAGGACTTCAGAAGGGCTGAGGCAAAATATAAGCAAAGATGGGTGATAACCACCCGCCTTGGAATATAAATGTGGCAGCTTAACATCAAGAGGTGAGCAAATCCGTGATGTACTGATTCAATTATTGAAACATTTTTGCATTTTAAAATATGGAGAGTTATTCAGTTATATAATACTGTGGTGGCTGGGATACTCAAGCTGTGTAAAATTCAGAATCCATTCTATTCTTACGTATGTACAAAAAAAAAACTAGGCATTCAGTCTGTGACAATACACCGCAGTATGTGATAAGAATATCAGGTAAGAGATTGGCCATTTTGTCAATGTAGTATTTTGATTGACTTGTTCGCGCTTTTTTTAAATAAAAGAGCTTCTGAATTTTAAGAATTCTGGCACAAAAACCAAGAGCTGCAGGAATGATATTTGATTTGGAACAGGAATTTCTGCAAAAAACAAACAAGCACCAAATCAATTTCGAAGATCACATCTTCCAAAACACTTGAGTAATTAGGCACGGACATACAGCAATGCAAGGACATTGTCAGAACACTTTGAAAAACAGCTTTTCAGCTAAACAATATGATCATTGTGTCCATTTGTGATCAATGCCACATAGTGCAGGAAAAACATAAAACACTACAGTCGAAGCTTTGATGGTAATTCAGAGCAGAATAGAGACACCGGCATGGTATTTATGAATAAAGCATTGCAATTTGCTGCTTACGCTGGAAATCTATTCACCAAGTGCAGTTCAACATTCATGAGCACATACTGCTGCCATCTCCAAGACCTGCACAATATACTAGAACTCAACTTTACAAATATGCTCTCAGCTTCTGCTTATTAAAATCTGAGAAGGAGGAGATTGACATCTAGACAGAATGTTTCCACTTTGGGAGGGGATCAAATCTAAAGGTCACTAATAAACCCATGAGGGAACGCAAGAGAAACTACTTTATCCAAAGAATGGTTGGAATATTCAACTCATTACCACAGAGGGCAGTTTAAACGAACAGCAGAGATGTTTAAGAGGACACTAGAAAGGAATGAAACGAATAAAAGGCATGAGGAAAGTTTGGTGCATTATAAATAATGGCACTAATGCATGGTTCAAATGAGCTGTTTCAGTAGATATCTTACAGACAGCCAAAATTTCAGCCTGGTAATGCCACAAATAATCTGTTCATTTATGATGAGTCAACTTCAACTTCAAAAAAATACATTGACAAAGATAGTTAAAAACAAAAGGTAGAAACAAACGTTCTGTCAATTGCTCTTCATCAAAACCCGCCCTCCCCACCACGTACAATGTACGACAGTGCGCTCCTTACACAGGGAGAAGGGTTTGACAAGAAACTTGCTCCCACATTCTGTCAACATTGCTCCATAACCAGCTGACAAGAGCGTTAAAGAGTTTCACTTCTTTAACTGCCTCTGGAACCTGTACCTCCCACAGAGAAAAGTCTAGCCTCCGGACAGCTCCAGATGATGTGAGGAGCATTAATGAAGGAAGAATTTGTGGAATCCACCTCCTCTTCACTGAGTGCCTGATTCTGCAAGTCAGTGCACATGGACTGTTCATCAGCTCAGCCAGTTTCTCGTGGTAGTTTTGTACTTTTAAAATTTAACAACCCTCACAAGTGTGGGGCAGTGTTGGCACAGTGGTAATGTCACAGGACTCGCAATTCGGGGCATTATAGAGTCATAGAGTCACTCAGCATGGAAAGAGACCCTTCGGTCCAATGCATTCATACTGACCATAATCCCAAAATTAAACTAGTCCCAACTGCCTGTGCTTTGGCCATATCCCTCCCTATTCATGTACTTATCCAAAAATGTATTTTAAACATTGTAACCGTGCCTGCATCCACCACTTCCTCTGGCAGTTCATTCCACACATGAACCACTGTGCAAAAATAATTGCCCCTTGTGCTTCTTTTTAAAATCTTTCTTCCCTCACCTTAAAAATTGCTCCCTCTTGTCTTGAAAACTCCCAAGTTAGGGACAAGGCACCTGTCATTCACCTTACCTGCACCAGTCATGATTTTATAAATCTCTGTAAGGTCACCACAACCTCCAGTGAAAACGTCCCAGCCTATCCTTGTAACTCAAACCCTCCAGTCCTGGCAACATCCTGGTAAATCTCTTCTGGACCCTCTCCAGTTTAATAACATCCTTACTCTAACTGGGTGACCAGAACTGGACACAGTATTCCAGCAGGGGCCTCACTAAAGTCCTTTACAACCTCAACATGTCCCAACTCCTATAGTCAAAGATCTGACCAATTGAAGGCAAGTGTGCTAAACATCTTCTTAATATTAATTCTGAGAATTGAGAGAGACAATTGAATTCAGTAAAATCTAGAAAAAAAAAACTGACACAGCCAAGGAAATATTGCTGATTGTTGTAAAACCTACCTGAATCATTAATATTCTTTCTGTAAGGTACTCTCCTATTTGTACATATCAGAGAAATTTGGGTGACTCAAATTGTCCTTAGTAATTAGGCATGGGCAATAAATGTTGGCCAAGCCAATAATGCCCAAGTCCTCACTGACTGGGTTAAAGTGAGGACTGCAGATGCTGGAGAGCAGAATCGAAAAGCACAGCAGATTAGGAAGACTGGGTTGCCTTATCAGGAAAGTTGAGGCAGAATAGGCCTGCATCCTTAGGAATTTAGTAACGTCAAAGGTGACTTAATTGATGGTAGCCATCACGTGGTGGCTCAGATATTGGACTGGGGTGGACAATGTCAGAAATCACACGACACCAGCTTACAGTCCAACAGGTTTATTTGAAGTCACAAGCTTTCGGAGCACTCCTTCTTCATCAGGTGAAGTGTGACTTCTGACTTAAATCAAAGCATTCAAGACCCTGAGGGGACTTGACCAGGTGGATGGGAAAAAGATATTTGTCCTTGCGAGGGAATCTAGGACTAGCAGTCTTTTAAGTTTACTGGTTATATTCTCTGTCACCATGTCCTCTCCTCTCCCCTCCAGTGCCAGACTGCTCTTTCCAGTGGGGCAGTTAGACACACTATTGTTCTGCCAATCTCACATTCCAATCATTTAATCTGAACTATCAACATCCTTTCTCCCCCAGGACTCCACATCCCACCACACCCCCCAGACAAAGCATAAATGCTGCCCCCTCTACACTTTTCAGTTCTGATGAAGAGTCATCTAAACAAACGTTAGCTTGCCCTCTCTCCATGGTTGCTGCCAGACGCGCTATGCTCTCTTGAAAGGCTGGAAAAGCGCAGCTGGTCAGGCAGCATCCGAGGAGGAGAGTCGACGTTTCAAGCATAAGCGCCTCCTCAGGAATGGCTTGTGCTTGAAACATTGACTCTCCAACTCCTCGGATGCTGCCTGACCAGCTGTGCTTTTCCAGCACCACACTTTTTGACTCTGATCTCGAACATCTGCAGTCCTCACTTTCTCCACACTGCGGTCTCCAGCAGGCTGTTTTCCCTGGAGTGTCAGAGGCTGAGGGGTGACCTTATAGCGGTTCATAAAATCATGAGGGGGATGGATAGGATAAATAGACATGGTCTTTTCCCTGGGGTGGGGGAGTCCAGAACTAGAGGGCATAGGTTTAGGGTGAGAGGGGAAAGATATAAAAGAGAGCTAAGGGCCAACTTCTTCACACAGAGGATGGTGCGTGTATGGAATGAGCTGCCAGAGGAAGTGGTGGAGTTCAATGTAAAAGGCATCTGGATGGGATCATGAATAGGAAGGGTTTGGAGGGATATGGGCCAAGTGCTGGCAAATGGGATTAGATTAATTGAGGATATCTGGTCAGCATGGACGGGTTGGACCAATGGTCTGTTTCCATGCTGTACTTCTCGATTTGTCATTTTCAGTTCATATTTCAGTCTCTGCAGCAATTTGTTCCTCCTTTAAAGATAAGGGATTGCCCAATTAAAACAAAGGTGAGAAAACTTTTTTTTTGCGGGGGCTAAGAGTCTTTAAAAGGCAGTGGATGTAGAACCTTTAAATAGTTTTAGGGCAGACTTGATTACCGAGGAAAGCGGAGTTCAGGTTAAAAATCTGATCTACTATTGAATGGTAGAACAGCCTCGAAGGGCCGAGTGGCCTACCCTTGTTCATGAATAGAACAAAAGTGTTGGGTTATCATTAGTTAACCAGGAAACAAACCAGTTAGCTATACTGATACTGTTAGTCAAACAGAAAAGGCCGAAGTTGCCTAACGACTGACTGTAGCCTTAATTATAGACAATGACTTGAAAGGCACTCCTCTGCAATACCAAATGTCTGGGCGGCTGAAATTGCAGGATTCACTGGGATTGGGGTTAAGAGGTTTTACAGCAAATGGACATTTCCTCCGTTGCAGAGCTACCGCGAGGTATCATGCAGCTGGATGAATAAAAATCCTGCTTACTGACAATGCATTCCCAGGATGTGAATCACAACTCAAAAAGAAAATCCTGTGATCCACATGGCTGTTTTATCCAGTTTCCCAGTATCTGATGATTTCACAACGTGATTTCATCATTACTTCCTGGAAGTTTACACCCTGGCTGGAACCAGTTAATCATGTTTATGCAGTTTCTCTCTCTCTGTACCTTCACTCCCAGTGTATGAATTCACGGACAGCACACCAGTCTGTTTAAAGTAGCTTACGATTTCTTTGCAAAATGATTGGCATACAGCCGGGTGAGGAGTTTTGCATTTTCTCCCCCCTCGATCAATAAAAGTTCAGACACAACCATTAGTCCAATCCTAACAAGGCTTTACTGCAAACATCAACGGTTTCTTGCCCACCACTCCTTTGCAAACAGCAACAGGAAACACTCAGGGTTAGACTAACACAACCTTCCAACTTCAGCAACAATAGGGGACAACGTGTCCGGCTCTCGCGGTGGTCTGGTGTTAACCTGTGCCAGTGTGTGTATGTCCCAGAAACACTACAGGAACACAAACTCCTCATTATCTTGATCCAGTGTTAGGCAATAAACTCTCACCTGCTGTGCTTTTCCAGCACCACTCTAATCTAGACAATAAACTCTCACAGCAACAACCATGCGCTGAGCTTTTTCCAGCAATTTCTGTTCTTGTTTGATGTAAAAGACCGGGCTTATGCAAAACCGTCCAAAAATTATGTTTTTTTAAATGCAGTTTAGATCTCGATACAAAATTAGATTATAAATTATTTTCCAACCCTAACAAATAACCTATTCCAATTTCATTGTCGAGGTGAAGCTTGTAACTCAAACTAAAGGCAAAGTACTTCGGATGCCGGAAAACTGAAACGAAGAGTGCTGGAGAAACGCAGCAGGTTTGGCAGCATCTGTGGGGAGAGAAAACACGTTACATTTTGAGTCTGATATGACTGTTTCGAACTTAACATTTCTCTCTTGCACAGATGCTGCTGAATTTCTCCAGCACTCTTTATGTCGAGGTTTTTTTTTTAGCTCAGCCTGTCGGGGAGAGAGGGGTGAAGTTGGAATGGAAAGATGACCGTGATTTAAAATGCAGCTTGTGTGTGCGTGAGTGAGAGACTATTGCAAATTGCTGCAGCGTACCTCAATGTTGCTTTCCCTACTTTTTGAACCTCCGGCTTGTATTTTCTTTGTGTTGTCAGGGCGGGTTTATGCACAATTTTAAGATCTGCTGCTTTAAACGACGGGGGGGGGGGGGGGGGGAGGGGACATTGCAAGTGAAATTGCACTGTGCTGGGAGAATGGTTAAAATGGTTAAAATCACGGTCGCCCCATCCTTCTCCCCAATGCACGGGTTGGGCTCTGAACAGTAGATCCCGGGTTGAAGTAAGCCTGACACAAAATGATAGGAACTCTCCTAGTTCCATTTGGAGATTGAACTTTGCTGGAAGGCTGCCAAAAATAGGGGATCAAGCCATCTCCACGGCTGCCACTGAGGAAAACACTCAAATCTAGACATCAAAGAATTTCACCCCCTTTTTTCAAATAAAAATGTTTTATTTAGATCGACTCCCCCAGGAAGCTGGTTTGGTTCTTCAGCTGAAAACAAATCCGGATTGTGTTTGGGGATGGGAAGTCAGGGCGATTTGGGGTTTTATTTCCAGTTAAAGTTCCACATTTGAAACATTCTTCAATCAATCCTCTCCGGGAAAGGCTCTGACCGGATTCGAACAAGGGCTCAATCTTGCCTTCTGCAGCATCACGTCATGTCACACACAGGCAATCGCCTCGCTCGTTTGAATTGCAAATGCCCATTTACAACCGAGCGGTTTAATCTCTCCTGTGCACAGAGCCCCCTCCCTCTACAATGGCTCCGTTTGGACCCTATTGCTCGCGTGTGACAACCGAGACACAGATCCCTGACACAGCCATAGCCCAGCCCTCTCTCTCTCTCTCTCTCTATCTCACACACACACACAATGGGAAGCGTGAACACATCTTACCTTTGACTTGTGTTTCATACTCGGTGATGATTTCTTTATCTTTCTTGTACCTGGCAGGGGTTGACATCTTTTGGACCCCCCCCACCTTGTCTCTCCGCTCCAAGTGCAGTCCTTCACAGCAACGACCCAAAACCGGTGCCCGCTGCCGCTGGCATTCACTCGGAAGGTGGAAGGAGCGAGTTGCTGAACGAAATCGGAAGAATCCCGACTGGGTCACCCTGGTGGTGACCCCAGGAGGGGGGGGGGGGGGGGGGAAAGAGGGAGAGAGATGTGCACAGACAGCTAGCTCACACGGCGATCTGCCCCATTCGCTGCTGAGCCTTGTAGCACTGATGGACAAGTTGGCAAAGCATTTTCGTTTGGTCGTGGCTTGTCACAGGAACTCTACGAACTGAAGGTACTCGGTGTATCAGCTGTTGACTGAGCAGCACTGGGGATATTCCCCCCCGGGTCTTTAAGACTCTTTAAACCTCAGCAACACAGAGAGAGAGAGAAAATTCATTCACACAATCCGCCGCTTCTCTTTCACTTTGTGGGGGACGGTAACAGTGAGCTGGTTGGGGGGGGAATGGAGTAAGTTTGGGAGCCGCGGTCGCTCAGCGCTGCCTCCCGGCTCAGGAGTAAACTTTGCCGCTTGAGGCTGAGGCCAGCTCCTGCTGCGGAGACTGACTCAGCTTCCAGCCGGGACAGCGGAAACCAGCCCCGCGCCCCCAGATGGATACATACCCCAACCAATCCCGGCACACCCTCACCTGGCTACATTCCAAATAGAACCTCAGTGACCAATGGGAGGGGCCAGGGGGCGGGGCTTTCACGCCCCTCGCTAACACCCTCCTCCAAACTCTCTCAGACTCCTCCTCCGCCCCCTCATGCCTTCCTCCCCTTCACTCCATCACCCCCTCTCCTCCCCCTCATGCCTCACCCCTCCCCCACACTCCTCCACCCCCTCATGCCTCCCCCTCACCCACACTCCTCCACCCCCTCATGCCTCACCCCTCCCCCACACTCCTCCACCCCTCATGCCTCCCCCTCACCCACACTCCTCCACCCCCTCATGCCTCACCCCTCCCCCACACTCCTCCACCCCCTCATGCCTCCCCCCTCACCCACACTCCTCCACCCCCTCATGCCTCACCCCTCCCCCACACTCCTCCACCCCCTCATGCCTCCCCCTCCTCCTCACTCCTCCACCCCCTCATGCCTCCCCCTCACTCCTCCACACCCCTCATACCTCCCCCTCACTCCTCCACACCCTCATACCTCCCCCTCACTCCTCCACACCCTCATACCTCCCCCTCACTCCTCCACACCCTCATGCCTCCCCTCCCCTCACTCCTCCACCCCCTCATGCCTCCCTTCTCCTCCCCCTCACTCCTTCACCCTCCCCCTCATGCCTCACCCCTCCCCCTCACTCCTCCAACCCCTCATGTCTCCCCCTCCTCCTCACTCCTCCACCCCCTCATGCCTCCCCTCTCCTCCCCTTCCTTCACCCCCTCCTCCCCCTCCTTCTCCTCTCCCTTCTCCCCTCCCCTTCTCCCTCCCCCTCCCCTCCTCCCCTCCCCTCCCCACCTCCCCCTTCTCCCACCCCCTCCCCTCCCCCTCCCCTCCCACCCCCTCCCCTCCCCCTCCCCTCCCCTCCCCCCTCCCCCTTCCCTCCCCACCTCCCCCTTCTCCCCTCCCCCACCTCCCCCTTCTCCCCTCCCCACCTCCCCCTTCTCCCCTCCCCCTCCCCCTCCCCCCCCTCCCCTCCCCCCCCTCCCCCTCCCCCCCCCCCTCCCCCCCCTCCCCTCCCCCTCCCCCCCTCCCCTCCCCCCCCTCCCCCCCTCCCCTCCCCCCCCTCCCCCCCTCCCCCTCCCCCCCCTCCCCCCTCCCCTCCCCCCCTCCCCTCCCCCCCCTCCCTCCCCTCCCTCCCCTCCCTCCCCTCCCTCCCCTCCCCTCCCCCCCTTCTCCCCCTCCCCTCCCCCCCTTCTCCCCCTCCCCTCCCCCCCTTCTCCCCCTCCCCTCCCCCCCCTCCCCCCCTCCCCTCCCCCCCTCCCTTCCCCCCCTCCCCCCCTCCCTTCCCCCCCCTCCCCCCCTCCCTTCCCCCTCCCTTCCCTCCCTCCCTCCCCTCCCCCCCTTCTCCCCCTCCCCTCCCCCCCTTCTCCCCCTCCCCTCCCCCCCCTCCCTTCCCCCCCTCCCTTCCCTCCCTCCCCTCCCCTCCCCCCCTTCTCCCCCTCCCTCCCCCCCCTTCTCCCCCCTCCCCTT